>NC_036863.1:29007590-29279747 GCF_002910315.2 Salvelinus sp. IW2-2015 | reverse complement strand
ACACACACACACACACACACACACACACACACACACACACACAATGTGGGGAAGATTACTATTCCAGATGTTAAAAAACAGCTAACCAAACAGAGCTGTCCTGAAATAAACTGTGCTCCTTCCACACACAGCATTCATTTATCGATTAGTCTATGTAGGCCAACCTCCTCAGAGGAGAACTACTCCTACTGGAGCCTATGTGAAATGGCGTTCAATGAGTGATGTCACGCGCTCTGAAACTTTGAAGTAGTTGTTTCGCTTGCCCTGCAAGGGCCCGCGGCTTTTGTGGAGCAATAGGTAACAATGCCTCCTGGGTGACAGTTGTCGATATATTCATAGGGTCCCTGGTTTGAGCCCAGGTTGGGGTAAGGAGAGGAACGGAAGCAACACTGTTACACTACCATCACAGAGACAGAGCTTTGTTACTCCCAGAAACACCATTTCTGACAGGAAACAACATTAACAGGTTAATTTTAAGGAATTAACACCAAAATAATTGACAAGAAGTGCAGTCGACTGTGCAAATCCACTCATAAAATATGCATGACCCTTCACAATATTCAACTCTTCCTTTCTGTATAAGATTATCTCCATTATTATATTTATGGTTATAATTATTGCATCTGATAAATGCTGTGCTCAAGAAAGGACTCTTGGGGGAAACAAATGGCTGATTTTCTGTTGTTGTTGTTGACTAAATCTTTTTGACATTTCAGAAAATGGCCCCTTATTAAATTTCACACACCATGTACACCCACCCAGTCCACTGGGCTTAGCTCTTCTACAAGTTATATGATGAGTTACCAACGTTGAGTTATTTAAACCCCTAAACTTGATCAATATTCAATACACCACCATCTCCATCCTGCTCCCTGCAGTGCAGCAGTGGTGGTTTGGTAGGGATCCTATTTTGAAAGGAGCTGGAACAGGGGGTCAAAGTGCTCAATCAGCTAAAGGGCATTTGTACTGTTCCTATAAAATCTGTTTTATTTCTTGACTAATTCTGTTTAGTGTTTCCCAAATTTATTTTTCTCAGTTTTGTTTCCCCTATTTTTAGGTTTTCGCTCTCAAAATCCGTTTTTTTATTATACATAATCAACAAAACTGGATGTTCTAAGTCAGGGATGGGCAACTTTGATAGGGGTGGGGGCCACAAAAATCTGAACTCATCATGAGGGGCCACAGGTTGCTCACGGTTCTGCACACCCACATCCATGCGTAACAAGTATAGATAGCTGGCAGCTAAACTAATTTAGCAATCTAAAATAATTTTAGCTGACATGGGCTAATTGACTGACTATCAGTGACTGACAAAACAAGAGAAAAACAGCTGATCCACAACCATATTTAGAAATTGCACCTTGTATATTCTAGTATTTTAACTCAAGTAAGTTGAGACCTCGACTGAGTTCAAAAAAATATATACTTTTTTGAGGGGGGGGGGTTGATTCGATTGCCTTCAAATGCGGCTGCCAGTTGCCCATCCCTGTTCTAAAACCACAACAATGCATAAACCACATCAGGAGACCACTTTTGAGGTCTGTGGAAAATCTAAGACATTTTCATTTTTGGGTGTAGACACACACAAAGAGATATGAGAGACCACACTTTCAGTCTTTTTTTCCTGGATTATTGTTAAGGCCCCTGAAGCAACAATGAAACCAGTCCAAAACAATCCAAGCCATGTTATTTTTCAGTAAAGGGGGCAATTGAGAGAAGCAACAGTTGGTGAGACAATGAATGCACCCAAACAACAGACTGAGGTTCCTGCAGCACGCAAACCGTCTCTGGCGTCATTTCCTCATCATAATGGTGTGGGTATTTATTTATTGGTCCCTGGGGATGGCGGCAGGGGGTGGTGAGGTGGGGGGACATATTGTGAAAGGCTTCCTCTCTCTTGATGAGTGCTGAGGAAAAGGTCACATTACTGCTGGTGAGTGTGACAGATGTGTGTCTATGTGTTACGGTGGGCTGGGGAGGTTGTTACATTATCTTTTCGCACCCCACACACATTATTATTTTTTTGCACATTAAGCACTCCTGCCCCTCACTCTCTCCAACCATAGCGTGAGATGAGTGTTGGTGTTGTTGTGGTATTACTTGTCTCTGAGCTGTGAAAAGAGTTTCCACACGTGGAGAAAAGCAATGCATGAAATCTGAATATAAAGCAGGTCTGTCTGATCCTCAAACCATCTGCTGTTCTGAAACAAACTGACAACCACCACAACAACATGTAAATCAGCTGCTGATTGTGTGCTCTGACAGAACAGAGTTACAATCAGGAAGTATTTTTGTACTCTCATATACTGTGTAGGCTAACCCAAATGTTCCACTTGCTACTTTATGACTTAGTCTTTTCTCCTTTGAGTCAGTCATATTTCCACTATAACTCTTCCATGGGTATTCTTCTAAATGGAGTTGTACAAATGGCTGTTTCAAGCATAGGAGATTTTCTGATAAATACCGTGGGAGTTTAGTTTATTTTGATTCCTAACTGGGCCATGGCGGAGGTTATATTCAGGAAACTGCCTTTTTACTCAGATATGAATTATATTTTACACCGGTCCCAATCTAATGAACAATTGCATCCCCTATGATGGCTTTTTCCCAGGCAGGTGTATGAGCAATAAAAAACATATGTCTACGAAGGTCTTTGGGTTAAACATTTCCTGACTGTTAATGCCAAACAGACACTTTAAAGTGGCAATCAGTAGTTAAAACAATAAAGTCATCTCCGGTCCCTGTTTCGGTAAAAAGCTAAGGGATGGGGCTGGAGAAATGTAACCACTCTCAAATTCATAGACAGAGCTATGGATGCAAGGACTGACCATCCATGATATCAAAATAATATATTTAACCATGTTTTGAGGCTATATAGTTTATATTTACTTTGCTTATAAATGAGGCATTTATAAGTTATATTCTTCAAGAATCAATGAGTACATATAATTAATTTATAAGTCCAAACATGGATGTAGCAACTGCAGATTGCCCCTTTAACCTAAATACATAAAACAACTCATAAGGTCTGCACACACAGGTCAACTACACTCCATCAAAATGCATGGCTTTACAATCAGCTCTGGTCCCATGTCCTTTTTCAAATTAGTGTGGCCATTCTACCAGATCTCAGTCAGACAACCTTAACTAAAAGCCCTAATCAATCACACCCTGTTGACTGTGAATTTGGAATAAGCCAAAGACAACAGTATTCTGGCGCTCCATAAAGTACACATTTGGGTCCACGTAACCAAAACAACAAAGTTCACAGTGTGAAAACAAAAAGAAACATGTTAAGTCTCCCAGCTTTCTTGTTGAACAAAAAGACTCATATTTAATATTTGTTCCAGGACATGGATTACCAGTTTTGTTTGAACAAATCCCTAATTTGACTAAGTCCATAATTTGCTCACCTCTGGTTAAATATGATGAACTGCAGACCAACAAAAAGCAAAGGGCCAGGGTAATTAGCCCAATGACGGAGTCTGTTTAGCAGGAAATACCTACAGATCTGATATGTTGACTGCAGCTCCCTTATAAGGTCGCAGGGCTCTTGACCTCTGTTAATAAATGTCTTCTCTGGAGACGTTTTTATACCCGTGTGGGAACGGGAGAGGGAAGCTCATAGGGAACCAATCGAGAGGCTTATCTATCTATTTGTTGACTCACTTGACTTTGCAAAGAAAGTGATAGATTGGAGTAGCAATGAATTATATTTGCTTTGTACAGTACTCACTGTGCCCATTTCCTCAAAGGCAGCAGAAGGGTAAACTGAACCAAAATACAGTGGAATTTAAAAGAAATATTTATAAGAAATATTTTAAAAAATATATATCTATATATATATATATATTTCTTTTTTCATTCGATGGACAAAATTTGAGGGGTCCATAAAACTGCTGTATCATCAAATGACGCCGATCTTATTATCTCTGTCTGTCCTGGGGACAGGCCATTTGCAGCAGTGAGTTGTCTGAACTGCAAAGCATCGATTGAGCTCATAATTCTTGCTCAGGCTGCCGGCGCATTCATGCCCTGCAGCAACGATCAAAAGCTAATATCCACGCTTAACAAGCCATGCTGCTACGAATCATTCAGAGGGCAGGGGCCATCAAATATCATAGGTAATAAGTGAGACACACATGCAATCGTAAATGTGAAAACAAGCACATACAGTTTAGCTATTTTTGTACAGCTGTGTCAAACAAATTCTAAGAAATCTATGTCATGAGGGCTTCGGCTGAATAAATAACATGCTCCAAGAATGTTCTTTTTAGGCTGTTCTTAGGCTAACCATAATGAAATAAGTTCCACTGTGCCAACCCACTGAACATTAACGGATTTGCTCTCACAATATGTAGAATACAAAGCTGTGAATAAAGTGTAGTGAACATAGGGGACTCACCTCGGCCATCTTGCTTGATGTTGTGGAGCAGGTCAGAGTAGTTGACTGGTCCAGTGTTCTCCTCAAACACAAGGTCCACCGAGGTGATGTTGTTCAAGTGCAGCTCTGTGTAGAGGCCCTCCACAGCAAAGTAGCACGGCCGGTCATCCTTCTTGTTGTCACTGAACATGAGCAGCACCTGCTCCTTCCACTCAAAGTGCTTGCAGATATGGAGGCCGAACTTGCCCAGCTTTTTGTGCGTGGGGCCCGTGTTGGTGATGGACGGGTACATGTTGATGCCGTTGAAGCCCACGGCTGGGGCGCCCGCAGTTACCATGGGGATGTCCCAGTGGGTGGTGAAGAGGCCCACTGGGGAGGAGGTGTAGTCACAGCCCGGCCCAATGAAAGCCCAAGGGTCGTAGGCGAACTTGAGGTCAACAGCCATGAGTGGGGCGATGGACTCAGAGCAGATGCCTTCTTCGTTCTCGCTGTTCTCAAACACGTAACCCAGGTGGTGGCCACGGAGGAGCGCTGGGTCAGCGTTGATGGTGTTGATGGCTCGGTCCAGAGCCGGACCCACACGGGGCCAGGCCCAGGGGTAGGCAGTGTTTCTCTGTGGTAGGATGATGGCCAGCGTGATGTTCCCGTGCTGCCGATGGTCCCGGTGCTCTCTGGGGCGTCGGTGTGAATCACGGTGCTGGGAGGACTTGCCAGACTGGACCCACTGGAGACAGGCACCCAGCAGCAGAAGAAGAACCAGCAACAGTTTCACTCCCTCCATCCTCATCCTGCTAGGCTGCTGAATAATGTCCTTGTGAATTATTTATCCTGTCGAGCTAAAGAGGGAGACATAGGAAGACATTTGTACACAGAGACACACACACACACAAAAGGCTCAGTTTTAAGTCTCTTCATGTCTGTTCAACTCTGTTCAAAGAGCTGTTTTGCTTCGTCACAACTGAATTCCCTCAAACTATTTTTCTTCATGTCACGTTTGAATGGCCTTTGCACTACCATGTTATAGAACATCTGTGAGAGGGTGACTCCCTTATACCAGACTAAAGTTACTGAGTTACTGGGCAGTTCTGATCCCTCAAATCAGATTTATACTCAGGAGTTGAGAATATAAACAGAATAATTAACCATGCATCAAAGAATGTCAACATGTGTGACAAAATACTTGTCACAGCTTCCTTTAGTAAGTTATAGTGAAGGTGAACTTTCTTAGACAATTACATGGTTGTTAATTGCCTCTATCAAACTGGTAGATCATTGTGCTTGCACCTGACATGATATGCATTGATTTAACTGTTAAACTGCACTCGTTGAGATTTGTTTAGCATCAAAGCCTGGTACACCACCAAATACCTAAACAATTAAGCAATAATCGAAGTTGCCTTGCATGCCATTTTCACATGCATGTAGGCTAGATAGAACAGTGTTCAATCTGAGGGCAATTACTTTGATTCATTTGAAGCTATAGGCTACATCTTGTTTATAAAGTATTTTATCAAAAAAACAAACAATTGAGTAATAGAGCGCATAGGGTTATGATAAACTGATGTCTGAAATCAGATAAAGGCTTTTTCTAGTAGATAACACATATTTAAAACTTCTAAATGTATACATAACAAAACCTAAAACGTTATAAGGACGGTATGCCTGTTTTTTTTAAAGCTATTAGCCTTATATTAAGCCTAAATATTTGTTCTCACATCATAGCCTACACTCAAAAGTAATTTGGGAAAACGTGGTACGCTGTCTGGCTGTAGCCGATATAATTTGTTGCAGCTACAAAAACATATTTGACATCTGCCTAAATACAATACAATTACCTTAAATTGAGTTTTCTCCCTCCATGTCAAACTCTGGTTTATTACGACGTCTTGGCATGTGTGACTGTCAGTGACTGAGGTGAAATATCAGCTGGGAGGCTCGAGCCGTGCGTGGGCAGAGGTACTGATGGGCAAGCGAAACCCGCGAAAAGGCAACGCGTGGTTCGAAAGCCGGGGATATCGACCAAAAAAACGTCAATTAAGTTTTTCCTTTTAGTTGCGCCCAAAGAAACAAATAAAATTGGAAAATCAACCGAATGAATGCACAGCCACAGTCAGTCATTTGAGAGGTACTAGCTCCCACCTCTTATTACCAAAGAAAACAGACTGGACAAAGTTGACGTTGGCTTTCCCGATTCAATTATTTTAGGCTAAGCCATGACAGTCGTTGGTTATTTGCTGTGTCAGACAGAGTAGCCTATCTCTGCAGAAAATGTGCCTGTTGTTTCATAGTTGTAGCATGAGAAGGTGTAACTTTTTGCCTGAATTAGAAAATAGTCCAGGGAAAGGCTAGCAAAGTACCAGCACTGCTCAGCACCTTTAGCTGTGTTGCAGGTCCCCAACTCAGGGAAGCGGATTCTAGGCCTGCATGGGTCAGCTGTTGAACTCCAGGGTCAGGAAATCCCACCGCATCAGGTAGAGAAAACGAGACGACAAAAGTAGTGTGCCGTCACACACCAGGATAATCCTCTACAGCCACAGGTCAAAGAAACACGCGCACACACACTCTACCTCCCTTCGTCTGGTCTGAGGGTGTGTCCGGCTTCTCACACAGCTGTAGATCCCTGTGTCTGTGTGTGTATGTCTGGTTTCATGCCAGTATCCCTTGTACTATGTCTATTTCAGTGTTACGCTGGATAGCTTGAGGCTATGGAAGTTCCATCTGAGGCAGCCTTGGCCAGTCGGAGTAGAGACTGACTGCCTGACGCTGGAACAGTGTGTATGTGCTTGTATGAAAGTGTGTATGTTCACCTTGTGGCGGCGTCTTACTCATGCACAGGGGTAGGCTTTCGTTTCTACTGGAGCGGGAGGGAAGGAGAGAGAATGCGAGAAATGAGGAGTGAATCTATACAAATATTTATTCTCAAGCAATTAGCACAGTGGTAAATCATTCTACCACAGAGGAGCTGTGTTTAAAAGCATGTCCAACAGTCTATGTTGAGAGAAATGTTACCAGTTGTTGAGTGCATGCATCTTTCTCATAAAATATCGGGGGTTGAACATGTATATCAGGTTAACATGGACAGTAATAATTCTATATTGAACTGATTATGGCAGTAGACAGATTATGCAATAGTCATGTAAACACTTTACTCTGTTTATCTTAATCTGCGTAAAGTCAAAATCTAAGTAAGCATACACCAATTAAAACACCAGCAATCTTTCGAATTATGTAGGCCTGAACACCGACGTCCCAGCTGTGTATTTGATCTGCGGATGTGCTAGCACTAGTTTAGAGAGCCTCCCTCTTTGAAGTGAGTTCCGAACAACTGAATGAATGCGTTTAGTAGTTTTAACAAACAAACTTTATATGTCCGAACTCAGAATCAAATATGCATCCCAAAAATACCACAGTCGCTGTTGTAGAACGTTTATATTGATTGCCGATTTTCTGCATTTATCAGAGTGCCATCGAGCCTGATTTCAGATGTGTCCAAGTAAACAGGATTATTAGGCGAAATCGTTCTTCTTGCAATGCATATAGGTTAACTAACCTAACATTTTAGTCGAACTGTTATATTAATCTGACTATCCACAATAATGTCATTATTGTGTGCAGGTAACCATACTCATGATGTGAGCGAATATATTTTCTGAGAGCAACTGTTTGTGACATGTGAAGGCCATGATCAGGGCCGCCTGACTACTGCATTTGGGGCCACGAGGCAACGGCCTCCAGGGGCCCACTGAGGTGGTCAGGAAATCAGCTAACTTCCTGCATTTCAACACATACTGCCATGGTGCAGAGAGAAAGGTGTAGTTATAAAGCACCTTTCCTGCAATTCTACACTGTTGCCACAGGGCAGGGGGAAAATGTGCTGTTTTACAGCTCATCTCATGCGTTTGTTTACATTTTGCCATGAGTCTGAGACAAAATATTGCAGTTTTAAAGCTAATTTCCTGCAATGCTACACATCTTTCTATCATATGCTATCTGGGGAGCCCTGACCCTGGAGGCCGGGGCCCCGGGGTACGTGCTCTGCATCCCCTTTTGGTAAAAATAAGATTTTAAAAAAAGTCTAAAACAAAATGCACACCGGAGGAACTCAAAATCCAAAAACACCTCATGGCCATCTAAAAACCATTTAAAATTAAGTGCTTAATAAAATATTATACAGCATATACAGAACTCACATTTCATTCATTCATTCTGAACAGCACATCTGTCCAGTGAGGAGACATCAGTTGAACGGTTTTAAACTAGGCAGTATTTTAGTCCCTGATCTCTGGAGGCATGAGACAGCAGGCACAAGCTGTGCTGTATGAGTGCCCAATCTCTTCGTGGTCAAACTGCCACTGAGCTGATTCCCTCACCGCGGGATCATTACAGCTATTAGATTTAAAACGGAAACATTGTCTCTCAGCCTCAGGTAGCCTAGCGGTTAAGAGCATTAGGCAAGTCGCTGGTTCCAATCCCCGAGCCAGCAAGGTGGGAAAATCTGCTGTTCTGTCCTTGAGCAAGGCAGTTAACAACTGCTCCCTGGGTGCTGATGACGTGGATGTCCATTAAGGAATCCCCTCGCACCGCTCTGATTCAGAGGGGTTGGGTTAAATGCAGAAGACACATTTCGGTTGAAAGCATTCAGTTGTGCAACTGACTACCTATCCCCCTTTCCCTATTTTGTACATGTCAAGTCATAACTCTCACTCATGTAAAATGTATGATTGTCATACCTTTTCAAAAAAAATAATCATTGTGTCAAGACAAAAGTGTTGCTTGGTGACTGACTGACAACCTACTGCCATTTCTTCATCATCAGGCATATGTAATAGCAGAGAGACATTTCTTGAGACCTGGCGTGGGCAGATTATAATAGTCATTGCCTTCTGATATTCTATTTAAAATAAAGCTAGGGGCCCCATACATTATAAGCAGGCTGTGTAGGTGAAGCAAAATGCTCGAGTGAAAAATGCATTCTGTACATTTCCATGTGAATGCCATGAACATTGTGGCCGCTCTAATCCTTCCTCTGTTCCCTGAAGAGCTGTAGAATCCTGCATAGTCTTTTCCTCACCCTAATGTCTTCCTTCCCCTTCACATTTTTGTGGTATTCTTTCTCTAGGGCTTATCTTTCCTCTCTTCTATGCCCTCTTACCCAACAGCAGTTTACAGATCAATAAACTCAACAAATCCCTTTGACAAATAAAAAAATAATTATAGTAGGAGAAAAACAAGAAAGGGAGACGCCCCTAGTAAATCATATTTGCCAGTGAACTGGATTTCAACCAAGCGGTTTATCTCCCTTGTGGCCAATGTGGTAAACCGTGGGGTGTTGGGTTGAGCGTGCAGCGATTAACACAGAGACAGGGAGGTTCTAGTCAGCAAACACGACTTTACTAGGCAATAAAATAAACATAACAACGAAATCACGTAGATTTGGCTTGGTCTTTCTTCTCAGCTTCTGCTATGTGTCGGTCTCTCTGTTATCCCTGCGGTGTGCCACAGTGCTCCTTTTATGGCCTCCATGGCTCCACAGCTGGTTGGCACTTTCCCCTAATTACCTCTGCTTGGAGCCATGCGTGTCAGGGTGCCCAGCCCGTGTACTCCCAGCAGAGGGAGCCAACGTCGCAGCACGTACCTCCCCTCTATCACCAACCCCTGGGGTAGACCTCCCGAGATACCATCCCCCCTCCCCCTTAGCCCTGACAGTGTGAGGGAGGCATGCTCAGGGCTAGGTTTGCATCCCTCCTGGAGAGGGCATTCGCATTGCCGTGCTGGGCCCCCGACCTGTGGATGACAGAGAAAGAGAATTGCTCTAAGGACAGGAACCGGCAGGTGACACGGTCATTCGTGCCCTTACCTCTTGCCATCCATACAAGCGGGGCATGGTCAGTGATCAGGGTGAACTTCCTCCCGAGGAGGTAATACTTGAGGGTGTCCAGTGCCCACTTCACGGCAAGGCACTCCTTCTCGACAATCGAGTACTTCTCCCTCAGGAGGAGCTTCCTGCTGACATACACGATTGCGTGCTCCTTGCCTTCCTGCTCTTGGGACAAGACGGCCCCTACCCCTGTGTCAGACGCGTTTGTCTGGACCAGGAGGTGTTTTGAGAAGTCCGGAGTGACGAGTACTGGGTGCGAACATAGCGCTTCCTTCAGGGCCTGGAACGCCGCCTCTGTGTCCTCCGTCCACCGCACCGTCTGGGGTAGTTGTGCCTTCGTTAGGTCTGTGAGGGGTGAAGCTATCGTGGCAAAGTTAGGTAGAAATCGACTGTAATAGCCTGCTAACCCCAGGAACGACTTGACCTGTCTCTTGGTTCGGGGGACAGGCTATTCCCTAATGGCAGTGATTTTGTTTCTTGGGGCTTCACATTTCCCCGCCCAATTTGATAGCCCAGGTACTCCACCTTGGCGTAGCCCTGCTTGCACTTGTGGGGGTTCGCGGTCAGCCCCGCATCCCTTAGCGCATCCACCACTGCCTGTAACCTACAGAGATGGGACTCCCAAGTGTCACTCTGCACAATTATATCATCCAAATAAGTGTGTGGGTGCAGGACGCGGTCCATGAGTCGCTGAATGGTCGCTGGGGCCCCGTGGAGCCCGAAAGGAAGAACCCGGTAGTGGTATAGGCCCCCCACGGGGTGGAGAAGGCCGTCTTTTCCCGGGAGTCCTATGCCAGTACCCCTTTGTCAGGTCCAAGGTGCTGAAGTATCTTGCCTTCCTCAAGCAATCGATCAGTTCTTCCACCCGGAGCATGGGGTAGGCTTCAAATTTACTGACCTCGTTCAGGCCCTAGAAGTCATTGCAGAAGCGGACGGTTCTGTCTGCTTTCGGTACCAGCACTATAGGGCTAGACCACTCACTGTGGGACTCCTCCAGTACTTCCATCTCTAGCATTGTCATCCCTCCCCACTGAACTGCCACCCTCCGGACTTCTGGTGTCCGGTATGGCCGTTTACTCACTTTTTCTCCTGGACGTGTGTGGATATGATGATCCACGAGATCCGTGCGCCCTGGCACCTCGGAGAGCACAGCCGTATTCCTCTGGACCAACTATCTGAGCTCTTGTCGTTGGGTCGGGTTGAGGTCTTCCCCCATGGCAACTTCGACAGAGGGCGGGTTCTGCTGTGGCCGGGTCCACGTTACGCACAGCGCCTCTCGTGCATGCCACTTCTTCAGTAAGTTCACATGGTAAAGCTGGAGGGGTTTTCTCCGCCCCGGTTGGTGGACCTTATAATTGACGTCGCCTACCCGCTCGACGATGTCGTAGGTCCCATGCCACGTAGCCAGGAATTTGCTCTCCGTTGTGGGGAACAGCACCAAGACCTTCTCACCCGGGTAGAACTCTTGTGGTTGGGCCCCCCGGCTGTATCCGCGCTCCTGGACGCGTTGCGCCTGGGCCATTTGCTCCCTCACCACTGGCAAATCGCCGTCATCCTCTCCCTCATCTCCTTCACGTGTTCCACCACGCTGCAAAGGGAGGTCGGTTGCTCCTCCCAGATCTCCTTGGCTAGGTCCAGCAGTCCGCGGAGCTGACGGCCATACAGGAGCTCAAAGGGGGAGACCTTCTTCAGCATCTGCTTTAGGGTCTTATTGAATCGTTCAACTAGCCCGTTCRTTTGTGGATGGTACACACTGGTCCTCAGCTGTTTGATTCGTAATAGATTGCAGACATCTTTCATCACACGAGACATGAATGCGGTGCCCTGGTCTGTCAGGATTTCCCGTGGAATACCAACCCGGCTGAATAAATGGAAGAGCTCCCGTGCGATACCTTTTGCTGCGTAATGGGATTGCCTCAGGATACCGGGTGGGGTAATCCACGATTACCAGGATGTATTGGTGTCCCCTCGCGGTCTTCACCAATGGACCCACCAGATCCATCGCCACCCGTTCAAATGGCACCCCTATAATGGGCAAGGGAACCAAAGGGTTTCTATAATGTGCTGATCCACTCCCTGGTTTTCTCGGCTGGTCCGTCTGGGCCCCATTCAGCCCCTCCATTCTCTATGTCCTTTTCTTCCTCTCCCCGTGTCCACTCTCTTCACCCGGGCCCCTTTCAGCAGGTCCTGGGTGTTCTGGTGGGTTTCCACAGCGGTCAGCAATTCCTCTAGGCTCTGGAGTTTCTGCATGCTCGCCTTATTCTTCATCTTGTATGACATGGCATGGCCCAAAGGTATCGATCCAGGGCAGCCTTATCGATTATCGGGAGGGACGGTACATCGGTCAGTAGGCAGCCCTTGGTCAGGCACACCAGGTCGCTTATCTGAGCGAGGGGGGAGAGGGTCGAGTCAAAGGCCCAGTCATGGACCAGTTTTGCACTGCGTGCGAGGCTGAATCCATAATGGCTCAGGATCTCACGTTTGAGTCTCATAATTCGCGGCCTGGTCGGCGTTCAAGTCGAAGTAAGCCTTCTGGGCCTTCCCGGAGAGATAGGGCGCCAACAGCCTGGCCCACTTGGGCTTGGGCCATCCTTCCCTCTGTGCCGTCCTCTCGAAGGTGCACAAATACGTTTCCACGTCATCTTCCTCCATTAACTTAACCAGGAACTGATTCGGGCCAGACTCCTAAGCCATTCCCAGCCTTCAACTGGGCTACCTCCGCTACCGGTCTGAGGTTTTGTTGGCGCTGCTCCTCCAGTGCTTGCTCCTGGAGAGCCTGTTGCTTCTACTGGCTGAGGATAAACTGAGCCACCTCCATGGTAATCTCCGTACGCTCGACCCCATGGCACCCAAAGCTACTGAGATGCCCGCATTCTCCACCATATGTGGTAAACCGTGGGGTGTTGGGTTGAGCGTGCAGAGATTAACACAGAGACAGGGAGGTTCTAGTCAGCAAACATGACTTTAGTAGGCAATAAAATAAACATAACAACGAAATCACTTAGGTTTGGCTCAGTCCTTCTTTTCAGCTTCTGCTCTGTGTCAGTTTCTCTGTTCTCCCCACGGTGTGCCATAGTGCTCATTTTATGTGGCCTCCACAACTGGTTGGCACTTTCCCCTAATTACCTCTACTTGGAGCCATGCGTGTCAGGGAGCCCAGTTCTTGTACTCCCAGCAGAGGGAGCCAACGTCATGGCACGTACCTCCCCTCTATCACCAACCCCCGGGATACCAGACCAAGATGAAACCAGCGCTATGCCATGTCGGTTTCCCTCGCCTCTGCCCCGCTCACTTATAGACATGCAGAGACAGAGCACATGTGAAATGCAGAGAAAGTACAACTTAACAGGATGCAACAGTTGTAACCTATTAACACACACTTCTCTCCTCTTTCTATATTTCCCTGTATCTATACAGTTGAAGTCGGAAGTTTACATACAGCTTAGCCAAAGACATTTAAACTCAGTTTTTCACAATTCCTGACATTTAATCCTAGTAAACATTCCCTGTCTTAGGTCAGTTAGGATCGTCACTTTATTTTAAGAAAGTGAAATGTCAGAATAATAGTGGAGAGAATGATTTATTTCAGCTTTTATTTCTTTCATCACATTCCCAGTGGGTCAGAAGTTTACATACACTCAATTAGTATTTGGTAACATTGCCTTTACATTGTTTAACTTGGGTCAAACGTTTCGGGTAGCCTTCCACAAGGGTCATTGTCATTGTCCATTTGGAAGACCCATTTGCGACCAAGCTTTAACTTCCTGACTGATGTCTTGAGATGTTGCTTCAATATATCCACATAATTTTCCTTTCTCATGATGCCATCTATTCTGTGAAGTGCACCAGTCCTTCCTGCAGCAAAGCACCCCCACAACATGATGCTGCCACCCCCGTGCTTCACGGTTGGGATGGTGTTCTTCGGCTTGCAAGCCTCCCCCTTTTTCCTCCAAACATAACGATGGTCATTATGGCCAAACAGTTCTATTTTTGTTTCATCAGACCAGAGGACATTTACAATTTGTCCCCATGTGCAGTTGCAAACTGTAGTCTGGCTTTTTTTATGGAGGTTTTGGAGCAGTGGCTTCTTCCTTGCTGAGCAGCCTCTCAGGTTATGTCGATATAGGACTCGTTTTACTGTGGATATAGATACTTTTGTACCTGTTTCCTCCAGCATCTTCACAATGTCCTTTGCTGTTGTTCTGGGATTCATTTGCACTTTTCGCACTAAAGTACGTTCGTCTTGCTCAGCGGCAGGACAACAATTTTTTTACCTTGTCAGCTCAGGGATTCGATCCAGCAACCTTCCGGTTACTGGCCCAACGCCCAACCACTAGGCTACCTGCCGCCCCTAGGTGCACCTTGTGCTGGGGACAATGAAAGGCCACTAAAATGTGCAGTTTTTCAGCCAATACAATGCCACAGATGTCTCAAGTTTTGGCATGCTGACTGCATGAATTGAATGTTCATTTCTCTACCATAAGCCGCCTCCATCGTCGTTTTAGAGAACTTGGCAGTATGTCCAACCAGCCTCAAAACCACAGACCACGTGTAACCACGCCAGCCCAGGACCTTCAAATGCAGCTTCTTCACCTGCGGGATCGTCTGAGACCAGCCACCCAGACAGCTAATGAAACTGAGGAGTATTTCTGTCTGTAATAAAGCCCTTTTGTGGGGAAAAACTCCTTCTGATTGGCTGGGCCTGGCTCCCAAGTGGGTGGGCCTATGTATGTTGCATATTGCGTTTATATTTTTGTTCAGTATAGTTCCACTTTGACATTATGGGTTATTGTGTGTAGGCCAGTGACAAACAATCTCTATTCAATCCATTTTAATTTCAGGCTGTAACACAAAATGTGGAAAAAGTCAAAGGGTGTGAATAGTTTCTGAAGGCACTGTATTTTGTGCTAGCACAGACTAGCAGATGCTTCTATATATTCTTTTCACTTGCTTGACCACTGAATATTTCATATTTAACCATGACCTTTACATCAAAGCCAACAGGTAACAAGAAAACCTTGTCTTGTTCCACTACAGACTAGGGAAATCATGGAGAGCTCTGCCACTGTACCACCATAGCATTGGATGTTATTTCCTCTGTCTATCTTAGCATGTTTCCATCCACAATTTTTATGCGACTAAAGTCATATTGAACAAAAAGACAGCTTTGATGGAAACAGGAAGTTTCGGTACAATTTTACAAATGCCTACATAATTTGCTCGTTTGACATGGTGGGATATTTTTGTGTCTGTAAAATGAAGTATGCGAGAAATGACGGTGGAAACTCAGCAAATATTGAATAATAACCATGATATCGAAGCAAACTTAGAGTCACTCAAAAATATGGCGGTTGGTCTATGACTCGGGAAACTATGCCATTTATTAAGCTAAAGATTAAATACATTCTGATGAACTTCACAGGGTGGTGAAAGTGGACGATGAGCTTGATGCTCCTTTCCAACAAATATCGAGGGTCTTGACATGATGAACGATGCTTGACTGCCATTTGACAAATTAAACTATTCTTGCTCTTATTCATAATAATCTCATTATGTAGACTAGCCTACCCGCACTGTATCTGCAAGCTGTTGGCTCGAACGCACGTGCCAAGACCAGAGTAGACACATTTGCTATTTAAAGCAACAGTTTTTGTGACAAATCTATCAGTAGAATTGAAAAAGCGATGGAAACACATTGAACTTTACGTTTTTATTCGGTACATGAAAACGTTAGTGAAAAAGTACATTTTGTGTGCACTATGTCATCACATACTGMTTTTTATCCGCAACAATTCAGTTTGTTGGAAACACCACTGGTGGGAAAATGTGCATATTTTCTTTATGCAGATTTTGGAATATTTGCATGAAAATCTGTCATCAATTGGATGGAAACCTAGCTATGTATACATACTATTTCATTTTCATCTATGGTTAATATTGTTGATTTTCATCACAATTTTTATCTACTTGTTCCTGCATTATATTTCCTTCCTCAGTTTTGCTAAAACAGTCCATGCAAGGGAGGGGTTAGTGGTGGGGAGGGAGGTCCATTAGTGAAAGTGTGGGAGTCTGTCATGTCAGCCTCCTCTCTGGTGACCTCTAGCCCTGCACCTCTCTCAAGTACAGATTACTGCACCACTCCTCGGGGCTCCATGCTAATCAAAACTAAGTGTGGCTTTGGCATTTATTAATGTACTGTTGTTTCCAGTATTGGACTATTTTAGGATAAATAGGAGTACCCCCCAGTACAGCCAAGATATATATAGTATATATGTCGTTAATTAGATTTATATCAATGACCATATCAGTAAAGATGTCATGTTACAATAGTTATGGGTGGCTGTTTTCCAGAATATCACCACAAAAGAAGCTCATATAAGGTGCATTTTGTGCAGCATGAACAGATCACTTAGTTGGCTAAATGAACATGGCATTGGGACAGCAGTATACCCTGCTGCAAATTAGGTTTCTGTTATGTCTCACTGTTGTTCCCATGAGATGCTGACTGGGAGGGAAGAAGAGAGTTCCTGAGTGAAAGAACAACTCAGTTTACTCAATCTGAGTCAGCATACTTGCGTACTATTGTTTGTACAGATGAACGTGGTACATTCAGGCATTTGGAAATTGCTCCCAAGGATGAACCAGACTTGTGGGAGGTCAATTTATTTTCTGAGGTCTTGGCTAATTTATTTTGATTTTCCCATGATGTCAAGCAAAGAGGCACTGAGTTTGAAGGTAGGCCTTGAAATACATCCACAGGTACACCTCCAATTGATTCAAATGATGTCAATTAGCCTATCGGAAGCTTCTAAAGCCATGACATAATTTTCTGGAATTTTCCAAGCTGTTTAAAGGCACAGTCAACTTAGTGTATGTAAACTTCTGACCCACTGGAATTGTGATACAGTGAATTATAAGTGAAATAATCTGTCTGTAAACAATTGTTGAATAAATTACTTGTGTCATGGCACAAAGTAGATGTCCTAACAGATATGCCAAAACTATAGTTTGTTAACAAGAAATTTGTGGAGTGGTTGAAAAATGAGTTTTAATGACTTCAACCTAAGTGTATGTAAACTTCCGACTTGCTATTCACGATTATCATTTGGCTGACCAATTACCGTCATCCAAAACACACACACATCTCTCTCATCAAATACCAGCTCCAACATGTCAAATGGGGTCATTTTACTTTGTTCTATTCTTATCAGAGTGGCTCTGCTACAGAACAGCAACAGGATAGCCTCTGCTGAAGGCCAAATTCTATTATGCAGATTATCTAAATTACATTGATGTCCCCAGTCATTGAATTCCTAAGACATACATTGCTTAATTACATGTGTGGAAATTGGCCTATATGGACAGGATAAATTGAAATGTTTCTTACAGAAATATGCAAATCATATGCATACCCATGGTAGCTATTAAAAGGGAACAGTTGAGATTATGGGGAAATTAATAGACTAAAGGACAACAGTTCACCTGACAAGACAATCCAAACATTACTGTTGATTTTATGTGCATTTTACATTTACTGTACTTTGACACATTTGTTGGTAATGAAATCTGAAAACACTGGATAMATTCAGTAACATAAGAAAATTCTTGGAAAATTTGGGGTAGGTGCAACATAAGACAAATAAGGGTTTGAGTGAGAGGACTAACTGGTGTCTCCAAATGGTCACACACCTCTCCAAAGTGTGCACAGTTCCTAAGTAATTTCAATACACTTATGACTAAAAGACGAGTCTTCAACTATAAGGTGCTTTTTTGTCTCCTAGATCTGCGGTTGAGGAACTAGAGCAAGAACACTTGTTTGGAACACAGCCCTGCATCCCCGCCTTTACACAGTTACTGTTAACACAATCAAAAATCAACCCATTATAAATCACAATCTGGGTCAGGTGGGCATAACTTGAAAGCTTGTTCTATTGCCAACATGACTAGCAAAATTATAAAATATGATCTTAGAGTGCTAGGCTTTCTCAAGACAATCCAAAGCAGGTCATAATTGGTGAGCATAGAATGGAGTCAAGAGTGCATTCAGATGTGTGGTAGACCGGAAATCTTCACAATACAACAAACATGGTCTCATTCTGTTCAGTACAACCCAGGGTATAACGCCATAACATCTAGTACCTGTACATCAAACAGTGATTATAAWCGTTGACACTATATTACAAGTTTCATATGGTAATATGAAGTACCCACTTGTACTCACAGGTGTTTGGCTTGCTTGTATGACATCAAAGTTGTATATATAACCCTCATCTGTATATATAGTCCTCGTAATTTACATTTTTTTCCTTCTAAAGATGCCCAATTAGGGGGAGGGATGGGGCACCTTCTTGTCCTACGCGGTGCAAGTTCAGAACAGCTGTGTCAAAACCCATAAGAAGCGCAGAGCCAGAGCTCTGATCTCATGTATAGCAGTCCAATTTAGACTTGTACGTGTCCAAATCTGCCATTTTCAACCCGTATAAAGGTAGACAGATACTGCAAATCAACAACCCAATGAAAGGGTAACCATTGTCAAGGTCCAAGAGCCAATTATTAACAATTTGTACCTCTGACAAAAAAAAAAAAACTTTTGATAACACCAGCAAGCACTTTTGTTATTTTGACACAACAGCAATTTCTCAGAATGGTTAGAACACTTAGGATGCAAAAGTTTAAACCTCTGCCATCTGAGGACAAGTACTCCCAATACCACAGTTGCAACATTCCATTTGAAGCGGGATGTGGTTAGTCAGCTGGAGAATCAACAATAACTACAGCATGTTTATTCAGCTTTATTATTCAAGAAAAAGTTAAAACATTGAAAAAGCTCTGTTCACTGTGTGGGGCAAAATAAATGCTAGAGTTTAAGGGCCAATAGCATAGTATTTTGTGCACTTATATCAAACAAAACAATAGATGATATCCTATCAGCCATGGCTCGATCAAGATCTCTGTCTAGCCAGAGAAAACCTCAATAAGCCAGCCTTGGGTTTTAATTGCTGAGCGCTAGCAGCTTCCCCCTCCCTTTACAGCTCCTCTAACGATTATGACTTTTTGCAGTTCTGCCGTCAAGGGACTCCGTAATTGGGTTCATTGATTAAAGCCCAGTTATTACTGACAACACCACCACTGTATGTAATAGTCCAGATAACATAAACAGAGACACGTCTGGTCTCCAGTGGCTGCTCAGTATCTTCAGACACCAAACTGACATGATCTATCCATTTTTGACAGACAGCTCAGTGAGAAACTGTACACTGGAGCACCATAGAAATTAAATTGTCAGTGGACCATAGAAATCATAGAAAACTTTTTTTAATCAATCTTTGCCATACAATAAGCCAAGAGAAAATAGTTCAATTTCTGTTTAGACTTGATATGAACTGAAAAACAAAAAACATTGGAAGCCACACCTTGTGTCCCTTGTATCAGATTTGTCTGAAAACAAAACAAGCCCTTATTAAACTGGGCGCGGRTAGGAGACAGTACAAAAAGAAATACCCATCCCTACTCAGAAGGGGACCATTCAAAACAGTTGAATGACAAAATGAAAAAAGTCCTTCATCACAATCACTCTTTAGTGTCCATGACCTCTTTAGCGTCCATGCTCTCCATTTCTGCATCATCATCATCATCATCATCATCCACCTCCAATTCCACCTCCGGCATCTTCTCATACGCCTTCTCAGAAGGCTTCACTGTCACTCCATCCCACGTGGATGTCTCCACCACCAGATCTGACCAGAGAGGACAGAACAGGTAAAGGCGTGTGGGGGAGAAAGTTCAATCACTAATAAAAGGGCTGTAAGTGCCTCAAGTTAAGGTGAGTTGACTTACGGCTAGCGTCTCCATCCAGACCCAGAATCTTCATGTAGCCGCCATGAGACAGCAACCTCACCAGGGTCTGAGCAGTGAGGCACACCATGTCCTGGACAGAGCAAATATTATGTTAGCATCTTGGTATGTGGAGAACACACTGAAAATGTATTGTTTGATACACTAGTATTATAAATTAGGCCACGACTACTGTCTTGCAGACTACAGTTTAGACAAGCTAAAAAAATGGAATATTCAGAAAGTTCAGGTTTACACTCTTACAAGATAAGATAAGAGGCGGGCCGGCAGATAGCCTAGTGCTGAGCCAGTAACCGAAAGGTTGCTGGTTTGAATCCCCGAGCCGACTACCTGAAAAATCTGTCAATGTGCCCTTGAGCTAGGCATTTAACCCTAATTGCTCCTGTTAAGTCACTCTGGATAAGAACATCTGCTAAATGACCAAAAATGTAACGGAGCGAGGCCAGCAAGCAAGTACCTGTTGCTCCAGGTTCATGACAGTGAATACACGGTAGTGTCCATTCTCACAGGGGTCTGCGATCCCAGCTGAACCAGGCAAGAAAAGCCCTGATGACAGCATCTGCAAGCTCCGCCTGAAGGCCACATTGAGGGCTAGCGGCTGTCTGCTGGGGTTGTTCATGACTGCAGAGTGACCCTGGACAGAGAGAGAAACTGAAAATCTTCACCACGGAAAAACAGAATAGGCAGGCAGCATCTTGTGCCAGTACACATATTGACTGTTTCGTTTCAACGCTAAAATAGCTGGGCAGGCCATTTCTTCGGCCTCGTAAAGTGCAGTTCGYGTGGGTAATAAATGACACCTAGAGACCCTTGAGTGCGTCTCCAACTGCTGAGCAGACCAAAACCTCTGCTCCAAAGGAAGCTTGTCAGGAACAGGCCCACTACATGAGGTTCAGGAAATCCAAATTAGGCCCGCACTGAAGTCTAATGAGCACACTAACATATGGGAGTACTTTTTACACCTCTTCAGGTTCAACAAACTTTCCAAAGAAGACAACCAGTTTGCTTAAATAGGGTCAGGACAGACATACAACATAAATCGATAAATTGAGTGTATGCAGACAGTTGTGCATGGGGCTCACCAATAAGTCCAACATCCAGGGGGTAAGGGGTTCAAACCCTGGGAAGCGGGTCCTCAGGTCCTTCAGCAAACGGACCAGGACTTTCACCCTGATAGGACAGAACCAGACCCCACACACACAAATTGACATGTTTGGATAGGTATATTTAACATCAACAATATTTCCATTCTCTATTCATTCCAAAATTGACCATTAAAAAAATAAACTACTGATGAAGCCATAGGTGGGTGGGTGTTCGCATTGGCAGCTCACGTGGAGTGGGAGGCATTTTCTTCAAACCAGCGAGCGTGGCGAACAGCAGCCAGGGAGTTCTGCAGGAGCTTCATATCGACTGTGGAGAAGGGAGACAGACAGAATCACTCAATATATCTGAGTGATGACATTGATGTTTTAGTCCCTCATGTCAGCTATAACAGCAATATTTCAGCGACTGGCTTCTTCGATCAGAGGATACACAGTAGAGGTGAAAGGTTAACAGCTAAACCATCTCCACATCTCTGGTTGCCTCCATCCCCCCATCCATTGTAAGAGTGCGACAGTTAATCCTTGCTATACGCACTGTGCACATCAGGCTCCAGCTTGCGCATGTTGTGGGGCACGGTGGCAATGAGGATCTTCACGGTGGCGTCAGCCGAACTGATCTCAAAGCCCGTCTCGTTGGGCAGCATGGAGAGTACTGGCGAAACATATTCAAAAATACTGTAGATTACCAATGTAATCATCTCAGAAAACCAGACCTAAAATCGCGCATAATTGCACCAGATACTTGATTAGGTTCTAAGACCGATGATAACGCAAAGAAAAGTGATGTGCATTACCTTCCGAAGGGTCCTGTGTGCGTAGGGTCTCCACCACCTTGGTTCCCAGAGCAGTCACTGTCTCCACTGGGAGAAACGGTCATATTAGTGGTCAGTTGACCGTGTTCCATCCACTACCCCATTTCCTCTGAGTAGCGATCATCACGTAATAGTGACATTAGAAATGCATTTAGGTAAAAACTTACCAGAAGGCAAAATCTTCAGAATGACAGCAAGGTCTGCAACATTGTGTCCTGTTGTCATGGTGCCTTTCTTGTAGGAGCCTACCTGTCTCATTTCCTCAATTTCCTAGAGTTAGAAAAGTATGAAAACAATGTCACATTCAACTCAACTAACTGTTTTGAAATTCCCTCATCCCTGCATTTGTGGATTCACCAAACTGTATTTCTCTGGTGAGATCAAATCTGACACTGTAGTACGTACCACTTCATCAGCCCCAGCTGAAACGATGAAGTTATCAATGACGTTGGTAATTTTGGTGACCAGTGACAAGATGGATGACTAGAAGAAAGAGAGAAAAGGTAAAGCTACTGTCTGACGGCAGTTCTAACGTGCTAGTTTAACTGGAGTCATCCTGGACACTGGTTCAAAATTGTTTAACTTCTTTGGGGTAGGAGGCAGTATTTTCACATCCGGATGAAAAGCGTGCCCAGAGTAAACGGCCTGCTACTCAGCCATAAAAGCTAGAATATGCATATTATTAGTAGATTTGGATAGAAAACGCATAAGTTTCTAAAACTGTTTGAATGATGTCTATGAGTATAACACAACTCATATGGCAGGCAAAAACCTGAGAAGAAATCCAACCAGGAAGTGAGAATTTTGAGGCTGGTCGATTCAACTCTGCTCCTACTGAAGATACAGTGGGATATTGGTAATGATGCACGTCTAAGGCTTCCACTAGATGTCAACAGTCTTTAGTACCTTGTCTGATGCTTCTACTGTGAAGTGGGGCTGAATGAGAGGGGATTGAGTAAGGTCTACCATGACCTGAACATGCGGTGACCATGTGAGAGCGAGCTCTGTTCCATCGCACTTCTGAAGACAAAGGAATTCTCCGGTTGGAACATTATTTTAGAATTATGTTAAACATCCTAAAGATTGATTCAATATTACGTTTGTCATGTTTTTACGGACTGTAATATACCTTTTTTAACTTTTCATTATGTAATATACCTTTTTTAACTGTTTGAATGATGTCTGAGTATAACAGAACTCATATGGCAGGCAAAAACCTGAGAAAAAATCCAAACAGGAAGTGAGAATTCTGAGGCTGGTCGATTCAACTCATCGCCTATTGAAATCCCAGTGGAATATGGATCTGTTTGCACTTCCTACGGCTTCCACTAGATGTCAACAGTCTGTAGAACGTTGAATGAAGCTTCTACTGTGAWGTTGAGCCGGATGGGAGCTGTTTGAGTCAGGGGTCTAGCAGAAAGCCAGGTCCTGGTCATGCGCATTCCACATGATGGAATTTCCATCATGGAAATGATGGAATTTCCATCACGCGTTCCATTACTTCTATAGACACAAAGGAATTCTCCGGTTGGAATGTTATTGAATATTTATGACAAAATCCTAAAGATTGATTGTATACTTAGTTTGACAAGTTYATTCGACCTGTAATATAACTTTTTGAAGTTTTCGTCCGAAGTTCGCCTGGACCTGCACGAGCGTTTGGATATGTGTACTAAACGTGCTAACAAAAGTAGCTACTTGGACATAAATAATGGACATTATCRAACAAAACAATTTATTGTKGAACTAGGATTCCTGGGAGTGCATTCTGATGACGATCATCAAAGTTAAGGGAATATTTATAATGTAATTTCGTATTTCTGTTGACTCCAACATGGCGGAGAAATTTTGTTTCTATCTGAGCGCCGTCACAGATTATTGCATGGTTTGCTTTTTCCGTAAAGTTTTTTTGAAATCTGACACAGCGGTTGCATTAAGAACAAGTGTATCTTTAATTCTATGTAAAACATGTATCTTTCATCAAAGTTTATGATGAGTATTTCTGTTATTTGATGTGGCTCTCTGCAATCTCTCCGGATATTTTGGAGGCATTTCTGAACATGGCGCCAATGTAAACTGAGATTTTTGGATATAAATATGCACATTATCGAACAAAACATACATGTATTGTGTAACATGTCCTATGAGTGTCATCTGATGAAGATCAAAGGTTAGTGAATAATTTTATCTCTATTTCTGCTTTTTGTGACTCCTATCTTTGGCTGGGAAAATGGCTGTGTGTTTTTTGGACTTGGCGGTGATCTAACATAATCATATATTGTGTTTACGCTACGCTGTAAAGCATATATTTTTATTTTTTAAATCGGACATGATGGGTAGATTAACAAGAAGTTTTACCTTTCATTTGCTGTATTGGACTTGTTAATGTGTGAAAGTAACATATTTCCCCAAAATATTTTTGAATTTCCCGCGCTGCCTTTTAAGCGGAATGTTGTCGAGGGGTTCCGTTAGCGGAACGTGTGTCCTAGAAAGGTTAAGGAGAAGTGCATCTAAAATTCCATGCAAAACACTTGTATTTTCATCAACATTTATAATGAGTATTTCTGTAAATTGATGTGGCTCTCTGCAAAATCACCGGATGTTTTGGAACTTCTGAACGTAACGCGCCAATGTAAACTCAGATTTTTGGATATAAATATGAACAAAACATACATGTATTGTGTAACATGAAGTCCTATGAGGGTCATCTGATGAAGATCATCAAAGGTTTGTGATTAATTTGATCTATATTTCTGCTTTTTGTGAATCCTCTCTTTGGCTGGAAAAATGGGTGTTATTCTGTGAATAGGCACTCACCTAACATAATCGTTTGGTTTGCTTTCGTCGTAAAGCCTTTTTGAAATCGGACACTGTGGCTGGATTTACAACAAGTGTATCTTTAAAATGGTGTAAAATACATGTATGTTTGAGGAATTTTTATTTAATTCTGTTTTGAATTTGGCGCCCTGCAGTTTCACTGGCTGTTGAAGAGGTGGGACGCTACCGTCCCAAGTACCCTAGAGAGGTTAAGAAACACTGGTCTATGAAGCACACAGCTGGAGTGAAGTAACACATAGGGCGCCACTAAACTATGGAGTAGGCTGCCACCAAGTGTCTGAAATCAAACTGCCATAAACACACACAACTTGTTGAGCAGTTGAAATCCACATCCCTGCCACAACAGTTCTTGCCCGAGAACATTGCAGACATGCCAGATCTTTCAACATATTAGGTATTTGTAATGGGAAATTATAGTAACTATTTTCCTGTATTTCAGTTACTGTGGATATGGATCGATAAATAAATGTTTATTACCTAACTAGGCAAGTCAGACATTTTTTATCCGTCATGTAATTTACTTGCATAAAAAGGTTGGATGGAAACCTGGTTACTGTGTGATTCTGTAGCAGCAGGTGTGTATTCATTACGACGATTCCAAACAGAAAACAAGTTTCTATTTGACAAATTCAAGTAGGTCCTTCCCCATTTCGTTCCATTTTCTTATTAAAAGGTAAACTGCTTCCGCTGCAAGACGTAATGAAAATACAACCCTGATGTTGTGACTTCCTACAAGCCTCTCGGGCTTGTGTTTAAAGAACATTCGGTACGGTGTGATTAATATAGAAGGGCCTTCTCAGAGAAGGCTTGTTAGACATTTTCTCTGCTCCTGTTCTGGAGGTTTCTCTCCTTTGCAACTTGTAATAAACCAGATATTTTATCAATGACTGCTTCCTTTTTTCTTCACATGGAAATTTCCGTTACGGTATTTAACATATCAGCTAACCACATCATATGTTATAGCAATTGATGCCCAGTCGATTGACTTGGCAGGCTACCATCGGTTGATGCAATGCTGCGCCGGTGCATCTAATTCGGCAGGAAAGCGACCATTAACAACATAAGGGGATATTATTCCCAGCTTATATTGCAGACACACAACTAAAAAAGCCACTTGCTGCTGTAGTGTCTGGTCAGGCCACCTCACTTGAATTACTCCAGTTGTACAGTCTGCTGCTTGTGAACATGTTTAAAATAGTAAATGGTCATGTGTGCACATGTGTGGTTAGTCACAGACCTGTTCAACAGAGGTGGGGCCAAGGTCCTGGTTCCTCTTCAGTAGGGCCTCACTGAAGGCTGTCTCATCGGGGGCAGGCTTCAGGCGAGGGAAGGCTATTTCACACTGAGACATGGGGAAATKGATATTTATTAACACAATGACGGAAAAAATATAATCTCAGTCATCATGTTGTATTATGTAAGTAGCAACATCTTCCCATCAGTCCAATTATCTCTAGTAGAAGGAAACTCTGCATCTAAAGAGTGCTGTGGAACAGGGTCTTGAGAACAAATGTGGAAACTCAAGGATGGAAATATTAACCACAACTTGTGTTCAATACATCAACATATGTAATTTCTTTGAAACTGAACTAAAATACTCACCACGTAGAGGTCAAAGGGGATGTGAGGGACAAATGGGCGAAATCTACAAACGGACAGGGCCATTTCACAGATTACTTTTATAAATGCATTTGAATTTCAATGCATTTCATGAGTTGGTTTGAGTTGAAATATAATTTACCTCAAACATTACTATGGGCGCACACTTTGCAATGTTCAGTGTGGTGTTCAGGTGCTTACCCTGGTACAGGTCCTCCCCCCCGAACCCCAAAACGGCCACCACGGCCTCGACCCCTCTCGCCTCTGGCAAATGAAAACATTCATAAACTTGATTCAAAGTATTGAACACAAAGCAACGTATGATGTAACATTAAACGACGCTCAAAGTGATGTATTAATAAACAAGTAAGGGGCGTGCTCTAGCACAATAGCTAGCGAGTTCCCTAAACTCTGTACACAACACGAGGTAACGTTACGCTTACGACGCTAACGTTAGCTAGCTAGAACACATCGAACGAAGTTTTAACTAGTGGTTAAGCATGGTGAAATGCGTTTGGTAATTTATTATTGAAAGCTATCTAAATCACATACGTGTAAATATATGTACTTTACCTCATTATGTGAGACGTTGTGGAAACTTCCTTGAAATCGATATGGAAAATGTGCACTTCTGCTGCTAAGAGTGTTCGACCCGGCTGCGTTGGCTTGTTAGTGGGTGTGGATTCTTCTTCTTCTTCTTTGAGGTTTAATGGCAGACTACAACCTACTGTGTATTGCCGCCACCTACTGTTAGAGGTAGTGAAACAAAAGTATTATATTGCGGGAAAGCTGTGGGGGGGACCCCGACATCATACAATATTCAGTAACTAAATCAAAAACATTCCCACTCCTAAGGTCACAGTTCAAATAACATCCCTACACAGCCCCAGGGGCATGTGAGGTCGACAGGATTCCTTGTAATGCCTAAAATCCACAAGTCCCAAAAAACATTGAGCCACTCTCACAACAATGCCTACTTTCTCAGATTTTCTCTTCGTTTACACTGTGCAGTTGATAACCAACGCAATAAACGCTCGAGTCTCCACCTTCTTAACATGCAACAGGTCAGGATCCCTCTGTTAACAATGAATATTCACTGGTGTCTCCACTCCTACTACCATTATTTCTTCAACTTCACTCCTTTCTTCCACTCTTCTCACCACCTCCGTAGAGGAGTCATGCTGGACAGCCCTTATTCTTGCCACCTCTGTCTCCTTCACACTAACAGAGCACTTCGGGAATTCAGGCCCATGTTCACCACCATAATTGCAGCATGTATGCTCTGCTGGCAAACGATACTCCTCTCATCTATACACACTTGACCAAATAAATTGGCATTTATCACACTGCATGGGTTTGGGCATGAAGGTTTTTACAGGGTCTCTCACAAATATACATGAGAAGGGAGAAACTCTTCTTCAAAAAACAATATAATGGATAGAGTGGGCTTCCTCACTCTATCAACCACGTGGGTCAGATGGTGAGCACCAACCACTTGATCCAATTCGTCACATATATCCTTTGCTTCTAGCACCACCCCAGACATACCCCCCCTTGATAGGCGCCCTGCTTCAAAGATCCACACACTAACATCCAATATCTTATTGAAGCGCAGAGTATGCTCTGTCTGTTCTACTGATAGACAGAAAACCTAAATAAATCCACTTCGTGTTACGCTCACCTTCTCCAACGCATCCACGATTTTCAGACTTAAAATGAATCTCCCAGGTAACTCCATCAATTCAAAACCCTCACTCTCACCCAAAAAATATCAGAACTAGGCTTGGATTTACCAACTTAAACTATCACTTTACTTCACTTATTTCCTTTCGTATTCCAATCCTTCTCATCTCCACTCGACGTGCCATCTGATTCAAACAGAACATCCAGTTCCACCATCTTCCCATTAGTATTTTCCTGTTGACAGCGGCTTCTGCTTCTTTGGACTTTTATGGCAGACTACATCCTATAAGGTGTATTGCCGCCACCTGCTGTACAGGTTAGTGAACGATATGTTCACTATGCAGCAATGACTGGTCCACCATGAGAATGCTGGCACTTCCGTCTCCTTGTCGTTTCACTTAATAACGCCTGATTTACATTACAAAAGGCACATCTCAATAGGGCTCCAGGTAAGTCATGAAAGCACAAGTGATAGCACTTATTTTTTCAACAAATCAATACAGAAAGTACATGGGGGAACATAAGTATATATAAATAACATACAAAGGATAATTGGGCTAGGGGGTACAATATCACATTACACAAGGACCTGAAGGGAACATACATACACTTATAATTCTAACAGCTTTTTTGTTAGTAGAGTATTTAATTGTCTTAAAATATAGTTCCATTTCTTTTTGTAAGGTAAGAAAATGTGGTGTTTTGTTTGTAAATTTGCATTTGTGAATATGAAATTTGGCCAAAAGAATAATGAAATTAATTACATAACATTTTTCAACTTATTTCTATCATCGGTAAATATTCCAAGCAGTACATCTCTCCACAATAGTGTAAAATCTTCATAAATGTGTTCAATTATAAACCTACTGATGTCTTGCCACAGTTTTCTTACATGAATACAATGCCAAAAAAGATGCAACACTGTTTCTGGGTGGTCATTACAAGGTACAATTTGAGTTGATATTTTTCTTAAACTTCRTCATATAGTGGTTGGCAGGATAATATTTATGAATACTTTTAAAGGAAACTTCCTTAATTTTGTTAACAAGTGTGTGATGTGTGTGGCAACATCCAAACTTTTTTGCAACAGATATTATCAATAAACCGTTCCAATAAGGCATGACTTAAGGTATAGATACAACATCCTGCTGAAACAAGGTTCGTATCGCTCTGTTGTTGAATAGACCAAAAGAGAAACAAATCTTTCCTACTGATGAGTCAATAGGGTTAATGGAAGGTAGGTTCTGAGGGTCAGGTCTTGACGCGTTCCTGAATAATAAAGCAACACCTGAGGGAATGGCATCTAAAACAACTGCAAAATCTTTAGGTGTTACAGGGATCTTGTAAAGTGATAAGAATTCCTTATAACTAAGTAAAAAAACATTTACAAGTTGGCTCACCAATAGGATATTATTTCGGAACCAATATTCTAAAAACAAAGAAGTATTTTTATACAATATATCCCGATTATTCCATATGTAATATCTGTGTGGAGAAAAAATATGCTTATAAATTAAGGACCATGACRAGAAAACCTGCCGATGAAAAGCAGAGTTTCACTGGAACTTTGTCAATATTACAATTGCAAACCAACATGAAGTTAAGGCCACCAAAAGTAAAGAAGACAGGAATACAATTCCACATAGAAGTGGTTCCAATTGATCCTGAAAGTATTATTTAAGGTAGTAAAGTCCAGAAAATTCAGCCCACCATACTCATAAGTGTTCATTACAACAGTTTTCCTAATGTAATGGGTATGGTTTGTCCACAGAAAGTTGAAAAGCATCTGGTCTATCCCCTTGCTTATTTTACCATCAAGATATATAGATAGAGTGTCATATGTTAGCCTAGAGATACCTTCAGCCTTGGTTATTAGGACTCTTCCTTTTAAAGGTAAGTCCCTCTGTAGCAATTGATTTAGCTACTTCTGTTTTTTTTTAAATTGAGTAAGCCTCTAGACTTCTGATCCTTAGTAATGGTTATGCCTAAATATGTAAGTTCTTCTTTCACTGGAATACCATAATATGAAGGTGTCACACAATCTTCGACAGCCATGAGTTCACATTTATTAATGTTAAGATATAGACCAGACGCTTTGGAAAAGGATTGTATTATATTGATCGATATGGGAATTTGGTTGGCGTCTTTCAGAAAAAGTGTAGTATCGTCAGCCAGCTGGCTTATAATAATTTCTTTACCAGCTATGGAAATACCTTGTACAGGACTATTATTTAAAGAATTTGTAAGAAGTTGGGTGATTAATAAAAACAGATTCTGTATCACTGATAGAGTGAACATTATTCAGTGAGTCAAAAAACATATTTGTGGATTCCTGAGAGTATGTAGACTATACAATTTTCTGTAAAAATTGCTACAGTATTTAGCAATTCATTTTTGGTCATCTGTAATAACACCATCAATGTGTAACTTATGGAAAGTGTTATTTGTAGAATTATATTTCTCAAGTCTAAAAGAAATAGGATGAATTCTGTTCTCCCTCCTCAAGCCATTTTTTCCTAGATCTAATAAAGGATCCTTCTGCTTTTAATCTATATACAGTTGAAGTCTGAAGTTTACATACACCTTAGCCAAATACATTTAAATTCAGTTTTTCACAATTCCTGACATTTARTCRAATACAATACAYGACCGAATACAAACAGTGTAGCTATTCCCTCCGCAAGGCAATCAAACAAGCTAAGTGCCAGTATAGAGACAAAGTAGAGTCGCAATTCAACAGCTCAGACACAAGAGGTATGTGGCAGGGTCTACAGTCAATCACGGATTACAAAAAGAAAACCAGCCCTGTCGCGGACCAGGATGTCTTGCTCCCAGACAGACTAAATAACTTTTTTGCTCGCTTTGAGGACAATACAGTGACAATGACACGTCCCGCTACCAAAACCTGCGGGCTCTCCTTCACTGCAGCCGAGGTGACGGGACAGTAGTGGAGAAGGTGGAAAGTTTTAAGTTCCTCGGTGTACACATCACGGACAAACTGAATTGGTCCACCCACACAGACAGCGTAGTGAAGAAGGCGCAGTAGCGCCTCTTCAACCTCAGGAGGCTGAAGAAATTCGGCTTGTCACCAAAAGCACTCACAAACTTCTACAGATGGACAATCGAGAGCATCCTGTCAGGCTGTATCACCACCTGGTACGGCAACTGCTCCGCCCGCAACCGTAAGGCTCCCCAGAGGGTAGTGAGGTCTGCACAACGCATCACCGGGGGCAAACTACCTGCCCTCCAGGACACCTACACCACCCGATGTCACCTAGGAAGGCCATAAAGATCATCAAGGACAACAACCACCCGAGCCACTGCCTGTTCACCCCGCTATCATCCAGAAGGCGAGGTCAGTACAGGTGCATCAAAGCAGGGACCGAGAGACTGAAGAACAGCTTCTATCTCAAGGCCATCAGACTGTTAAACAGCCACCACTAACATTTAGTGGCCGCTGCCACATACTGACTCAACTCCAGCACATTAATAATGGGAATTGATGGAAATTATGTAAAAATGTATCACAGCCACTTTAAACAATGCACTTAATATAATGTTTACACACCCTACATTACTCATCTCATATGTATATGTATATACTGTACTCTATATCATCTACTGCATCTTGCCATCTTTATGTAATACATGATCACTAGCCACTTTAAAACTATGCACTTTATGTTTATATACCCTCACTTACTCATTCATATGTATATACTGTACTCTATACCATCTACTGCATCTGCCTATGCTGTTTCTGTACCATCACTCATTCATAATATCTTTATGTACATATTCTTTATCCCTTTACACTTGTGTGTATAGGTAGTAGTTGTGGAATTGTTAGGTAGATTACTTGTTGGTTATTACTGCATTGTCGGAACTAGAAGCACAAGCATTTCGCTACACTCGATTAACATTTGCTAACCATGTGTATGTGACAAATCAAATTTGATTTGATTTGATTTGATTTAATCACTAGTAAAAATTCCTGTCTTAGGTCAGTTAGCATCACCACTTTATTTTAAGAATGTGAAATGTCAGAATAATAGTAGAGAGAATGATTTATTTCAGCTTTTATTTCTTTCATCACATTCCCAGTGGGTCAGAAGTTTACATACACTCAATTAGTATTTGGTAGCATTGCCTTTACATTGTTTAACTTGTGGTCAAACGTTTCAGGTAGCCTTCCACATGCTTCCCACAATAAGTTGGGTGCATTTTGGCCATTCCTCTGATAGAGCTGGTGTAACTGAGGCAAGTTTGTAGGCCTCTTGCTCACGCAAGCTTTTTCAGTTCTGCCCACAAATTTTCTATAGGATTGAGGTCTTTGTGATGGCCACTCCAATACCTTGACTTTGTTGTCCTTAAGCCATTTTGCCACAACTTTGGAAGTATGCTTGGGGTCATTGTCCATTTGGAAGACCATTTGCGACCAAGCTTTAACTTCCTGACAGATGTCTTGAGATGTTGCTTCAATATATCCACATAATTTTCCTTTCTCCCGATGCCATCTATTTTGTGAAGTGCACCAGTCCTCCCTGCAGCAAAGAACCCGCGTGCTTCACGGTTGGGATGGTGTTCTTCGGGTTACAGCGCCCCTTTTCCTCCAAACATAACGATGGTCATTATGGCAAATAGTTCTATTTTTGTTTCATCAGACCAGAGGACATTTCTCCAAAAAAGTACGATCTTTGTCCCATGTGCAGTTGCAAAACGCAGTCTGGCTTTTTTTTATGCCGGTTTTGGAGCAGTGGCTTCTTCCTTGCTGATGTAACGATCGTCGTAATCCTCCTCATCTGGGAGGAGCAAGGATCAGACCAATACGCAGCGTGGTATGTATCCATATTTATTAGATATACTTTTCTAGACGAAAAAACAATAACAAAACGAAACCAACGACGCTAACAGTCCTGAACATGTGACAAAATGAAAAACAATGAACGCACGAACAGGAACAATCCCCCAAACAAACAGTGAGAACAGCCTACCTAAATATGGTTCCCAATCAGAGCCAACGTAAAACACCTGCCTCTGATTGAGAACCATATCAGGCTAGTTAGACAACCCTAAACCAAACATAGAAACAGATAACATAGAATGCCCCACCAGCTCACGTCCTGACCAACTAAACAAAGACTGAACAAAGGAAATAAGGTCAGGAACGTGACAGTACCCCCCCCCCCCAAGGTGCGGACTCCGGCCGCAAAACCTGACCTATAGGGGAGGGTCTGGGTGGGCATCTGTCCACGGTGGCGGCTCTGGCGCTAGGACGTGGCCCCCACCATAGTCACTACCCGCTTTCGTGGCTCCTTTTAACTGCAACCCTCCAAATGAACCCCACTGGACTGATGGGCGCCTCTGTGGAGGGGAGCTCCGACTGAGGGCAGCTCTGGACTGAGGGGCAGCTCCGGACTGAGGGGCAGCTCTGGACTGAGGAGCAGCTCCGGACTGACTGACGGCTCTGGCAGGTCATGGCTGACTGACGGCTCTGGCAGGTCATGGCTGACTGGCGGCTCTGGCAGGTCATGGCTGGCTGGCGGCTCTGGCAGCTCCTGGCTGGCTGGCGGATCTGGCAGCTCCTGGCTGGCAGGCGGCTCTGGCAGCTCCTGGCTGGCGGGCGGCTCTGGCGGCTCCTGTCTGGCGGGCGGCTCTGGCGGCTCTGTCTGGCGGGCGGCTCTGGCGGCTCCTGACTGACGGGCGCTCTGACGGCTCCTGACTGACGGACGGCTTCTGGCGGCTTCTCTGACTGACGGACGGCTTTGAAGGATCAGGACAGACGGGCGGCTTTGAAGGCTCAGGACAGACGGGATGCTTTGAAGGCTCAGGACAGACGGGGCTCAGACGGCGCTGGGCAGACGGACAGCTCAGACGGCGCTGGGCAGACGGGCAGTGCAGGCGGCGCTGGGCAGATGGGCAGCGCAGGCGGCGCTGGGCAGACGGACAGCGCAGGCGGCGCTGGGCAGACGGCAGACTCTGGCCGGCTGAGGCGCACAGTAGGCCTGGTGCGTGGTGCCGGAACTGGTGGTACCGGGTTAAGGACACGCACATTAAGGCTAGTGCGGGGGCAGCAACAGGGCGCACAGGGCTCTGGAGACGCACAGGTGGCTTGGTGCGTGGTGCCGGAACTGGTGGTACAGGGCTGGAGACACGCACCACAGGGCGAGTGCGTGGAGGAGGAACAGGGCGCACAGGGCTCTGGAGATGCACAGGAGGCTTGGTGCGTGGTGCGGAACTGGTGGTACCGGGCTGGAGACACGCACCACAGGGCGAGTGCGTGGAGGAGGAACAGGGCTCTGGAGACGCACTGGAAGCCTGGTGCGTGGTGTAGGCACTGGTGGTACTGGGCTGGGGCGAGGAGGTGGCGCCGGATATACCGGACTGTGAAGGCGTACAGGAGCTCTTAAGCACCGAGCCTGCCCAACTTACCTGGTTTAATGCTCCCCGTAGCCAGGCCAATGCGGCGAGGTGGAATAGCCCGCACTGGGCTGTGCTGGCGAACCGGGGACACCATGCGTAAGGCTGGTGCCATGTACACGCCCGAGGAGACGTACTGGAGGCCAGATACGTTGAGCCGGCTTCATGGCACCTGGCTCGATGCCTACTCTAGCCCGGCCGATACGTGGAGCTGGAATGTACCGCACCGGGCTAAGCACACGTACAGGAGACACCGTGCGCTCTTCCGCATAACCGGTGTCTGCCCGTACTCTCGCTCTCCACGGTAAGCACGGGGAGTTGGCGCAGGTCTCCTACCTGACTTCGCCACACTCCTTTTAGCCCCCCCAAGAAATCTTTGGGGCTGACTCTCAGGCTTCCAGCCTCGCTTCCGTGCTGCCTCCTCATACCACCGCCTCTCGGCTTTGCTGCCTCCAGCTCTTCACGAGGGCGGCTATTCTCCCGGTTGTGCCCAGGGTCCTCCGCTGTCCAGAATTTCCTCCCAATTCCATAAGTCCTGCGATCGCTGCTCCTGCTGCTGCTGCCGCTTACCACGCTGGCTTGTCCGAGTGTGGTGGGTGATTCTGTAACGATCGTCGTAATCCTCCTCGTCTGAGGAGGAGCAAGGATCAGACCAATACGCAGCGTGGTATGTATCCATATTTATTAGAATACTTTTCTAGACGAACAAAACAATAAACAAAACGAAACCAACGACGCTAACAGTCCTGAACATGTGAACAAATGAAAAAACAATGAATGCACGAACAGGAACAATCCCCCACAAAACAAACAGTGAGAACAGCCTACCTAAATATGGTTCCCAATCAGAGACAACGTAAAACACCTGCCTCTGATTGAGAACCATATCAGGCTAGTTAGACAACCCTAAACCAAACATAGAAACAGATAACATAGAATGCCCACCCAGCTCACGTCCTGACCAACTAAACAAAGACTGAACAAAGGAAATAAGGTCAGGAACGTGACAGCTGAGCAATAATCTATATATATTATCAAGTTTATTTAATCTATATTTATTATCCAGTTTATTTAATCTATATATATTATCCAGTTTATTTAATCTATATTTATTATCCAGTTTATTTAATCTATATATATTAACCAGTTTATTTTGTAACTCAATTAGTTCCATCTTCTCCTCCCCCTGGAGGCCGGCTGGGGACCTCTGAGAAAGGGAAGTTATCTTAATGATCACCTTGTCCTCCTCAGCTCTTCTGGTCTTAGCAAGATTACTACCATATTTTCTAAGGAGTTTGGACACCTCAAATTTAAAGAGCTCCCAGTTCTTGCAACAAGATTTTTCTTCACAAGCCCTTTCCCAAAAGTGTGAGAGCAGATCTTTAACCTCAAACTTAACTATATCATTATTTAACAACAAGCTATTTAGCTTCCAGTAGGATGCTCTACCAAGGTTAGAGTCAGGGGTAAATATTATGATATCAATGTAAATGCCCCTATGATCTGTGAGGGGAGTAGTACAAATATTTGTAGTAACACACTCACTATCAATACATTTGGATATAAGCCACAAATCTATTCTGGACTGTCTGGAACCTGTTTTGTTACGCCAAGTGAACGATCTGTCGGCCGTAAACCTCTCTCTCCATATATCAGTAAGATCAAACTTTTCAATAAAAATGATTAAACCCAAATTCTGACTGGTTGGCCTACCTGGGGGCCATCTATCAGATGAGTTATCTTTTGTAATGTTAAAGTTCCCTACTATCAATAATAACGAATTAGGAAATGTAGATAATCAATGAAGTACATGTTTCTCTATAGGTTCAAGCAACTCATAATTTTCATGTTTGGTGTTTACAGTGATGTAGCGTAATGTCATTGTAACCAATCACAAGACAAATAAAGTGACCTAAGGGGTGTTGGGGATGAATCAGAATTAGTTGGGTAACATAGATAAATAAGATGTTTTATTTACTTACATAATATGCTTATGTGAGATACCTTTGGACTATACTGTTGGCAGTTGCACTTTTCCCTTCTCTGTTAGGGAAAAGTCACTTAAACCCAGAGAGGGGAGAGGTCAGGCTTGTCTTTTACATGTCTGGTAATATGCAGAATATCAGAAAGGAAGAGGTCAGAATGGAACATTGTCTTCATATGTGAATGTATCTCTTAAACCATGTCTCATGTCTCTTGTATCTGTTAAACCATATCTCTTGGCTCCACAATGTCTGTGCACAAGTCACTCCCCTCAGTGAGCTTGTCCAGGAGTGGGGAGAAGAGGGGGTGTATTTGAGATGGGGGTATCTAGAGTTGACAATTGATATATGCCATTGGATTAGGTAATGTTTTGGTACTATGAAGTACCAAGAACGAGATTAGAACCTCGTTTTAGAGACCAAACTGAACGATAATGTATAGCTAATGCTATCTGGCTATGGGATACTCCTATCTCAAGTAAAAGTCTTTCTTTGTGAACTGTTCCTAAGATCTGTGGTTCGTCATGTAAGTTGAGAGGGGTGTATCTTGGCTATAAAAGATCTTGGTATTCTCTTATAGGCACTCTCAGAATGAATTTATAGACACTGAATTGATCTGAGAGTCAAAGGGCTATGGTGAAGCTCATATAATTAAAGATGAAGTTTAAGTATAACTCTGACTGGTGTGTGGTTTGTAAACTCTCCTCATTTAGTAATACAGGAAATTAGCACGACAGGGGTCACATTCCGAGTGTAGAATATTACCACCAAAGGTATTTTTCATTGTAGTGACACCAGCAGAGCGTTCAGGCCCATGGGAAAGCCAAATATCATTGCCCCACTGTGACCTCCAGAAGTTGGCATCAGCAGAAATTTTGTGAGACTCTTGAAAAAAGCAAAAATCTGTTCATAATTGTTTAGCAAATTACAAATAAAAATTGTTTTGTAACCCCCTAGCATTAAGATCAAGTATAGACAAAGACAAAACAACAAAGATAATATAAAAGTATAAATTGTAGGATGAGTCAAAAACATAGGAGCAGTGAACGTAAGCGATAAGGAACCGAGATCTGCACCATTTAAGTCAACTTAAAGTGAAAATAGCTTATACCATAGACTTTGAGCTAGTTGTTATCCGGCTTTTGAAATTCAACTCAACAGAAAATTATGTTCAAGACCAAACCAAGGGTTCTCTGTAGTAATAGAGACTAAAAACACTCTTTATGTCACAACATCCGCTGAAGTCGGGTCCTCTCCTTGTTCAGGCGGCGCTCGGCGTCGCCGGTCTTCTAGCCATCATCGATCCACTTTTCATTTTCCATGTGTTTTGTCTTGTTTTTCCTCACACCTGGTTTCAATTCCCTCAATCACTTGTTGTGTATTTAACCCTCTGTTCCCCCCATGTCTTTGTGTGGGATTGTTTATTGTAAGTGCTTGTGCACGTGTTTATTGGTGCGCGACGGGTTTTTGTACCCAATATCTTGTTATTTTTATGCCGTTGCTTTTGTTATTAAACTGCTCCGGCTATTACCAAGTTCTGCTCTCCTGCGTCTGACTTCCCTGCCACCGGTTACGCACCCCTTACACTTTAATGTAATCATGGACTATTCTAAGAAATACAAATAAAATACAAAATAATGATWAAAAAAATAAAAGGGTACTATTTTATGTAAATATGAAAACTGACCATACATTTTTTTGAAAGTTAAAATGTTTTACATATACACATTCTAAGACCCATTTTACTTGGAAATAAGTATTAATCACTAAATAGAACAATAACTGTGTAAAGTCAGAGCAGAGCTGTATGCCCCATTAAAACAGTATCTTAGTTACTGTATACATAAAAAATAAGTTTGTAAACACAATAGGGTTTCTTCTGGTCTGGTCATACAAGAACAAGCTAATAAATTATTGAGGTACCGGAGTGTTCTGAAAAATAGTCACCTGAGGCTTGTTAGGTAATGTTAATCAGTACAAGGAAAATGAGAATACCATGGCTGAAACCATCAATCTGTTCCCTCTGGTGAGATTCTACGAAGGAATATCAATTTTCGAACCGTTGATGAAGCCTCGTCCTCCGACAAAGTAAGCAGCCTTTCCCTCATTTCGTGCTTTCTTGATTGTTGGCCACAACTTGTTCCTTCTTTCTATGTCCTCCGGGCTGAAATGCTCAGTGAAACGCAGATTATGACTCTGAAGGAACGCCTTCTTCCTTGCAGCTTTCCAGACAGCATCCCTGTAGAATCTGTCAGTCAAGAGGATGATGATACCCTTTGGTCTTGAATCGTTTTGCTGTTCCTTCTTGCCGAGACGATGCACAACATCGATGGTATCACCAACTTTGTTCTTCTCTGCAGGCATAACTTCTTGGCAGATGCGGATAGAAATCATGGATTTCTTCAATGGTCTGAATAGTCAAACTTCAGGTAGGCTATATAATTACCATAAAGCAAAAACAGTATTGTTCCATTTAATAAATATAAAGTAAAGCACATAAAATAGGACACCAGCAACCACTAAAATTAGGATAGCAAGTTTTGTGAAGAGTATACATTTTGGACCACAATGTCATGCTTAAGATAAGGACATGTTTGGATTGTACACACTGTTTATCTCTTAACCGAATGAGGGCCAAAGGACATTTTTAAGTACACACAAAAGATATGCCAGTTTGCTTACAGTGCAAAATGAGTCTCTCAGCATTCAGTTATGGGAGCTGCAAACTACATTGAGCACAGATGCCAGTCAGAAACTAGCTAGGCAGTTTCACAAACATTTTAATGTACACACGAGTAAGGTAGTTAGTCAAAAACATAATCCATCGGTGTAGGCTCACTTTCAAGGAGTGTGTGTGTTGTACACTAAGACTTACTTAAAGTATGCATAACCAAAACAATATATTCATATCTGTGGTGTTTTTGAGGCTACAATCTAACAACCTTCATCCTTCCCACAGGATGTACTAACTAACTCCTCGGAGTTCAAAGTTAGAAATGTACTGAAACCTTTACCATACAAACATTAAGAAGTGGTACTTAAATAGAAAAGTCAAAAATGTTTAACCCATTTTGAAGACCATTCCACCTAATCCCAGATTAAACCTTGTTTGCACCACAGCACCAAAAAAGAGTAAGGCAATGGTTAGACATTGAAGGCACCCAATGGGGTCTGGTTGAAAACCAATGTTGTGATGGGGCAGCATATTGGACTGCCCCAGCATATTCCTCCCATTGTCCATAATGAATGCAAGGAGCTTTGAAGAGCTCTATAAAGCAAATGGAATGCAGTCAAACTAGTTAATCAACACTGTCTACATCTCATCAGCGTGGGCTGGTTTGGTGGGGTCAAGGCTTGTGCTCCCTTTTCCTGTTGCTGACACCAGGCCCAGGGCCAGAGGTTCAGTCTGCCCGTCAACCAGAGTCGAGCTGTTCCCTGGTTGGCTCTCCTCCAGGGCCACACCCTCAATATCAGTGATTTCGGGACTTTCTATTGGTTGCTTTAGTATTCTGGAAGCATCCGGGGGATCTGATTGACTGAGGTCACGGGAAACGGGTGGGGAATCTGGCTGAATGATATGGTTATCCACATCCTCAGAAGCTTGCAAGGATGAAGCAGGATCTGTGAGGATGTTTCTGGAGATAACTGAAACGGTAAAGAAGAGGGAAGGCTATTTAACTTTCATAGTTTTCAGAAGAAAAATAATCCATTATTAATTCCTAAATGGATAACTAACCCCCTTTTGGTGTATAGTCCTCTTCTATGGATGAGGCGCCCCAGTTGAAGGGGCTGTAACTTGGGAAGATGATGAGGCCCAGAGAGAAGAGGATAATCTGATGGGAAACAACAGACACACGTTCAATTCACTTTTTTTAAGATCACCCTGAAAGTACACAAAGGCATGGAGGAGGGACATGTTGATCTCACCATGACGCAGGTGCTGGTCTGTGCTGCTTTAGTGACCGTCTGCTTGATCAGCGACTGTAGTCTACGCAGCTGAGCCAGGAGAGACCTGTGCATGGAGATATTATAAAAACACCAGAACTAACAAGACACAAACATCATCATTGAGCATCATCAGTGCAAAAAGGTGATAGCCAATTTACTTACATGTTGTGTTTCTCCAGCTGTTCCACGGTCCTCTGCAGCTCTTTGTTTTGCGCTGAGCAAGCCSCTGCCCTGAGACACAGAAAATACCTAGGGTCACTGACAGAAAAGCATTCCTACTGTCCGACAGCGTCGCCCCATTGAGGAGAGTCAACAATAACTCAGTGGCAAAATAGAACATAAGGACCGATTGTCAGGACTTCCTACTGCACATGCCTCACTGTTGTACCACAAATGAAAATGCTAAGGAAATGCAAGTGACTTGTTATAGAGGTTATCCACCATGAACTACATAGTGGGTCCAATTTTCATGGAGCCAAATAGAAGCCTCAGGCCTCACCTGCTCTCAAGCCCATCCACATAGTCCTTCTTCCTGCGACGGCTGTCCTGGGCTGACTGTTTGTTGCGTATTTTGCGTCTCACTTTTTTCAGAATCCGTTCCTCAGCCTAGAAGGGAATTCAGTCCAGTACATTTAGATGCAATTCAATTAAGAGCTAAACAATTTCAGTCAGTTTCAGTCAAATCATAAAAAATATACAACAAAGTCATTTGTCATGTCAAAGTTGTTATGCAAAAGTAATGTAATCCTAGCGCATGCAGGGGAGTAATAGATTTGGGGTACATAGAATAGTGTAACATCTACCGTGCGTGTGTGTCTGACCTTGGTAAGGGGCATGTTGTTCGGCAGAGAGATCCCCTCTTGGTTCAGCAGTTTCTGCTCCTCCTCAGTCAGCGTGAGGTCAGGGTAAAGCTGATCAAGAGAAGAGGATATTGTGTTTATAATCCTCACCGCCATAATCCCATAGAGAGACACTTGAACAACCACCGGGGTCTCAGACTAACTATCCCCCTCCCCCACTATCTTCATATTGTGCCCATCTTGTCCATTCATTAGGGACTGAGGCCTATGGATTTCACCACATCTTTACAATACATTTGCAGGCCTCAATTATAAGTAAGCAGGAAAGATTGTCACTGTTTACATCTAATTAGATGGTAAAAACATTCCCTATTCATTTGCGATTGAGCCCTGCAACTTTGTCCTAATGCATATGGCGGGATCTTCACAACAGATGCCATTGAATATGGACTTATCTTGGCATTAGACCACTTTTGTGGTGTGAAAATATCTGAAAATTCAGATTTTTAATTTTTAATTTTTACCCCCTTTTCTCCCCAATTTTCGTGRTATCCAATCGCTAGTAATTACTATCTTGTCTCATCGCTACAACTCCCGTACRGGCTCGGGAGAGACGAAGGTCGAAAGCCATGCGTCCTCCGAARCACAACCCAACCAAGCCGCACTGCTTCTTAACACAGCGCGCCTCCAACCCGGAAGCCAGCCGTACCAATGTGTCGGAGGAAACACCGTGCACCTGGCCCCCTTGGTTAGCGCGCACTGCGCCCGGCCCGCCACAGGAGTCGCTGGAGCGCGATGAGACAAGGATATCCCTACCGGCCAAACCCTCCCTAACCCGGACGATGCTAGGCCAATTGTGCGTCGCCCCACGGACCTCCCGGTCGCGGCCGGGTGCGACAGGGCCTGGGCGCGAACCCAGAGACTCTGGTGGCACAGCTAGACCACTGCGCCACCCGGGAGGCGAAAATTCAGATTTTTGAGTCAACTTGCCCCTTTTAAGTCTCACCAGTGGGCTGTCTGGACTGGTGGGGCCTGAGGTGGAAGCAGAGTGGGTAGAAAGGTGACCATGGTCAAATCTCCCAGCGGATACTAGGGGTAACTCGTTGACGATACAGGACTCCGAGATCAACATCTGAGAACTCCACTCATCTGTAGCAGAAGACATAGGAAAAGAGAGTAAACTCCCACCCAACACACATAGACTCACACACACATATGCGTGTGCGCTAGCGTACACACACACACACACACACACACACACACACACACTCACCCAGTTCTATGGAAATTACATCAACACTATGCTGCTCTGGCTCCGTCTTGATGTTGGCCAGGGTGCTGATGTCATAGACCACCTGATAGATAGTTGTGGGGACCTGAGAGGGGTCCACCGTGGCAGTTAGGGGGCTCTTGGAGCAGGGTTCCTCAGAGATGCCACTGTCGCTCTCTGAGGAGGTCTCCACTGGGTCTCTGGTAGGGAAGACGTCATTTGGATTGATGGCATAAAGCACATCCTCTGGCTCGCTGTCGTTTAGACCCTGTAACATATGGAGAGGAATTTGGTAATACTTTAAGCAAATGGGTATAATACATTATTACATATTAATAATGTGTTAATAAATAAAGTTGAGTAAATATTGCCCCAGGTCTTTACAACTTGGCTCACTATATTGTACAACTAGTCATAATGGGAAACCATCCGCACACTTTGGGGGTCTACCGTGCATTCATCCAGGGGTTTTTCAGAGCCAGCATAGATGACATCAGAGCAAGAAAATGTCCCTTCCAGTCCCCAACTCTCCTCTGTCATACTGTCCTCGTGTCCGAAAAACAGCTCTCCATTCTCTACATCCATGTCCTAGAAGAAACAAAACAGCAGTTAGAAGTATTACAAAATATTTATCAATTCAGTTCACTTTTGTGTACTTCTCTTATTGCACTGTCAATGTTACAACTCTTTGTTATTAAAGTGTTTGAAACTCATATCTATGTTTTTGTAAGTGAAGATTTATAAAGCATGAAGAAGGTGTGGCAACTGCTCAGAGAGCTGTTAAAGGGTGGAGCTATATCTATTATTACTGTTTGATCAGTGGGAGTCCTTTCGCAAGAGGATATCAGCATCCTGGTACACACACACRCACACACACACACACACACACACACACACACAGTTGCAATTAAAAGTGATAGGCTTTCTCAATAGTAATTGTACCCCTCATAAAATCACAACCATTAGACTTTTTCGGCCTCAAATGTAATATGTAGACCTACAAGTTAGGCTAGCAGAAATAATAATATCACGTGACCCACACCAGAAGTCTTTAATAAACTATAGTCAGTCTATACGTATGTTTTCTAAGTTGTAGGCTATTGCCTGCATATTTCTGCCAAGTGTTCAGATAATGATCTCACACTATTAAATGGCGGAACTTGAATAAAGTTGATCCATTAAAATTCAACATTCGTAAACGATTGCCTTATTGTTGAGTTTGACACTATACCTCGATCATGTGTAGGATTCCCTTCCCTGTCAAGCCGGATAAACAAGAGTTACATTGTACTCTCCGACTATAGTCCTCATGTCACCACAAACAACTTACTTGTCTGCTGCTGTTTTCATAAGCGATAACTGTTCCGAATATATATATAGGTCTACTTCAAGAGCATTACAACAATAGTAGGCCCAAAGTGTGGTGAAAAATGCAGACGAGTAGTATTTAAAGATCAACCAGTGTAAAACGCATTTCTCCCAAAAATCCAGCTGGCAATTCTTGTCAATCATCTCGTTGGGCGAATAACCATACTAACACGGCGGATGTGCGTCGCCTACGCGCAACCTGTTGGCTCTAAAATCACTAACTGATAGAGTATGTAGATTTCGCTCTGTTTCTTACTTATGCCATAATGCAAAAACATGTCCTTTTATAAATCAGTACATTTATACCGACGTTGTGCAATTCATAATCGTCAAGTAACCCCGAAGTCCCTCCCACTTTACGCATTTGATTGGGCAGGGCAATTTACCAATAAAAAAACAAAAGAGGGTGTGAATACTTTGGAGGCAAAATGCAGCAGTGAGTTAGAGATGATACTGGACATACTGGAAAGGATCAGTTACAGTATCGTATTGAGTTCTGAAGTAGGCAAAGGCCTATACTTTTGCCAACATTCTCTATTGAGGCGTTTTTGCAGTAGGAAAGTCTGAGCAAAACCAGGGGATCATGGCAAAATCTAAAAGTGTGTCACACCATCTGGAGTTCTGACTTTGAACAGGTCATGGATATGTCAAAGCAGTTTTGATGGTTTGGACTACATGGCTGGCACGTCAATCATGGTTGGAAGAGCCTGGTCGGTTGGTGTTCCTTGCAAAAATGGATAGCAGGGTGGTGAGTCAATCTTTGTATGTGTTCACTGCTCTCTTTGCACTTATCCATTTCCAATAGACACTGATCTTTTTGTCTGACTATTCTTTGTAGTTGATTGACTGATCAACAATGGAAAAGGCAGCCAAATGTTGCGATCTTGAATGCAACTTTGTGAAATTGTGTCATTCCCTTTACCCTGTAGGTGGCGTTAAAGTCTGTCCTGCTGGTGGATGGTGGGGAGACCATTGTGGTGCAAGGGCTGGGGGTGGCTCCTAGTGTGCGTGGCCAGGGAATTACTGGTGCCATCCAGAGACATGTGACAGAGTATGCCTGCAGTCACTTTCCACAGCTCACTTGCCCGAAAACTGTGCCCAGGACACGACCCATCATCTGAAAAACTGTCTAGATATCGCCTGTTGGCCTACATAGCTTGCATGCCAGTGCGGTTTTAATGAGCAGGGATGTGCACAACTGCAGTCCTTGATGGCCACAGTTCTGAGGTCCAGTCATTTGACATATAACATTCTCTAGTTGTGTTATTTATAATTATATGTATGGACATGCATCATGCAATGTATCTTGAGCTGAAATAGCCTACTCTCTTGAATCACCTATTGTGTCTGTGTTAGGGCATTCTTTCTTTGTGTTGTGAGGTAGGTGACATAGGATCTTTCGTTGAGGAACTACAACAGAGACTCGACCAAAAGTACAAGGCTGAGGCCTTTAACCCAGTGACCCTGAGCCAAGCAGGCAGAAAAAGCAGTGCTGAGCACACATATGGTTGAAAATCTCTCTGTTGTGTGGCACCATTATCAATGACTGGGAGCCACTGAAGCTAATGGAGGSTAATCTGGAAGTGCTTCGCAGGAGGGGGCTGAACTGGGTAGCAGACTGCCCACTCAGCCCCAATGCTCTCAGTCTCTGCACCATACCCAGTGCCCTATTGCCCTCCATTTTAACATCAACATTTTTGGTCACAGCCTTGATTCAGTCTGTGCTCTGTTCCTGGCACAGCTTAGAAACCTACTCTGATGCTTGGTACTTACAGTACCAGTCAAAAGTTTGGAAACACCTACTCATTCAAGGGTTTTTCTTTATTTTCACTATTTTCTACATTGTAGAATAATAGTGAAGACATCAAAACTATGAAATTGTAACGCTCTGGGCGTAGTGGGTGCGAAGTCAGGCGCAGGAAGCAGAGAGTACAGGGTAGTGCTATTTATTGCACACACGGCGAAACATACGCCACCCCACGAAACACAGGGCGCACACAAAACAAATGCCCCAAACACGGGGACTCAAACAGTCCGGAGAAAAAACCCACGAACGAAACACTTCAACATCGAAAGTGCTCAGAGCAACACAAAACAATCCCGCACAAAGAGCAGGCGGGCCTACTGGCTAACATAGCCCGACTAATCAGCCTACACACAACACAGGTGAAACCAATAAACAGAAAGGGGAAAAGGGATCAGTGGCAGCTAGTAGGCCGGTGACGACGACCGCCGAGCGCCACCCGAACAGGAAGGGGAGCCACCTTCGGTAGGAGTCGTGACAGAAATAACACACATACTCTGCGTCTCACAAAGACACGGTGGTTGGAACCAAAAATCTCACATTTGGACTTTCCACCGGTCTAATGTCCATTACTCGTGTTTCTTGGCCCAAGCAAGTCTCTTCTTCTTATTGGTGTCYTTTAGTARTGGTTTCTTTGCAGCAATTGGACCATGAAGGCCTGATTCACGCAGTCTTCTCTGAACAGTTGATGTTGAGATGTTTCTGTTACTTGAACTCTGTGAAGCATTTCTTTTTTGGGCTGCAATTTCTGAGGCTGGTAACTCTAATGAACTTATCCTCTGGTCTTTCTTTCCTGTGGCGGTCCTCATGAGAGCCAGTTTCATCATAGCACTTGATGGTTTTTGCGACTGCACTTGAAGAAACCTTAAAAGTTCTTGAAATTTTCCGATTGACTGATCTTCATGTCTTAAAGTAATAATGGACTGTCGTTTCTCTTTGTTTATTTGAGCTGTTCTTGCCATAATATGAGCATGTTCTTTTACCAAATAGGGCTATCTTCTGTATACCCCCCTACCTTGTCACAACACAACTGATTGGCTCAAATGCATTAAGGATGGAAATTCCACAAATTAACTTTTAACATGGCATACCTGTTMATTGAAATGCATTCCAGGTGACTACCTCATGAAGCTGGTTGAGAGAATGTGCCAAGAGTGTGCAAAGATGTCATCAAGGCATCAAGGTGGCTACTTTGAATAATCTAAAATATCAAATATATTTTGATTTGTTTAAAAATATATATATTACTACATGATTCCATATATGTTATTTCATAGTTTTGAGGTCTTCTATTTTTCTACAATGTAGAAAATAGTAAAAAATAAAGAAAACCCCTGGAATGAATAGGTGTGTCCAAACTTTTGACTGTGCATCCCAGTATCCATCCTGGGCTAAAGCAGTTTTGTTAGAACCCTTCCAGTGTCATGTTYTTCAAGGATTATTGAGAGGAGCTTTTGCTGGAGACCTTTAACAATATCAGGAGCTGGAGGAAACACAAAGTGTCGTTGAGCATTCATGTACATATAATAACACCATAAATACAAAAGCTACATGCTGAATTCCAAACCAGGCATTTAGCCAAAATGTCAGAGAATGTATTTAATATATTCATGTCCTTTATACTGTGTTTAATGGTTTATTTGTTTTATGGTTTTATTATGGCAAATATAAACTGGATAGGATCTCCTGTATACTATGGCAAAATAGGGCAGTTATATATGACTCGTGGAACTCAGTTTTTTTCTTTTTATACAAGGCAAGGTTTGCCTCTTTATGATCTCACATAATCTCACCTCATAAGAACTGGGTTGTGGCATCAGCAATTTCTGCCTCTCTCAATAAATACATAAAATAATTGTGTTGGTGTTCTTTTGAAAAACACAGATGGGMCTAAATTCTAAACAATATACTATGCAATCAAGATATTTTTATTCTATACAGAAAGTAATAACATACATTACCTAGTAAGAAACATTTCCATACGTTGACATTACGTGCATTTCAGGTGCTGAATGAAAGGTTACAGACGTGAAAAACATGTATTTTTCTGTCATTGATTCTATGGACAAAATTTCAACTGCACATACATTCTCAATGAAGTAAGCGTTCTATCACAAAAATATAGGAAAGACTGCAACTGAAGACGGCAACAGAATATTTATTATTGTTCCCATCTGTCACATGCACTTAAGGTTAGCTTTTTCAAAATCTTTAAAACTTGTGGCCATGATGTTCAAAGTAGTCCAACCTCCAGAATAAACCAACAGATCACTTCAACTACAATAACATTCTTAGTAACGGTTATAGATGGTTTTTTTTTCATGCTATGACTGTGATATGTTCTTTATCTACCTTAGTTGAATGCCCTGACTGTCAGTCTCTCTAGATATGAGCGTCTGCTGAATGACCAAATAAAAGACTTGGATTGATGGCAGCCTTGTGAGGAAACTGAAAGAGAGAGATGCTGCTTATAAACACGGCAAGGTGACCGGGCACAATTGCATGGTTAAACAGAATAAATATGATTAATACAGATTGATTAAGATGACAAGACACAAGTATAGGGACAAAGTGGAGGGGCAATTCAGCGGGTCTGACACGAGACGAACCTCACCCACCTGGACAAAAGGAATGCATATGTGAGGATGCTGTTCGACTACAGCTCTGCCTTCAATACCTTCCTCTGCAACTGGGTCCTGGACTTCCTGACCAGGTGGTGAAGGTAGGCAACATCACCTCCTCCACACTGATCCTCAATACAGGGGACCCACAAGGGTACGCTCTCAGTCCCCTCCTGTACTCCTTTTATACCCACAACAGCGTGGCCTCACATAGTTCCAACTCCATCATCAAGTTCACTGACAACAGGACAGTAGTAGGTATGATTACCAACACTAGCAAGACGGCCTACAAAGAGTAGGTAGGCACTCTGCCGGCGTAGTGCCAGGTAAACAACCTCTCCTTCAACATCAGCAAAACAAAGGAGCTGATTGTGGACTTCAGTAGGAACCAGTCTGGGCACATCCTCATCAGCACATCCTCATCAACAGGGCCACTGTGATGTTTAGCGGACCCCCAATCTTGAGGTGAACTATCGACAGCTAAAACGCAGATCTGACTTGAGATCAGATTTCACTGAGAGTTGATGAATCCGGGATATGCCCCTCCCTCGAGGTTGTCCCAGCCTCATTCTGATCAGCTGACTGTGGTGGCATATTTCTGCTTTACCAAATGAGGAGAGTTACAAACTACACACCAGTCAGAGTTATACTTAAACTACATATTTTATAATAATAAGCTTTGCAATAGCATTTGACTTTCAACAATTCACTATTTCTAATGAACCGTTGAGAAGTACCAACAGAAAAGTACAAAAATMTTTTATAGCCAAGATACACCCCTCTCAACTTACACTGACGAACCACAGATTTTAGGAACAGTTCACAAAGGTTAAGATTTGTATGAAAGATATCTATAAACCATAGCAGACAGTTACTGCTGTTTCAACAGTTTTCATTGTAAAGACCAGTGTCTGGCCCTCCTACTGCAAACTAGAACCGYCTCTCCCTGGTACGGCATAGAACAGAACCATTAGCTCATGTTCTCTGGAATGTTCTTTAGGTTTTATCACCTAAAGACATCGTAAATCTCCTCTGTCAGTGCTATCTCATAGAGGCCCATCCTCAGTGGATCACACACACAATACTCTATTCTGTCGAATAAAACAACCATTATAATGCAATACAAGCATTATAACATAATCTTGCAATTTTCCACGACATGACTCATCATTTACATTTACATTTAAGTCATTTAGCAGACGCTCTTATCCAGAGCGACTTACAAATTGGAAAGTTCATACATGTTCATCCTGGTCCCCCCGTGGGGAATGAACCCACAACCCTGGCGTTGCAAGCGCCATGCTCTACCAACTGAGCCACACGGGACCAGTGACCTCATCACTTCCCGTACGGAGTGCAATTTTTTGGAATAGCAGTAATGTAATTTTGCTGCCTTTTTCCCCACTTCTTATTAAGTCTGTGCCAATACAAGCTGCTCACCAAGGCTGTTCTTTTATGAGAGAATACGACAGAAGGTAATACATGATTTATTGCTTGCGATTTGTAATGTGAGAGATGCTATAGGCAGAAAGCTATACGTTTATTCAAATTGTTGAAAACTTTTGATGGAATAGCTATAGTTTTTAAAACTTTCTAACCAGCTATACAGGATATTATAACAGTCCCAGTAAAGCAATTTAATGTTATCTGATGTTAGATCAGTCACATGCTTTCTATGCCCCCCTTTCCTACACAAACTTTACTTTCCAGATCATTTCACATACTGTATCTGGGAATTCATATTATTTGTTTGCCAAGATCCCAGAGCAGATGTTACAATGTGACATTGTCACAGAAGTCTCTCACCCTAAACCATGGGCACTATGAAAATGTTTGCAATAAATGTAAAACTGTGTTTATTTGTATTGACTTGAATGTAGGCAAATGTTCCTCAAACTTCTCTGATGCAGGTGGTCTCCCCTCCCCATTCAACTGTAAGCCAATGGAGAGCATCTGAGAGCTACATTTTGCTGTTTTACTCGGACGTGAGAGAGAAGCAGGTTGTGCAGACATGGCTCTCAGAAAAGGATCTTCTTCTGTTGCCCTCTCCGGGTGGCCATCTGAAGTGCAGATGAACCCAGCTGATATCCCTGGCCTGGAGGTAAAGCTGGGAGCACTGGTTGTTCTTTTCTCCATCACACTGGTTTGTGGCTTCGCCCCTTTGTGCTTAGTCAGGGGGGCAGGGAGGTGCAATGTAGACCAAGGTAAGTTGCACTTTAGATAAAAATGTATKTAGAGAATGTGACTTAAAGGTAAAGCCATTTGTATTAAATCACTTTTTGACAGCACCCCTTTTGAATTGAATAGAACCTTCCTTACATATTTTCCCATTGTAGAAGTGCTCAGAAAGTTACTTTTTGGACTTGAATGCCAAAATAGTCAAGAGATAAAAGTCCTCAAAGTTGACCTATTTTGCATACACACCATACCATGAGACATCCATCTCTTCATCACTGGAAAAGATAAACAGTTGAGATTTATATATTTAAAAGCTTATGAACAGGGTTTTTAAATTATTTCATAATTTCTTTAAAAATATGTTTTTTGAATTAAAAAAAACGTGTTTCCTTCTTAAATGTCAATTACACACAATGTTGACTTGTATGGGAATATCAGTTGTTTCATATTATACTGTCAATTCTCCATAGGAAACCTATTGAAATCATAGAAATATAGATCATAGAATATACATGACCATTTAAGTTGACATTCGACAATGGGTGGACCAACGGCAATCTTTGTGTTAGTAATTAGAAGCAAAAATTTCAATTCAATTAAAATGTCAATGGTGTACCAGCTAAATTGGAGAGGTCTGAAGGGATATAAATATATTTCATAGAATGGACCTATGATTGAAATGACACCCACCCTGTATTTAAGAGAATGTTGTGTCTCAACCGATGGCGGGCACAACACAAAAACCTCAGATGATGTAAAAATAGGGTCTAAGCTACAACATACAGTACCAGTCAAAAGTTTGGACACACCTACTCATTCCAGGGTTTTTCTTTATTTTTTAAAATGTTCTACATTGTAGAATAATAATTAAGAGATCAAAATGATTAAATAACACATATGGAATCATGTAGTAACCAAAAAAAGTGTTAAACAAATCAAAATATATTTTATATATGTATGTGAATATGAAGAAATAAAATCAGACTTTTTAGATAATTGATGTTAAACGGTAAAAAATGTAATCTTTATTAAAAAAACATATTGTTCAAGAAATTATTAAATAGTTTGATAAACCTGTTTGTAAGCTTTTAAATGATATCAAACTCAACCGTTTATCTTTTCCAGTGATGAAGACATGGATGTCTCATGGTATGGTGGGTATGCAAAATGGGTAAACTTTGAGCACCTTTATCTCCTGAATATTTTGGGATTCAGGTTCAAAAAGTCACTTTCTGACCACTTCTTCCATGTGCAAACATGTAGGAAAGTTTTGTTTAAATCAAAAAGGATGCTGTCAAAAAGTGATTCAATTCAAATGGATTTACCCGAAAAGAAGTCCTGACTGTAAACTTACTTGTTGACTCCTATGTGTTCCTTCCTTTCACAAACCCTACACGAAACAGAAAGACCCCCAAATCCATGTAAAGACAGTAGAATGTAAGTGGGTTCAACTTCCATGCACATTCGATAACTTTGCACAGGGCTGAATAATTAAGTGCAGGTAAATTAGTAAAAAGAGGACATACCTACTCACTTTTGTGTAATCTGTTCCCGGATGTTGTCAAGATGTAGTCTGTCAACTCTGTATATCTTTTCCATGGAGACCAGACGAAGACCAACAGGTTAAAACATTGACCTTACTTGTTGTAGAGCCTTTCAATAAACTTGCATGACTGGCTGATACATTTGTGGCTGAGTTGTGTCTATTGAATTCCACAGAAATGCGTCACAAGGTAGTGAGCTTGGTGAGCTGCTTCGCTGGAGGAGTGTTCTTTGCTACTTGCCTTCTGGACCTGGTGCCTGACTACCTATCTGGGATCAATGAAGCATTTAGTAGCCTGGGCATCACAGTAAGAATTTGGGGAAGTCCCCATTAGCTGTGTCTTTTTTTTGTTTCTGCCCTTCGGTTAGTCATTTCACATCTGATTAGTATTTAGGAAGTACAGCGTTATCTTGGCCTGCCCTGTATTGCTTGATGTCAGAATTACATTTTTAATCTCTGTGTCAAAGTTGAATGCTGAGAAAAATACAGATGAAGGACTTTCTGTGAAGACTCATCAATTTCTGTTTGCAGTCACTTTTTTAAATGTATTTTTAATGTTACATTTGTCAGCTTAATCTGCTGACTGATTAGGCTAGCTTTGTGGTAGTTAATTCTGCCAGGTAAATTATAAAGTGTGTGTTATCCTCTTATCTGTCAATCTACCCCTTCCAGCTTCAGTTCCCTCTACCCGAGTTTATGATAACCATGGGCTTCTTCTTGGTCCTGGTGCTGGAGCAAATAGTCTTGGCCCTCAAAGACCGATCGGCGGGCCACTCTGAAGAAAGACGCGCACTATTGGTGGACTCCAGCGTCCAATCACATGACAGAATTGGCCAGAGATACTCCCACCACTCCCATGGTAGGGAGGAACTAGGGGGAGAGGATGCCTACTTTCATGTGGACTTTAACTCCACCTCGTCCATCCGGGCCTTCATTCTAGTATTTTCTTTATCTCTGCACTCAGTGTTCGAGGGCCTGGCTGTGGGGTTACAGGAGGACAGTCAAGAGGTGCTGGAGATCTGTGTTGCTCTACTCCTCCACAAGAGCATCATCTGTTTCAGTCTAGCCCTAAAGCTGGCCCAGGGCAAGCTGCGGCGGGCAGCCGTGGTAGGTTGCCTCCTGCTCTTTGCCCTCGTCCCCGTTGGGCATTGGGCTGGGCATTGCCCTCACCCAGACCAAGTCGTCCCCCCAGCACTAGCTGGCCAGGTCCACATTAGCAGGCCTGGCGTCTGGCACCTTCATGTATATCACCTTCATGGAGATCCTGCMCCATGAGCTGAGCTCCCCGCAGAACCGCATCCCCAAGGTGGCCATGATTCTCACTGGKTTCGCAGTGGTCACTGGGRTGCTGTTCATCAAAATGTAAATATTCTGTAGATCAATCCTTAGGGTCTGATTCTATGAAAAACTGACAAACCTTCTGGGATATAAGACAAAAACAAATTTCCTCTTGCGTCGCGAGAATGCAATTTGGACTGATAAGCATTAAACAATGTTTACAGCATGAGACCAAAAGATACTCAACTGTATCATTAATTCAAACATGTTTCCTTAAGGTGCAGGGAGAATGCTGGTTTGCCTTACACTGGAAACTTTTGATTCAGTAGAGGTCTTTTAGTTTTATTATGTAGATGAASGTTATTCATTCAGATTTTTGAACAAGGGATATATGCTAATCCTGCCATGCTTTTAAATTAACATCATATAACATTTTCTATTTTAAATATTTGAGAATTTTAATGTATCTATATTTTTATATAAACAATRACATACTTCACAAACAGCTTTCTGTATACCGTGATGATGTGGTCAAAATTACCGAATTAAAAAAGGAAATATGAGCACTTTTAAGTAATTTATAACTCCTGGTTTGATATTATAGCAATCCTAATGTTWTSCTGGCTGTGAAATCTGACTAGCAGTGTCCTGAATTGTACACAGMACATTTGTTTGTTCAGTAGTATGACTGCCTAGCCCCTGCAAAAACATAATAAGAGCATACAGCTGGCTATTACTTTAAATGCTTAAAAAGCTAAATGGAGTGTTTGCTCTTTGTCAGAGCCTTGCATTGAGATCAAAATATAAGTCTTTATTTCACTGCCATGTGGTGAGAAAGCTTTGAATTAGTCCTCTATTCTCTTGTAAAACTTGAGTTTGAATAATTGAAATGGCTGCTCTTGTTTTTATGTTCACTTTTAAATCAGGACTTGTTTATCTGTACCTGGTTAACTGATTAAAAGGAATCTGAAATAACTTTCAACATGTTGCCTAGTTATTTTTCCCCTGGAGAGTGATAGGATTTGTGATGAGTACGATCGTGATCAGACAACCAGTGTGGCAGTTTATTTTACTACTGAATAATCTGGTTTATATGCAGCCCTTTTATTTTGAGGTAACCAACCAATACAATAGTTGTGTTTTGGATTATTATTATATATATTTTTTATCAATATCCAAAATATCCATTATACAGAACTGTAATTTCTGTTGACCTAGCCTTATATTAAAATAAACTACATGCCCCATATTGCGTTTGGGCGCTCTGACTTTCTCCTCCCCTCTTGTTCTCCCACAAGTCAGATGGTTTCGACTAGCTAGTTACCACAGCCATAAAGTAAAAATTGGCAATATTGTACAAATTCATGAAAACAAAAAATWKMTTTTTGTTCTTCATTTAAAGTTAACTGTGTTGTTCATGTTAGGTTTAAAATAACATTTTAATTAGATACATTGTAGAAATAGGCGGCCCGTATCACTTTGTGGCTATGGTAACTAACGTTAGTGAAGACCAAGTCAGATCATCCCACTGCGTGAAGTCGTTCGGCAAAGATGTCTGCTACGGATGTAGGCGGTTGTGGACCCGGAGCAGGACCCAGTTCGGGTGCTGGGTCTGGGGCATCGAACCCCCGAAAATTTAGCGAGAAAATAGCTCTACATACCCAACGTCAGGCTGAAGAGACTGCTGCTTTTCAGGAGGTTATGATGGACATCACCTCTACCAGGGTAAGTCGGAGGGGGAGGCAGGAGAGGAAAGCTGGAGTAAGTACAGGCCCGGGGCTTGTCAACAAAAAATACGAAAATTATAAACTAATATAACGTTAGCTAACTAACTCTAGCCAATAATGAACGTTATCCACGACTTGCCTCTCATCTGTTGGAGTTTGAATGTCTAGTTATTTCACCTACTTAACGTCAACTAGCTAACTACGATGTTGATTGCTATCTTATCTAACTTGTCAAAAGTGGAATGCGAACCAGCTAGCTAGTTAACTAACGTTAGCGTAAATAAACTATCTAGCTAGCCCCGAGTTAGCCACCTGTGGCTAAATAGTATTTCAAATTCAGTAGCTAAAGTTAACTAGTTCRTTACGTTACTTATTTAACGTTAGTTAGCTAACTACCCGTAGTGAGTAAATGTTAACGAGACATTGTAGTTATAATTAACTTTTTAATATTTTCGTTTGTCCCACATTTACAAACCAAACTACCTAAGAACTGCTGAACTGTGTGATTGGTTGATAACGTTAGTTACCAGCCATGTTTTGGCTTAACGTTAGCTTTTCAGTGCTGAACTAGTTTGTCAAATAGACTGTGCATTAAGTKAAGTTGTTCATAGTGGCTGCTGTTAACCACCACAGCAGAACAGATTGCAAACTCTTGGCATACTGCAACCAACTCAATTATTTTTCCACTGAGTTTAAGATTCACAAAATGGTGTGTTTTTTGGAACTCCACGGCTGTATTAATTACGCCGATTCTGTTGCAAAACGTTTAGCAACACTAGCCGTTTACTCCAAACATAAACTTTTTTTCAACGAARACGAGAGTTTCTATTGGTCAAATTCCGGTAGGTCGCCCCCCGTTTTTCATCGTTTGCTCTGTTTGTGTACGTTTGGTTTCTTAATTAAACGGGTTTCCGTTGCAAGACAATGAATACACCCCAGAGTTTATTCTAAGGATCTTTCAATTTGAAGTAAATAAGCTTGAACTGATTTTCAAACGGATACGAATTATTAATTTGGTTATTAATGAATTTATTAACATATTTTTTTAGCAAATTCAATCTTTTAGAAACATTTTAATGCCCCCAATTTCCCCCCTCTACGAATAGCCTATACATTTTGAGGTGAATGTGATGCAGACTGAGAAGGAGGAGTAGAAAGAAGAGGGCAAATCATGCTGATTCATGATTAAATTTTTTAAAAACTTTTATTTAACTAGGCAAGTCAGTTAAGAACAAATTATTATTTATGGCCTACCCCAGCCAAACCCGGACGACGCTGGGCCAATTGTGCGCTGTCCTATGGAACTCCCAATCATGGCCGGATGTGATGCAGCCTGGATTCGAACCAGGGACTGTAGTGATGCAGTGTCTTAGACCACTGCGCCACTCGGGAGCCCAAAGACTCACCCTCTCATAAATTGCATTGTTGGGCAGCACATTCAAGGGCTCAAGTCTTGGCTCATCCCAACCGCTCATAACACCCCACTTCCTTCATTCACGGTAATTCCCCTTTGCCATCTCAACCACTGCCCTTTCTGGGAATTCCGTTGAGTCTTGTCCTTTACAACCTCCCCATCTAATATACTTTTTGTCAGGGTGGTCCAATCAGCCTAATAGCAAGGCAGGGGCGCAGTTACCGGTAAATGGAGACGGAGCATGCTGCGAAACTGATGTGTGTGTGCGAGAGTGAGCAGGCACGAACTATGCAGTAAAGTAGTACAGAATTACGCTGAGACTTCACTTTAAAATGTATGTCAAACAAAAACCATTGATTTCAAAGTTTAACAAACCATGCAATTCTATGCACAATGACTACTTTGAACAATTTACTCAGTAAATAAAAAACATTTACTGCAAAAACTGTGCAGGTGCAAAGTTTGATAACAGAATTTTGGTAAATTCTCACTCAGTTTTATTCTGTTTCCAGACTTTGTATCTGCACAGTTCTTCCTGCAAATGTGCTTTTGTAAAATGTTCAGTGGAAATTGTTAAAAGTAGTACTTGTGAATAGAGTTCTATGGTTTGTTAAACTTATAAATCAATGTTTTTTTGTTTGGTCTAAATCTGAGTCTGTGCAAATGTTACCATGGATTTGCCCACTTCCATTCATTTATTGTATTTATTCATCAGTTTGGTTGTACAGCCTGTATATGTGTGAAGAATTCATATTGTCATCAGTGTGATGAATACTGAAAGCTCTAGCTACTGTAATCGTATTGGACTGTGGCTAGGCCTATGTAAAAGAGAGGGGGTTGAATCCACAGTAGGGGAAACAGCTTCACCTTCCGCCCCATGGCTGTTGTTATTGCATTTGTTTTGTTGACGAAGTGAAGGTGAGGAGCGTCACCCATCATAGTAAAAATTGTAGCACATATTCTGCTGTTCTATCGCTGGTGCAATGATGTCAGAGCGGGAAAAAAGTGTTCTTTAACTTCTTTGTTGTTGTAATATCCCAGTTTCACAATTAAGGATTCAAGCTTTAAGGCTTTTGGACATTTTTAGATGGGTTTGTAAAATATGACACAGTCTGGTTTGTAAAATATGACACAGTCGGTCTATCTTATCTCTATTCTGGAACAGTAGTGGTTCATATGAATCCATTTTAGAAGGGAACTTTGTAAGGGCAGATTTAATCTTATGTCATATGAAGACTTTGTCTCAAATTCTTCTGCTGTCATAATGATATGTTACACTGCCAAAGTCACATTTGGGAGGTACACAAAGCAGTATTTTCTCACTGTCACCTCGCTGGAAATGTTTTGTCCAACTTGAAATGTATTAGTCAACTCCTGGGTGTTATTAGCAATATCCAATATGCTGGTGGGGGATTTTGTTGCTTTGTGACTGTTTTCAAAGTTCTTMTTTTTCTTAGAAATAATAATTTAACAGCTTTTCCTCAATACGTGTGGTTTTCCCTGTGAATGATTATCCATATCTTTTACAATGATGAACTCACTGCCCTCTGTTTTAAAGGTTGAGAGACTGCATGAAAGATGTCAGAGGCAGGACAGCACATTATAACATGTCAAGTTCTTACTCAAAAGAACAAGGTCTGAAAAGACACCAAGATGTTTGGCTGTGTCATTAATGAAAATGGCCAGACAGTGTCTTACTAAAAGAACGGGCCAGCTCATTTCAAACATTCTATTGTGACATAGGACAACCACAGCTTTGCAGGTGATAAAGCACACTACAACAAACTCTTGATGATCTTGTTACCCATTTGATTATCTCAGTCCACTGATGTGGCGTCTGTCTCTGTGTAGGCTATGCAGCAATCCAGCAGTGAAATATTTCAAGGACACAAGTATTGCAGTTTGTCTTACAAAAGACATTAGGTATTCATAAAGTCTCCATTGCCTCTTTGTTCTCCAGATCCAGGCTCAGAAAGTGCGTCTGGCTAGAACCCAGGGCCCGTACTATGGGGGCTCCCTACCCAACGTTAATCAGATCGGCAGGAACCCAGGCGACTTTCAGGTGAGGGAGGCTCACTTTTTTTTTTATCCTCAGTGTGTGTGTGGGTCCACATTAATATATAGCCTAAAAATCTATCCATACAATCACTTGACACCAATTTAAACACCATGGTGTCTCTCCCTCTTCTCTTGCACCCCTCTTTATCTTCTCTCCCTTTCTGTTTCTCTGTTCTCCTACTTGTTTCCCTCATCTTTCCCCCTCTCTTAGGGTTTGTTCCACTCTAACCTGGACTCCAGCCGCTCCACACGGCACCACGGCCTGGTAGAGCGGGTCCAGAGGGACAGGCGCTTCATCTCCCCAGTGCGCCCCTACAGGAGAGTAAGTATTCTTCACAATACTTCTGAGACCAGAGTCTGGGGGGTATTCCACAAAGCACAATCTAGGAGCTAATCCAGAGTTTTGCTCTACTTAGGCAAAGGACTGCTTTGATAATATATTATTTTGTCATTTTCTATGTTGTGCTGACCAAATCCCTGGTTGTAAATCCCTAAATGTGGATGAGAAGAGTAGATTTAGTTGTTGCCTTGACTTGTGTGCTCCTCAGGTGGACAGCTCTCCATACAACTCAGCCTATCTGTCCCCACCTCCGGACACCAGTTGGAGAAGGTAATGTTCTGGAGTGGACCCCAATCTGCAGAGACATGGGTATCCCCGGGAAAGCCTGTTAATTTTTTATGTATTGTGCTTAGTTGTTTTTCTCTGCAGCATTATAGCTTGGTCTTAAGGTAACAATGCATACTAACGCAATTGGGACTGACTAACAAGACGCCTGATTTTAGCTTTCCTTCATAGCCTCGAATTCAGTTGCTTTTCAGAACTTTTAGTTTTATTTTCTCCACTTTCCTCCCTTTTTTCTGGCATCTGAATACACTTACTATTTTTTCTTCAAGTTTTGGAAAGAAACTCCCAYCTTTTTCCCTTCTTGCCAGTCTTCTTCTTTCTTTTCTTTTCTTTCTTTCTCTGCTAAATGGAAAAGGACATACTCTTTGAGAAAGGGAAACTGGCTTTGACATGAAATTATGACTCTTACACACCTCCCAACAGTTCCACTTATCTTAATCTCTGCAAAAAATAAAGGCATGTTGAGATGACATATAAATTTGAGTTGACACATGAATAAAATGAAGGCCGCTCTAAACCAGCGTTTCTCATCCCTGCTCGCTTGGATGCTGCGCTTTGGGGAATGGCCTCCATTAAACCGGTTGAATGGAGGGTGCTGCTCCTGATGTTTGTTTGTGGTGGAGTCGGCACAAGTCTGTCCGATTCTTTCCAGATCAGCACTGGGGTCTGGAAACACTGATAAACAGCCTCGTAAGTTCTACTGACGTGAACCGATCGCTGCGAGACCCCGTTTTAGCAGAGAATTTAAGAACCTCTTAATACCTCATAATAGCCAGTCTTACAGAAGCACATGAGCACACACACGCATGAGTGCAAGCTCACTCTTGTGAATGCATACATTCGTGCACATGAGCATGCAGTAACACACACCCACAAATGCACTCAATTCACTCAATATTCTCTGTATCCACCTACATGAGTGAAAAGTATCTATTGGATGGGCCATGTGTTCTGTAGAATGTCAATCTCCCTCTCTTCCTCCCTCTGTCTCTGCATCTCCTATGCTCGCTGTTCGTCCCAAGCCTTCTCTTTACATTTTTTAAAATGTATTATCCTTCTCTGGAGAATAATGGCAATTTTTGTTGTTGATCACGAAAGGAACTGTTCGRGCAACTTCCCAGGAGACAAAAGCCAGTTATTTCGCCTCCCCACCATGGCACTCAACAGGTGAATCCCACCCTCTCCATCTATCTTCTCTTCTCCCCCTCAACATAGGGCATCAACTTACTATCCTGGGGCAGACATGAACAGACGATTGTGCCAGTGCGAGATATGGCCGTTCAAAGATCTTCCAAGAGCTTGTATTTTTTATGTGTTGAACCTTTTTATATTGAATGAATTGATATTTAAGACTGAGTTCCAATATATCATGGATCGACTTAGTTTGTGGCTGAGTAGAAGTAAAAGTCAAGTGGTGATTGTCATGATGTGGTTACCGGAGGAATTTTCTAATGAGTCATGGATTGACTTGAGTAGTTGTTTCCTGTTTGGAGAATGTGTTTGTGGTTGATGTGACAATGGAAAGAGACCCCCTGGATATATCTTTCTCCTCTCCTGATGCCTTTTCTCTATGCAGGACCAACTCAGACTCTGCCCTCCACACCAGTGTGATGAACCCCCCTGCAGGAGACCCCTTCAGTGCTGGACACACACTCACCCCTCAGGGCAGACTCACTGGTGAGGACTCACTAAAGACTAAACCAAGAGCATATATTTTTAGTTAAGAAATCGGAGTGGGAGTTGAGGGTTTGCCACTTAGATAAGTATCTGCTAAGTGACCATATTGTTATAATTGCTTTAGTGTGATTGTGCCTTAAGCCCATTGTATCTCTCTGTGCTCCTCTAGGTCAGAGTGAAGGAGAGGGGAGAAGAAGTGAGTCTAAAAGTCCCATTCGCTGGACACTAACAATTCGGTCCTACTTTAAACACACCACAAATAATCTTGACAATGGAAAGAAATCCTTGTGACCAGGAGACAGTGAATTGATTTCCTCAATCATGTTGTTTGTCACCCACAGTGTTTCCGTACCCAGTTCCCCCCATTGAGGAGAACGTTCTGGATCAGGGCAAACTGCTCAAGCCCTGGGACACCAAGAAGTTTCCCCTGCTGTCTTCTCGACCCAAGTCCTGTGAAGTTCCTGGTATCAAGTAAGTCAATCCTTCTAAAACACATCCAAGTCATTTCTACAGCTTTTCTCACAGGAGAGAATAACTTATGTGAAAATGTCTTTGGCTCTAGAAGTTTGCACACAATTATCTACAGTAATTTGTTTCAGTGGAGACACATGGTTATAAAAACCTGCGATGTTGTGCATTAATGTAGACCTAATGTAATTTGTCGTTGTTGCTTACATTTAATGTAATTTGTTTAATTTAATGTGAAGCAGCGATATATGGAGGGGAGTCTGATAGGAGACACAGTATTGTACTATGGCTAGCGTGTGCCCTCAGGTATGACAAATTAATCCATGGCTGATTTTCTGTTGAACACTATCTGTTGCTGTAAAAGCCTCCGCTCAATCTCCATTTGTTCTCCATTGAAACAGCCATTTGAAATATCTTCCTCCGTTTTCAGCCTCTGTCTATCCTCCTCTTCTTGGTCATGACTAGCAGTCAGTGTAACCAGGGATGCAGAGGGTTGGTTGACATGACGTTACACTCCCCCGTAGCCTTTCTGTTGCACATTCTTTTATCTTTCTCTCATAGCTGGGGTTTAGATTGGAATGTGTGTGTGTAGTGGACTTTCTTTTTCCCTCTCTCATTCACTTGCTCTTTATCTCCCATGTCTTTTTTCCCCCTTGTTCTCTCTGTAATTTATTCCCTCGTTCGCTTTCTCCCCTCGTTCTATTCTTCTGTTCTTTTTCTCTCTGTCGTTTTCTCTTTCTCGCTGCGTGTGTCTGGAGGCTGATGTTGGGTGTGAGTCAGTTTAGTTCTGGGACGCTGAGGTCACCCTGTCTGTCTGGAAATCACACGCACCCCAGTGTCTAATTCTTGCCGAATGTGAGACACCACTGTGGTTTCTCTTGTTTTTCTAAATAGTTTCTCCATCTCCTCCTCCAGTATCTTCCCCTCCCCGGACCAGCAGTCCAGCACCCCCCATGCCCCCTCAGCCCTGAACACGGGGGGCTCCCTGCCCGACCTCTCCAGCCTGCACTTCCCGTCGCCGCTGCCCACCCCGCTGGACCCAGACGAGCCGGGCTACCCCTCGTCCATGAGTGGGGGCAGCAGCACGGGCAACCTGGCCTCCACCCTCACCCAGCTGGGTATTAATGCCAGCAACGCCTTCCGCCACTCGCCAGGTACAGGGAGGGGCTGCGGGACAGAGGCTGAAGAGTGTGTGTGCTATTTATTGTATGCCATGTTGATCTTCAGCACCTCTCTCTTGCGTGTATGTTAGTGTGTGCGCTCATGCAGGCATGCTAGGAACAATACAACCCTTTCTGTCACACAAGTTAAAATGTTTAAGTTGTGAATCAAACGGAGGAAGCTAGTGGGTGTTGGTGCAAGAGGGAGACAGGCCGATATTCATTTAGGTGGGTGCATGTAAGATTTATTTAGAAAGTGAAACTAGAGGTTAAGTGCAGGGCTGTGCATTCGGAAAAAGTAGCTGTCCTAGGGCCCTAAAAAATCCCTGATGCAGAGAACGTGGACAGAATCAGATAATCTAGACAATAAAATGGAATTCAACAATGTAAAAAAAAAATGTGTTGAACTTAGTAGGGAATCAATGAAATGTAGTGAAAATGAATTAATTTGCCCAGGTTTATCATAAGACATAACCAGAATGCATCAGTGATTTGTATTTCCTGCAACTTTCTGAAGAGGCAACAAGAATTCCCCCATCTGTGTACGTGCGGTGCATGCAGTTACCACTTTGTGTAGCTGTTAGCGTTGATGCTAATGAAAACAGTCTTCTGGTAGATGGAAAGGCTTTCCCAAAAACCTTCTAAATTAAATGTTAACTGCAAAGCCTATGCCTACCTGGCAGAATGATATGATTATTTGCATCAATCCAGTGGGTGTTTGTTTGCAAACTCTATCATAACAAAAACACAGCTGAACAGCCTCTTGCTAGGTGTGCGCTGGATTTAAAGGGTAACTACACTCAAAAATTCCCAGACCTCAAAAGTGGTCTCCTTATGTGGTTTAAGCATTGTTGTGGACTAAAAAAAACAATTTAGTTGTTGTTCAATTTAAGTGTCATTTTGAGAGTGAAAGCCTGAAAAAAACCCGGGGAAAACGGGGACCTGGAAAAACTCTACGGAATTTGGGTAAATAAAACTAACCGGAATCAGGCAAGAAATTAAACAGATTTTATATGGCCCTACTGACCTTAGCTGTGTTGAGGTGATTTGGCCGACCACACACAGGAAATGTTAACTTCAGTCTAGAGGCAAGGCCTAGGGTTCATGTCAATAGTCTGAGGTGGMTTGCTCTTCTCGTCTTGTCTCTTCGTCACTGACGGAAACAGGTGATAACAGTATGGTGAATGCTTACCAGATATTTGCTGGTGCAAATTAAGGATAGGAGACAATGAAAGGAAACCTAGTTTGACTCTTGAGATGCACCCTGTAGCTCAGGGCCTCTTCAGGGGACTGAGCTAGCGTTATACCTCCTGATATGATCGCCAAGAGACAAACTGTGTTTGCAATTTGTCAAAGTAAATGTTAAAACAATGAAATGTTGCAATACATTTTCATAGAATKTTGATGTTTGTGGTCTTCTACACGGAACAAAAATATAAACGCAATATGCAACAATTTCAGAGATTTTAGTTTACAGTTCATATAAGGAAACCAGTCAATTGAAATAAATTCCTATCAATGGATTTCACATGACTGGGAATACAGATATGCATCTGTTCCTCACAGATACAGTACCTTAAAAAAAGGTAGGGGCRTGGAACAGAACCCAGTCAGTATCCGGTGTGACCACCATTTCCCACATCTCCTTCGCATAGAGTTGATCAGGCTGTTGATTGTGGCCTATACAATTTTTGTCCCACTCCTTTTCAATGGCAAACAAATTTGTTCGCAAAGTTTGAGAGACATAAGCTTTTTGTGCATATGGAACATTTCTGTGATCTTTTATTTCAGCTCATGAAACACTGGACCAACACTTTACATGTTGTGTTTATATTTTTGTCCAGTGTATTATGTACGCATTACCACAACTTTTCACACCAGGACTCAAAATGCGTGTTTTATTTTATGTAGCTATATATTCAGATCTGTTTATCCGTCTTGTTTATTTGAACAGGTCTCCTGGCATCTCTTCAGGACACTCTCAGTAACCCCTCCTTGCAGTCCTCGCTAAGCAACCCCAACATCCAATCATCTCTCAGCAGCCACTCCTTCCCCAACTCCCTCAGCTCCACCTCCTTGCACTCGTCGCTTAGCAACCCTTCCCTGCAGTCCTCCCTTAGCTCCTCCCCCTCCCTTCAGTCTTCCCTGAGCAACCAATCCCTGCACTCCTCCCTCAGCAACTCCTCCCTGAGTGGCCAGTCCCTCCAGACCGCAGCCAGTAACCCTAGTTACAGTAGCGGGGTGGGAGGGTCYGGCTCGTGCTCCTCTTATTCGCCATTGCTAACTAGCCAGGGGCAGTCGCCTCTCAGCACGTCGCCACGGAGACGAGCTCAGCTCTCCCCTCTGATCCTACCCATGGGAGGGGAGTCTCGCCGGCACCACTCCAAACAGTTCTCCCCCACCATCTCTCCTAACTTGTCCTCCATAACACAGGTAATGTCTACCTACGTTCTCCTTTTACCATGATTTAATCACAGGCCAGAATAAGCACTGCCCTGGGGTTGGGCGGTATCCAGATGTTCATACCTTCATGCCGTTCCTGTGCTGCACACAAAACAAATAGTAGACGTCAGGGATCTTGATCCAGGTGGGGATTTGTCTCTGCTGTAACCAAGAAGATTGATCTTGCAAGCTAGCCACTTAGTTAGCCAAAAGAACCTGACTAGACGTTAATTACTTCTCTCTGGTTGGAACTGTGCTATGCCAGAATGTGGACACCATGGAGCCGGCGCGAGATATGGCTCGGAAAACATACCTCAATCCAGGGATGGGAGATGGCGCTGTGCTTCTAATTATGATGAATCGAGAAGATTGAAATACTGCTAGTTTTTAAGTAAACTTCCCTTTTCGTCAGCGTGCAAGGGTAGCTAATGCTGTTTTATCTATTAATCTAGTGCACAAGTTGACTAGGTATTTATTTAAAAATAACAAATATTCAAATTTATGAAAAAACTAGCTCAATTGTTTTGACGTATTGAAAATCATGTCATGGKTATTTCAAAAATACCCCAGTATATAGTTTATACTGTATCCCGCTCAAGCCTACATGGCACCATAACATTGGCTGACCTGCATGCCAATTGAGTTTGTATTCCATTTCYAATCAATGTGTTTATTTCCTCCCAGGGCGTCCCTCTGGACACCAGCAAACTGCCCATGGACCAGAGGCTCCCTCCCTACCCCTTCAGCCAACCCCAGCAGCAGCTTCATCAGTCGGGTCCTCCAGCATCCCAGCAGGCCTCTCAGGCAGGACAACAGCTCTCCCAGCCGTCCGTGATACTACAACAACAACATCAACAACAGCAGCTTCAACACCAACACCATCAGCTGCATTTGCAATACCAGCTGCACCAGCAGCAACGTGCCCAGTCTCAGCAGGCCCTCCAGCAGCTGCACCTGCAGAACCTGCGCAATGTCCAGAACCAGCAGATGCAACATAGGGTGTCAGTCAAAATTGAGAAGCAGGGTGAGCAGGGCCAGAACTCCCAGTGCCTGCAGACGCAAGACCCGCAGTCGACTCAGCAACAGCAGCAACAGCAGCAGCAACAACAACAGGACCAGCAAGACCAACAGCAGCAGATGGAGCAGCAAAGGCAGCAGGGAAGTCTTCCCCAGCTGCAGCACATCAGCCACTCTCTGGCCACAGACCTGGGCCTCTACAACGTGAGTGGAGTCAGTGCCAGCCCATACAACACACTCCCGCCAATTGGCCGAATAAAGCCACAATTTCCTCTGTCTTCCTCCTATCGGTCCGTCACGGTTAACCTACCTCACCTCTGAGGCAGAGGGGCATGACAGCCAGCGTGGTTTGATGTCTTTGTAAACGCATGGTTTTAAAGCAAGTGTAATGTTGTAATCGTTGGTTGTGATAGAAACTGAGGTCAACTAGAATGATCCGGATGATGTAATCATCTGCACATCTATTATGAAGACCATAACCAGTGTCAGCCTGATGGCTTCTGGGCACACCAGGACATATTTTAAGAGTTCACTCTGTCATCTAACTAGAATTAGTTCACTATTTTGTATTGTATAATCAGCTGATTTATTTATACATTTGGCCATGCAAATTGGTCACTGTTCAGCCTCTTAGTGTGTGACATCCTCAAGTATCAAATAGTATAATATCTTTATCTCTTTACACATGACACATTACTCTGCTGTCATGGGATATACAGTACCAGTCAAAAGTTTGGGGTTTTTCTTCATTTTTACTATTTTCTACATTGTAGAATAATAATGAAGACATCAAAATTATGAAATGACACATGGAATCATGTAGTAACCAAAGAAATTGTAAACAAATCAAAATATATTTAAGATTCTTCAAGGTAGGCACCCTTTGCCTTGATGACAGCTTTGCACACWCTTGACATTCTCTCAACCAGATTCATGAATGCATTTCAATTTGTTAAAAGTGAATTTGTGGAATTTCATTTCTTAATGCATTTGAGCCAATCAGTTGTGTTGTGACAAGGTAGGGGTGGTATACAGAAGATAGCCCTATTTGGTAAAAGACCAAGTCCATATTATGACAAGAACAGCTCAAATAAGCAAATAGAAACGACAGTCCATCATTACTTTAAGACATAAAGGTCAGTCAATATGGTACATTTCAAGAAATTTGAAAGTTTTCAAGTGCAGTCGCAAAAACCATCAAGCGTTATGATGAAACTGGCTCTTATGAGGACCGCCACAGGAAAGGAAGACCCAGAGTTACCTCTGCTGCAGAGGATACCAATAAGAAGAGACTTGCTTGGGCCAAGAAACACGAGCAATGGACAATAGACCGGTGGAAATCTGTACTTCGGTCTGATGAGTCCAAATTTGAGATTTCTGGTTCCAACCACTGTGTCTTTGTGAGACGCAGAGTAGGTGAACAGATGATCTCTGCATGTGTGGTTCCCACAGTGAAGCATGGAGGAGGAGGTGTGGGGGTGCTTTGCTGGTGACACTGTCAGTGATTTTAGAATTCAAGGCACACTTAACCAGCATGGCTACCACAGCATTCTGCAGCAATATGCCATCCCATCTGGTTTGCACTTAGGGAAAAGGGGATATCTAGTCAGTTGTAAAACTGAATGCATTCTAACCTAAATGTGTCTTCCGCATTTAACCCAACCCCTCTGAATCAGAGCGGTGCGGGGGGCTGCCATAATCGACATCCATGTCTTCTGTGCCCACGGAACAGTGGGTTAGCTGCCTTGCTCAGAGCCAGAAAGACAGATTTTTACCTTGTCAGCTCAGGCTTAGTGGGACTATCATTTGTTTTTCAACAGTACAGTGACCCAAAACACACCTCCAGGCTGTGTAAGGAATATTTCACCACAAAGGAGAGAGATGGAGTGCTGCACCAGATGATCTGGCCTCCACAATCACCCAATTGAAATGGTTTGGAATGAGTTGGACCGCAGAATGAAGGAAAAGGAGCCAACAAGTGCTCAGCACACAGTTGAAGTCGGAAGTTTACATACACCTCAGCCAAATACATTTAAACTCAGTTTTTCACAATTCCTGACATTTAATCCAGAAAACAAATCCCTGTCTTAGGTCAGTTAAGATCAACACTTTATTTTAAGAATGTGAAATGTCTGAATAATAGTAGAGAGAATGATTTTATTTCAGCTTTTATTTCCTTCATCACATTCCCAGTGGGTCAGAAGTTTACATACACTCAATTAGTATTTGGTAGCATTGCCTTTAAATTGTTTAACTTGGGTCAAACGTTTTGGGTWGCCTTCCACAAGCTTCCCACAATAAGTTGGGTGAATTTTGGCCCATTCCTCCTGACAGAGCTGGTGTAACTGAGTCAGGTTTGCAGGCCTCCTTGCTCGCACACGCCTTTTCAGTTCTGCCCACACATATTTTCTATAAGATTGAGGTCAGGGCTTTTTGATGGCCACTCCAATACCTTGACTTTGTTGTCCTTAAGCCATTTTGACACAACTTTGGAAGTATGCTTGGGGTCATTGTCCATTTGGAAAACCCATTTGCGACCAAGCTTTAACTTCCTGACTGATGTCTTGAGATGTTGCTTCAATATATCCACATCATTTTCCTACCTCATGATGCCATCTATTTTGTGAAGTGCACCAGTCCCTCCTGCAGCWAAGCACCCCCACAACATGATGCTGCCACCCCCCTGCTTCACGGTTGGGATGGTGTTCTTCGGCTTGCAAGCATCCCCCTCTTTCCTCCAAACATAACAAATGTCATTATGGCCAAACAGTTATATTTTTGTTTCATCAGACCAGAGGACATTTCTCCAAAAAAGTACGATCTTTGTCCCCATGTGTAGTTGCAAACTGTAGTCTGGCATTTTTATGGCGGTTTTGGAGCAGTGGCTTCTTCCTTGCTGAGCAGCCTTTCAGGTTATGTCGATATAGGGCTCGTTTTACTGTGGATATAGATACTTTTGTACCTGTATCCTCCAGCATCTTCACAAGGTCCTTTGCTGCTGTTCTGGGATTGATTTGAACTTTTCGTACCAAAGTACGCTCATCTCTAGGAGACAGAACGCGTCTCCTTCCTGAGCGGTATGACGGCTGCGCGGTCCCATGCTCAATTTGGAAATTGCTCCCAAGGATGAAGCAGACTTGTGGAGGTCTACAATTATTTTTGAGGTCTTGGCTGATTTCTTTAGATTTTTCCCATGATGTCAAGCAAAAAGGAGTTTGAAGGTAGGCCTTGAAATACATCCACAGGTACACCTCCAATTGACTCAAATTATGTCAATTAGCCTATCRGAKGCTTCTAAAGCCATGACATCATTTTCTGGAATTTTCCAAGCTGTTTAAAGGCACAGTCAACTTAGTGCATGTAAACTTCTGACCCACTGGAATTGTGATACAGTGAATTATATGTGAAATCTGTCTAAACAATTGTTGGAAAAATGACTTGTCATGCACAAAGTAGATGTCCTAACTGACTTGCCAAAACTATAGTTTGTTAACAAGATATCTGTGGAGTGGTTGAAAAATGAGTTTTAATGACTCCAACTTAAGTGTAGGTAAACTTCCAACTTCAACTGTATGTGGGAACTCCTTCCAGACTGTTGGAAAAGCATTCCAGGAAAACCTCATGAAGCTAGCTGTTTGAGAGAATACAAAGCTGTCAAGGCAAAGGTTGGCTACTTTGAAGAATCTCAAATATATTTTGATTTAACACTTTTTTGGGTTACTACATGATTTCTTATATCATAGTTTTGTGTTCACTGCAGAAAATAGTAAAAATTTAGAAAAACCCATGAATGAGTAGATATTCTAAAAAACTTTTGACTGGTACTGTATTTATTAAACAGATCTTGGGCTATTCAGGAGGCCATATTGTTATAACTGTGGCTCAATAATTTCCTTGATGCTTCACATTTCCTGGACTTGTATAGCTTCTCAATACATTTCCAATGCTCACTCAAGTCTCATCTTGGCTCCATAACTTGCCACTGGAGATTGTTTCGCAACATCCTTCTGACAGATGATGTCATTGAACATGCGCACAGGTTTATTTAGCTGCAGAATGTGGTGTGTGAAACTTGAGAGGGGAAGCTGTCATGCCCAAGTGAGGTGAAATGGATCCTGGGCTCTGTTGTTGAATGGCTCTATTAATAGCAGTCCAGAGAGCAGACTATCTTTGTGTGCTGGGGGGTTGTGACATTGGCACCATAGTGAAATTGGCCTGTAGGATGTAGCATCAATGAAGCCCCACTTCACTACTACAATACATATTGTAGGTGATGTTACTCAACATAACTTGGTATGACGTGTTGTTCTGTCTTTACACTAAAGTACCTGTGTTTTGTGTTGTAGGACACATTACTGTTAAACTCTCTGTTGGATGATCCCTACCTGGGCCTGCAGATCGCCTCCAGACAGAACCAGCAGGTATASCATTTCTGCAGACACTTTATTTCTCTCAGGCTCATTTGTATTGACTACTGTACCTCTGCTTTCATTGCGGAGTTCTGTTGTACTGTATTTGTCTGCCTGAATTCACGTTTGGTGTTTTGTCCCCGTCTCAGTTCAACATGGAGACTCCGGGAGACAGCCTGTCGTTCAACCACGGTGGCTTGGGCTGTGGGAGTGGTGGAAAAGGCCAGGAGGAATCCTACCACCCCAACCATGGCTTCCTGGAGCTCCACGACTCAGGGGATAGGCAGCACCTTAACAACCAGAACTTTGGGGGAGAGGGATGCCACAACGTCCCTAACGTCATCCTCACAGGTGAGATTTGGGCTACCACTTCGGCTATTACTCGCCTGTAGGAGAGGAATGCTTTCCAAGGACATAATTATAACTACAACTAACACTAACCCTGAGTGGCTCAGTTGGTAGAGTATGGCACTTACAATGTAAAGGGTTGTGGATTTGGTTCCCGCTTGGGCCACCCATTCGAAAACGTATGCACTCATGACTGAAAGTCCCTTTGGATAAAAGCGTCTGCTAAATGGCACATTTATTATTATGTATTACTTGCCCTTTTTTCTTTCTTCACCAGGAGACAGTTCGTTGGGCCTTTCCAAGGAGATCGCCAGCGCCCTGTCCCACGTGCCAGGGTTTGAGATGGACTCCTTTGCTCTGGACGACCCCCTCAGGATGGACCCCCTGGCCCTTGAGGGGCTGGGCATGCTGGACGGGGACCTCATGCTGACCGACCCCGCCGTGGAAGACTCCTTCCGCTCCGACCGCCTCAAGTGATCCCCCCCCCCCTGCCTGGAGTGGATACTGAGGAGTGAGGAGGGAAGGGGCTTGGAACAACCCGGGCTGAAGTGGAACAGGTGGGGTTGAGCCCTGCTTTGCTTCCCCCTCCTTGGTGATTGACCCAACCACAGGATCTGCGACTAAGAGGTCAGGTGGGAGGTTTTGGACAGTCTAGTGCATGGATCTCTGACTGGTCCAGGAGAGAAACTGGGGAGCAGGCTGTTCTACCACAGCACTAATACACCTGTCAAATAATCAGCTAATCACTGTCTTAAATCTGGACCTTGATTATTTGAATCGGGTGTGTTAGTGCTGGGCTTGAATAGAATTCTACATGCTCTCCAGGACCAGAGTTGGAGGCACCTGGTCTAGTGGGGACCTCTCCACATGCTTTTTGTGAGGTGATGTGGTGGTAGGGAAGGTTGGAGGACAGGACTGACATGTCAGTGGTGGAGCAAGTTCGTTTACGGTTCTTTCCGCTACATCCAGGCAGTTATCGAAAATGCACTTGTGATGCTTAAGAGAAAAAAATAAAATATAGGCATTAGCTTGTACGAGTCTTATCTGCATGTAAACAAATGCACTTCRGATAATGCATAAACGCAGGGATCACGCATGAGGTCAGTTGCACTTGAAAATGCCGTCTTAAAAACCATACAATATGCATTCTATGAGACAGGACTTTCCCGACTGGTCTTTCGGCTTTGTCTGTCGGTGTTCCATCATTCCAACGCCAGTATGGGGAGGCTGGAATATCGGCCATGTTCGCCATCTTTCTACTGCAAGAACATACAGTAGATCTGGGGTATTTTATGGATTACATCAACCCTACCAGAGACTGTTCAACCAATAGTTGCCAATTGACATGTCATTAAGTGTTTCTATTTTATTTAAGTTTGGTGAAGGTAATTCAATGGCGGACCTTGCTAGCTATAGTTCAGATATAGTTCAGTCTTTCAACGGACAAGAGAAGAAAGTGTCTTTTTGGAGATGTGACTTTCTCAGTCCCTCAGGACAAGTTGGCACTTACGGGGCCATTTTAGTGTCTGGAYGGCATATTCGTCTGTAAGATTATCACTGTGTCTGTGTTCAAGACCCAGCTAAATTGACCATTCTCATTTGACGTCTGTTAACTTGAATCGTCTTGATGGTTCCGAATCTAAAAAAATTACTAAATCAATCGTCTAAGGATATTGTCCTCATATTGAACCAAGTAGTCTACAGAATCCATTATCCAACTCTCCTGTTTATAAAAACAACACAGAAAATAACACATTTCATTGCACCTGTCTGGTGTGTGACAAAATATTTTTGTATTCTTTTTAAAAATGTTATATGTCCCAACATGGCAGCTGTTGTCATTCTGCCAGCCTGCTTCTATACCATTGAGCTTCTCAGTAAGTTTAAGCCGAGGACCTTTTGCTATGTACCACCCCTGTGTGCCTGCTACCTCCCCCTCAGATCTTAGACCTACCCTCTTCTGCACATTCCCTTTAAAGCAACTAGGGACTGTTTGTTTTTAAATGTGTGCTATTGACAAAGTGTCTGCCTTTCATCAAGAGAATTGGCGTTGTTGATATGGAAAAGGAAAAGCCCTCAATACATTTCAATTACATGAATTGGAGTTGTATTTTTTTAATCTTTGAGTAATTGGGAAACGGCAAGGCCAAAACCAAGTAGACTAATGCATAGCAACATTTTTGCCATAGTATATATTTTAACTGCTACTACTAAGGCCTTGGAGCTTTAGTGTCCGTTTTAGTCAGGTAATTCTAGCCACTGTGATTGACACCTCTAACCCCTCCCACCTGCTGCACCTGTCTTGCCACAGCAAGGGCCATAGCCAGATTATAGTAACATATTTTTATGTAACAACGTAGTTATTACTATGAAGTTTTATTTTTTAATTAAAGGTGGTCTATGTCTTTGTATATAAATGTATAAATAACTGAGAGTATATTTAAGAAGAGAAGCCTTTTGGTTCCGCAACACCCTTAAACCGGTTGCATGATTTGAAAAGCAACAGGTTCTGAACAATGTAGTCCATTTGCTATGCAAAGTGTTCTTGTGCATGTCTCGTGTGACTGTCTGGGAGTTGTCAAATATTTTTTTTAATTTAGTACATTTACAAATAGTACATTTGCATTATACTATTGTATTGAAAATACATTGAAAAAAATGTTTTTGCTTTTTTATCGGTTTTTAAATGGTCGTATTTTGCTTTGGTGACAATGTTTGATATTGGTGTCTGACGACTACTGTAAGTTTGACATTGTGTGGTAGCAACAGGAAGTTAGAGCGCTTGAGATAATATCGTTTAACTTTCATAATGACAAAGATTATGGAAATCAGCCCTTCTTTCCAGTGTGGACTGAAAGAGGCCATGTTTGACAGACTTAATAAAACACAAGCGTTGCAATTTGGATATAGAAAGCTGTATGCAACTGTTACATCATAGATTGGTAAAACATCATCCTAAAATGAAGTAGTGCTGTTCTGAAGTTGTGCTAACATAGAATTTAAACCCCTTATTGACAGATATTGAAGTACCTCTAATTACYGGTATGCTTTATTTCAACCATATTGCTTTTACACTGATCATATGAGCCAAATGCAAATCTGTTTTGACAGGAGTGGTGGTTGAAGTGGTTTGAGTATCAAACCTATGGTAAAACCCATTCACTACTGCCCCCTAGCCAACAGTAATAGTGTGGGTTTGCAAAGTCCCCTTTTACCACTGTGAGCCAACTTTGTGCCTCGGTGTATATCTTGCTTCTTACTAGGCTGGTGGTGTTGGTAAGACCACAAGTCGTTTTGAAGAGTCATAATAATGCATTTCCAATTTAGCCATAAATGAGGAGGTATAAAAAATAAAATAAAAGTTAGTGTGAAAATCATATTTAAGTGTTACAAGTTTTTCTGCATTGCTTAGTCCTGTGTTCCCTATTTTCTGTGGCAGGTTTCCTGTATTTCTGATTTGGTTTAGTTCTGCACTGTGGACCATTCCCAACCAAAACTGAAAATATTATTTTGAAGTGATATTTGAATTGATAGGCTATTTAATGGAGATTTGAATGAGGCCTTTTTTAATTTGAGAGTGGATGAAATGTCTTGTCTGTTTAGAAGGAATCATGTAAGTGTGGCTAGTATATTTTGGATTGGATCTGAAGGGTATTCTGATGAAGTACCAGTTCATTTCAGGGTCAGCGCTGGCAGTTGACTCGAGAGGTGTGATGATTATATGATCTCTATCTTCACCTGGCGTGAGAACAGACTTGAAATGCAGAGAATGTCATTTTACTGTTATTCTGCACTTTGTCATTTGAAAACACAAGAACACGCCCGCCATTGGTTGTCCTGCTTGATTAGTCCAGGGTGAAGCATGTTTGCTCTACCAGTTGTTTGATTTAGAATCTTTGACAATGTTACGCAATGCCTCAGAGAAATATCGGTCACTTTTCTTCAGGTAATTATTATATATATATTTTTTTAAACTTTTTTTTATTTAACTAAGCAAGTCAGTTAAGAACAAATTCTTATTTACAATGACGGCCTACCCTGGCCAAACCCGGACGACGCTGAGCCAATTGTGTGCTGCCCTAAGGGACTCCCCATCACGGCCGGTTATGATACAGCCTGGAATCAAACCAGGGTCTGTAGTGACGCCTCAAGCACTGTGAAGCAGTGCCTTAGACCGCTGTGCCACTGGGGAGCCCAAAATTACCATGTTTATCCAAAAGTTTGAGTATGTTCACTGCAGKTTTTTTTTACTGTGAAAAGGAGCAATATTTGCTCATGTTTTCCCCCTCTGTATTAGTTATACTAAGTGAATTTGTCTCACATCTTGGCAATTCTTCACAGCTGCAATTTGATGCTTCAGCTGTCATGCCTATAGAAAGCAATAGTAATGTGGTCGTTTTGTAGGCACTAACARAGCTAGGCTATGGAGAAATTATTTTGGGGTTTGTTTTGATAAACACAAAAAAKAAGGTCTGTGTGTAGAACACAGGCTTTGTTTTGTTCTATGAGATCATCTATCACCTAAAGTTACTTTTTTGTTTATTTTGAAGCATTTGTGTAATCAAAATAAGCACATAAAGGCTTCATAATTCATAAAGGTCATGTTCATAGACATATCTCGTTGAACAAAGCATAGAAAATCATCAAAGCATGTGTTAACCTCGGACCTTATTTGCGGCGTTTATCCCCAAACTACATTAATTTCCTCCATAGGAACGGCTGAACGAACCTGAGGTTTCATTTCTGATTTTTAGTACCACAAAGAGGCTGCGCTTACAACTTCATTGATCTCAGCATCTGTCTGTTATGTAATAACGTTAACGTTGTAGTTGAAGACCATGCACGGCAATAACACTGCCAGTAGGGGCTGCTGTTGAACAGTGAAGTTGTGTGATAGGGATCAGTCAGATGGCCATATTAATTGCTGTGCTATTGTTCAGTGTATTTTACGGTTGTAGTGAACATTTTTGCTTCATGTTTATGGTCAAAATCATATGTATTTTGCGTTTTCAGAGTAATTACATTTAAATGTATAATATCCAGGGAACCCATCGATGTTGTAAATAATATTCCTAAACCACTGTGCATCTTAAACCTAACAAGAAAATATTTGTACCATCACATTATTTTACAAAAAATAAAGCATAGAAAAAATCCTGTCAAAGACTGTATTATTATCATCCGGGTTGTCATAACAGATTCACTGGTCTCCAGTACAGTGACCGCTGTAAACAAAACCCAACAGCTGCATGCACGCGGGGGTGTCCACCAATTGTTTTTACTCTCGCAATTTCCTTTCCTCTAGTTTTATAATGAATATTACCACAGCAAACATGTTTTTAAATGCATAACAATAGACGGCAGGGAGTTTCACAAATTAACTAGTTTGTATGTATTAGTGAAATAGTAGCGCAATTTTCTGTGTTCTGAGAGCTCTTTCGGTCTGTGGCACTGGAAGTACGACAGTGTTTTAGTTTCCCATCTCGACCGCAGGAGCTGTTGGCAGCTAACCTCCCGGCCAGCAAGAAGCGGACTGATACGACAGACATCTGCGCTGGCTCAGAATTAGAAACCGACTCTATGGTGCACACGACCGCAAACATGGACGTTAAATGTCTAAATATGACCTAAGCAGGATGATATCCAAAGTGAGCAATCGGAACTGCCAGCAAGGATTACAAGGTAAATAGATTGCTAGTTAAAAAGTGGTAGTGTCCCAACAATATTTTGTTAGCTATCTAGGAAGCTAAGTAACGTTAGCTAGCGAATGCTTGCATCTGCTTTGGATTAATGTCACACAATTCAGGTATGGTGCGCCAGCGGTGACAACTCAAACCCAAATCCTCTGTCGATTTGTTTTATTCGAAACCCACAATAATAGTTGTTAGCCATTATACGAACGTATCTGTGGCCGTAGTGCTTCGCTAACCGGCTAATGTGCGAAGCGATACAACAGTAAGGTTAGTGTGTAACGTTAGGCTATTTCTGTGTGTAACGTTAGGCTATTGTCGTGATCCAATGAGTGGTACCAAGCATTGACCCAAATGTATATGGTACAACGGATTTTAAAGCAATTAAAGGTTGGTAGTTATACTACATTGCCTGGTGCTCCCTGCCCCTAGTCCAACATGTTAAAATATGTTGCCAGCGCGGACATTGATCAAGGATATTTCACGTTGCACTGCGCGTGCATCACGCTTTTCATTAGAACGCATTTGTCTACATTGGCCATCTCATATACTGTGTTGTCCATTCATTTTACTTTGTGGATTAGGAAAATGCATTATGCGCATTTATCGTGTTTCTGCTTGAGTATTCAGCATACATAAATCCTGCAAACGCCTCATTCCACGACGATATTGGAATACCAGTTGCGTAGTTTAGTGGGCCCCTCAAGGTTCGAACAATATTTAATCAGAATATTGACCAGGAAAAATATTGACTTCAATCATTGACGGAGTTGACAACAGATACCCAAGACAGACATATTTGTTTCTCTTAACTTTTTTAATTTGTAGAAAATTTAAATACATTTGTAAAATACAGAAAATTATTCATTTGAAAATACCCTATTTAGAATGGTTGTTTTATCAGATCTTCAGGCATTCTGATGGAATTTGTTTTACGGAGTTGACAAAAATAGTACATGTTTCGTCTTTATTCAAGTGGTATACACAGACAGTATCAATTTTGTTTGTCAACAGTTGCTTTATGATTCTAAAACCTAACTAAGTGAGTTTCAGGCAGATGCAGTTGACAGTTTATGGTTTTGACCATGGTGATTCCAATATTGTTTGTTTAAACCTGTCAAGTTGATAACTTCTTGTTGCACTACATGTAATGAGGATATGAATAAGGGGTCCTTATGCTGACCTTGCTCATTCCTGATTTTAATTTAGGATTTTAGAGAAATCTGACGGAGTTGACAAAATCCTCGGACACAACTTTTAAGAATCACAGTTTTGAGAGATTTTTTAAATTTAAATTAAACACCAGTTTGAAATGGGTATCCTTTGCTCCGGACAAGGGCATTTCCAGGCGCAGAGCCGACATGGAAATGAATAATATTGAAAGTATTTCGAAAATCCTAAAAACAATAATTTCCCCAAGTGGCACAGCGGTCTAAGGCACTGTATGTCAGTGCAAGAGGCGTCACTCCAGTACCTGGTTCGAATCCAGGCTGCATCACATCCCGCCGTGATTGGGAATCCCATAGGGCGGCGCACAATTGGCCCAGCGTCGTCTGGGTTTGACTGGGGTAGGCCGTCATTTGTAAATAAGAATTTGTTCTTAACTGACTTGCCTAGTTAAATAAAGGTTCAATAAATAAATATAAAGATCCCCAAAATGTTATTTTTAAGCTCAAATAACTAAAAAATAAAGTTTCCTTGCCGGCAAGAATCTGAGCCCGTGGGTCCCCCTCGCTTTGGGTGGGTGCTCTGCCAGTGGGGAATACCTCAGAAAGAATGATACTCAATGCCATAACGTAACTTTTTTGACAGCATCATGCATCTTGCCCCAAGTCTGTCATTGATTTGATTTATCTTATCATTTTGGCAATAAGGTCGTTTGAATATTCTGCCCATTTACAATGTTTCAAACAAATGTTAATCCCATGTGTTTCATGTTTTCACATTTTTTGTGTTGCCCATTCACCCTCTGAATGGCACACATACCCAATCCACGTCTCAAGGCTTAAAAATTCTTCTTTAATCTGTCTCCTCACCTTCATCTACATTGATTGAAGTGGATTTAACAAGTGATATCAACAAGGGATCATAGCTTTCACCTGGATTCACTTGGTCAGTCTATGTCATGCAATGTTTTGTACACTCAGTGTATAGTGTCGGTCTCATGGCATGGTCTCACTATCTGTTCCTGATGTTTAAACATTACTGTGTTACAGACCCCTGTTGTTAAAATAACAATTCGCACATGTCATATTATTATTATTTAACTAGGCAAGTCAGTTAAGAACAAATTTTTATTTACAATGACGGCCTAGGAACAGTGGGTTAACTGCCTTGTTCAGGGGCAGAACGACAGATTTTTACTTTGTCAGCTCGGGGATTCAATCTAGCAACCTTTCGGTTACTGGCCCAACGCTCATACCTCTAGGCTACCTGCAGCCCCTGAGCTCAATATCGACATGCTGTCAGTAATCATCACCATCTATTCTTGCCCTTTCATTCCTTACAGATTACTAAATTCCAGACAAAATATAATAAATACAATTGTAACTTGACACACCTAGATTTTTTTGTAGGGGAAAATAAGCTGTAGATGTGTGGGCCTACTTTGTTGTGGTGTACTGAGCTTGCACAGAGAAGCACGCTGTCTAAATCTATCTATAGATGTTGTGGGCACAGGTTTGGACAGATGGTTTAGACGATACGTTTCTTTACACTAATTTCTAAAATGGAGATAAGCTATTCTAAGTAGTAGAGGAACTGAGCCTACCTGACATGAAATGAGTAATATTACAATTGCTATTCGCTGCTGGCTGGCCTACTTAGCTACTCCTCTGCATAGACAACGGAGGCTTGCATTGTTGATTGTTCCATATCTTCACCACTTACTTGTCACTCATTTTCCACTAGTGTAAGGTTAGATTAACCATGCGCCAACTAATTAATCAGCATTGATTTAGCAAAACACATTTGGTACAGTACCATCTTAATTCCTCTACCTAGTTTGGGATCTTCATAAAGAATAGCCTCTAACGACTTTGTAACACAAAAGTTTACCCATACATTTATGAACAACGTCATGCAGGAAAATGTGTGTTTCTTTGGGGAAGTCTTTTTGTGACACAACTAAAAGTCTACTGACTATGTTTCCACCCATCGTCACAAAACCCATAAGGCATGGTGACAACTTTCTCAAAACCCCCATGCATCTAAAGCACTCAATGTAGCCTAGTAATAGAATTTGGGACATAGTTTCCGGAGTGTACTCTGTCCTCATTTAGGCCTACCTATCAGCTTTTGCTAAATATACCTCTCTATGGCTCTCCAGTGTTCTTTCACAGACTCCTCCTCCTCATGTCAGTAGACATGTCTGCATGATACCTGAGATTGTGATCACACCTGGGTCCTGTCACCTCTTGTTAGGGGTTTGCTACAGCTGGGGAATGTTTCTTGAAGAAAGGCACCTCAAAGCAACACATTGTCAGTGTTTATAACTTTCTGCCCACTAGGGTTGGGGGTCATTAAACATTTCAATTCAGTCAAGAAATTCAAATTCCAGAATTGAAGGTTGCTTTTTACTTTGAATTATGATTTATCAATTTCTGAATACAAGCTGAATGCTCAAAGTATAGTCTGATCATGAAGTGTTAGAGCCTAGTCTCCAACAGTCTGTGCCTCACTTCTTACCTACTCTCCTCAGCATTCCACCTTTAGTGTTTACACTATCTCCCAGGACTCCCAGTTCCCTTTCACATCACATCTCATTGCAGAGGTAGGCTATGCTTTGTGCATGAGGGATTGCGTATGTTTCTGCTTAACCTTTCACACTAGTGCTACATTTACATAAAAGCCTGTAAGTTAATGCAAAATATAATGGTCCATGTCGAATGTCATAACAATGAAGTGGAAACGGAATGTTTAGAAGGAGGAACCAGGGTTTGTCTTAAGACATGTTCAGTTGGCTAATACAGGGACGGTGTCTCTATGATGTCATCATACCAGCCAGTGGCCATATTCCATTTCATCTCAATAGTGAAATTTGGCCTCATTCCTCACCAAGTTTATCAAACCACTGACCCTTGCTTTATGACCCAGTGTCACACAGATTCTCCCTCGCCCTCCATTTGGAAAATCTGACCATAATTATATCCTCCTGATTCCTGCTTACAAGCAAAAACTAAAGCAGGAAGTACCAGTGACTCGCTCAATACGGAAGTGGTCAGATAACGCGGATGCTACGCTACAGGACTGTTTTGCTAGCACAGACTGGAATATGTTCCATGATTCATCCAATAGCATTGAGAAGTATACCACCTCAGTCACCGGCTTCATCAATAAGTGCATCGACGACGTCGTCCCAGCAGTGACAGTACGTACATTTCCAAACCAGAAGCCATAGATTACAGGCAACAGCCACACCAAGCTAAAGGCTAGAGCTGCTGCTATCAATGAGCAGGAACCTAATCCGGACGCTAATCCCGCTATGCCCTCAGACGAACCATCAAACAGGCAAAGCGTCAATACGGGACTAAAATGTAATTCTACTACACCGGCTCTGACGCTCGTTGGAAGTGGCAGGTCTTGAAAACTATTATGGATTACAAATGGAAACCCAGCCGTGAGCTGCCCAGTGACGAGAGCCTACCAGATGAGCTAAATGCCTTTTATGCTCGCTTCGAGGCAAGCAACACTGAAGCATGCATGAGGGCACCAGCTGTTTCAGACGACTGTATGATCACACTCTCCGTAGCTGATGTGAGCAAGTCCTTTATACAGGTCAACATTCACAAAGCCGCGGGGCCAGACGGATTACCAGGACGTGTACTCAAAGTATGCACGGTCCAACTGCCAAGTGTCTTCACTGACATTTTCAACCTCTCCCTGACCGAGTCTGTAATACCTACATGTTTCAAACAGACCACCATAGTCCCTGTACCCAAGAAAGCAAAGGTAACCTGCCTAAATTATTGCTGCCCCGTAGCACTCACATCAGTAGCCATGAAATGCTTTGAAAGACTGGTCATCAAATCAAGTCAAATTTATTTATATAGCCCTTCTTTCATCAGCTGATATATCAAAGTGCTGTACAGAAACCCAGCCTAAAACCCCAAACAGCAAGCAATGCAGGTGTAGAAGCACGGTGGTTAGGAAACTCCCTAGAAAGGCCAAAACCTAGGAAGAAACCTAGAGAGGAACCAGGCTATGAGGGGTGGCCAGTCCTCTTCTGGCTGTGCCGGGTGGAGATTATAACAGAACATGGCCAAGATGTTCATAAATTACCAGCATGGTCAAATAATAATAATCACAGTAGTTGTCGAGGGTGCAGCAAGTCAGCACCTCAGGAGTAAATGTCAGTTGGCTTTTCATAGCCGATCATTAAGAGTATCTCTACCGCTCCTGCTGTCTCTAGAGAGTTAAAAACAGCAGGTCTGGGACAGGTAGCACGTCCGGTGAACAGGTCAGGGTTCCATAGCCGCAGGCAGAACAGTTGAAACTGGAGATGCAGCACGGCCAGGTGGACTGGGGTCAGCAAGGAGTCATCATGCCAGGTAGTCCTGAGGCATGGTCCTAGGGCTGTCTCTTATACACATCTAGATGTGTATAAGAGACAGGGTCCTAGGGCTCAGGTCCTCCGAGAGAGAATTTTAGAGAGAGCATACTTAAATTCACACAGGACACCGGATAAGACAGGAGAAGTACTTCAGATATAACAAACTGACCCTAGCCCCCCCGACACATAAACTACTGCAGCATAAATACTGGAGGCTGAGACAGGAGGGGTCAGGAGACACTGTGGCCCCGTCCGATGACTGTCTCTTATACACATCTAGATGTGTATAAGAGACAGCCTAGGGACGGCATGAAAGAGCACCAGTAAGCCAGTGACTCAGCCCCTGTAATAGGGTTAGAGGCAGAGAATCCCAGTGGAGAGAGGGGAACCGGCCAGGCAGAGACAGCAAGGGCGGTTCGTTGCTCCAGAGCCTTTCCGTTCACCTTCACACTCCTGGGCCAGACTACACTCAATCATAGGACTTACTGAAGAGATGAGTCTTCAATAAAGACTTAAAGGTTGAGACCGAGTCTGCGTCTCTCACATGGGTAGGCAGACCATTCTATAAAAATGGAGCTCTATAGGAGAAAGCCCTGCCTCCAGCTGTTTGCTTAGAAATTCTAGGGACAATTAGGAGGCCTGCGTCTTGTGACCGTAGCGTACGTGTAGGTATGTACGGCAGGACCAAATCAGAAAGATAGGTAGGAGCAAGCCCATGTAATGCTTTGTAGGTTAGCAGTAAAACCTTGAAATCAGCCCTTGCCTTAACAGGGAGCCAGTYTCATGGCTCATATCAACACAATCATGCCAGAAACCCTAGACCCACTCCTAATCGCATACTGCCCCAACAGATCCACAGATGACGCAATCTCAATTGCACTCTACACTGCCCTTTCCCTCCTGGACAAAAGGAACACCTATGTGAGAATGCTGTTCATTGACTACAGCTCAGCGTTCAACACCATAGTTCCCACAAATGTCATCACTAAGCTAAGGACCCTGGGATTTAACACCTCCCTCTGGATCCTGGACTTCCTGACGGGCTGCCCCCAGGTGGTAAGGGTAGGCAACAACACATCTGCCACGCTGATTCAACACTGGGGCCCCTCAGGGGTGCGTGCTTAGTCCCTTCCTGTACTCCCTGTTCACCCACAACTGCGTGGCCAAACACGACTCCAACACCATCATCAAGTTTGCTGACGACACAACAGTGGTAGGCCTGATCAATGACAACGATGAGACAGCCTATTGGGAGGAGATCAGAAACCTGGCAGTGTGGTGCCATGTCAACAACCTCTCTCTCAATGTGAACAAGATAAAGGAGCTCCTGGACTATAGGAATAGGAGGGCCGAACAGGCCCCCATTCACATCGACGGGACTGAAGTGGAGCGGGTTGAGAGCTTCAGGTTCCTTTAGTATCCACATCACCAACAAACTATCATGGTACAAACACACCAAGACAGTTGTAAAGAAGATTGAAAAGATTTGGCATGGGTCCTCAGATCCTCAAAGTTTTACTGCTGCACCATCGAGAGCATCCTGACCGTTTGCATCACTGCCTAGTATGGCAACTGCTCAGCATCTGACCGTAAGGCACTATAGAGGGTATTGCGTACGGCTCAGTACATCCAGGACCTATATACTAGGCGGTGTCAGAGGAAGGACCAACAAATTGTCAGACTCCAGTCAGCCAAGTCATAGACTGTTCTCTCTGCTACCGCATGGCAAGCGGTACCGGAGCGCCAAGTCTCGAACCAAAAGGCTCCTTAACAGCTTCTACCCTCAAGCCATAAGACTGCAGAACAATTAATTAGACTGTCTACACTTTGTTTTTATGCTGCTGCTACTCGCTGTTTATTATCTATGCATAGTCACTTTACAAATTACCTGGACTAACCTGTGCCCCCACACATTGACCCTGTACCCCCTGTATATAGCCTCGTTATTGTTATGTACATTTCTTGTTACTTTGATTGTTTTTTTTTTGTTTTTTTTTCTTCTTTACTTTAGTTTATTTTGTGAATATTTTATTAACTCTTTCTTGAACAGCATTGTTGGTTAAGGGCTTGAAAGTAAGCATTTTAGTGGGGTGGCAGGTAGCCTATTGGTTAGAGCGTTGGACTTGTAACCAAAAGGTTGCAAGATCAAATCCCCGAGCTGACAAGGTAAAAAAAWWWATATATATATTTCATTTAAAAATCTGTCATTCTGCCCCTGAACAAGGGCCGTCATTGAAAGTAAGAATATGTTCTTAATTAACTGACTTGCCTAGTTAAATAAATGTAAAATAAAAAATAAATCACGGTGATGCTTGTTGTATTTGGCACGTGACAAATAAAATTTGATTTGATTCTGAGGAAAGGCTAGAGTCCTTCCCAGATGTGTATGGCCCTCCCTCGTCATCATAAGAGAAGAGGAACGAGGTCTTACATTCGCGTGTTGAAAGTGCTTAGGCAGCTGTCACAGCTGCCAGAAAGAAATAATACAATCTGAGGAAGTGGCATGTCATCAAACTACTGAATATCAGATTAGGAAGTGGGGGTAGTGTTGGGAGAATATGATGTGAGTAGGTTTGTGGGATGATGCAGGTTGGGTCTACTTCTGGTGGAGTCCAGGTGCAGCCTACTCCACAACGAAGTCAGGTTGGGAGGCCGTTGAAACTCATGCAATTCCTCTGTAAGCCTGAAACTGTGTGTCATGTCAGCCCCTCTCCTCTCATACAGGGTCTAAAAGCAAACCTGATGTTGTTGAAGAAACAGCCTTAGTAACCGTCACCTGTCCAATAATCTCTCCTTTGTACTGCTGTAACAGCAGCATTATACACTGTGCTTTAGGGCCTGGTTCACAATGCTTAGCCCTGTATTGCAACTGTTGGGTTGTCTGCACTCGCATACACTCTGATTAGCTCTGAGAACAACTCTATAGCCTTCAGCTCCATTGGCAAACGGCCAAGTCAAGATTATGTAACCATCTGCGATGGATGTCTCCTCTTTTCACTTGCACCCTGTATGGCTAACGCAGTGCAAATTACTGTTTTCAAAACAGAGCGTCACTTAAGCCTCATACCGTGTGTAATATGTAGGACTACTGTATGCTGTATTATGCAACACAAAGAGGAGAAATTATGTAAAGTTTTAGTAGGGAAATGCATGAATATCAGTTATATGCACACACTCACACAGCTTCAAACACAAGCAAACACTGCACCAGCCAGCCACATTTATAGTCCACCTCGTTCAACGTCAGGGAATATATTGTCCACTGTAATGTAATGATCATCCCGCTTGTGCTTGCTAATTCAAACCTGGCGACGCCTCAAAATAAACTTCTCTACGCTTCCTTCCTCTCATTTTCTCTTTCTGTCTATCATGCTCTCTGCCACTGCCCTGTCATCTGTCCCTTCAATCCTCTCCCTCTGCTCATACTTTCTGTCAGCCCTAGCTGACTTGGCAACCTTCAGTGTGTCACCAACACAAATACACACACACACACTTTGCGCCTATCCCCCCTGTCGTACACACAGAGATCCAGTTCTCTTGCTACAGCCTGTAGTTCATCCCTCCTTCCTTTCTCTTTCCGAACTCCATCTCTGTCAGCTAAAGGCACAGTCTGTCCCTCCGTCCTCTATCCACTAAACTAGCATAAACACTTTAGCCACATTACCATAGGGGTTAGGTAAAATCCCAGTGCATCACAACAAGGAAAAGATAGGCATTTGGTCTTGGTAGAACAATCACAATTATTGGCAATTGCCCACACCAACATCTCTAACATTGTCTAGTACCCTACCTACTGCTAAATGTGGATGGATACATCTTGGTTCTAGCGTCTAAAAAAAAATACGGACACTTTTAATCTTCATGGATAGTATCCAAAATCGAGATAATGAGACAGTTGGTTGGTGCATCATATTGTACACTTAAGCCAGCATTGACTGAAGTGCCTTTCATGATGCTCTCAGCCTCTCCCAGTAGGGAGTCTTGGATATTTATAACTAGATATCTTAATCTCCTTCAAGTGTCTGTCATTTCTCTCCCATTTCAACAGTTAGGTCTGTCGTCTTTTCCCATGTTGTTTGGCAATAGGCTAATCCTTAAAATTTGGACGAGGCCCACGGGAGACGGTTTTCCAGACATCCTGAGAACCTACTGTTTGTTCAAGTGCTAGTCAGTTATCACACAAATACCTGGAGACGTTTGAATTTGAATTCTAATACTTCAGCAACAACAAAGAGAGAAGACGAGTGCTGCTGAAGCTGTCTAAAGTCTCTTTATTTGAGGCAGAACCGACTCTCTGAGCAGGCTTTAAATAGAAGCGTCGTTTGAAATAATCAAATCAAAGTTTATTTGTCACGTGCGCCGAATACAACAGGTGTAGACCTTACAGTGAAATGCTTACTTACAGGCTCTAACCAATAGTGCGAAGAAAAAAAAGGTGTGTGTGTGTGTAGGTAAGTAAAGAAATAAAACACCAGTAAAAAGACATTTGAAAATAAGAGTAGCAAGGCTWTATACAGACACCGGTTAGTCAGGCTTACTGAGGTAGTATGTACATGTAGGTATGGTTATAGTGACTATGCATATATGATGAACAGAGAGTAGAAGTAGCGTAAAGAGAGAGGTTGGCAGGTGGTGGGACCTAATGCAGATAGCCCGGTTAGCCAATGTGCGGGAGCACTGGTTGGTCAGGCCAATTGAGCTAGTATGTACATGAACGTATAGTTAAAGTCACTATGTATATAAGATAAACAGAGAGTAACAGCAGCGTAAAAGAGGGGTTGGGGGGGGCACCCAATGCAAATAGTCCGGGTAACCATTTGGTTACCTGTTCAGGAGTCTTATGGCTTGGGGGTAAAAACTGTTGAGAAGCCTTTTTGTCCTAGACTTGGCTCTCCGGTACCGTTTGCCATGCGGTAGTAGAGAGAACAGTCTATGGCTGGGGTCTTTGACAATTTTTAGGGCCTTCCTCTGGCATCACCTGGTGTAGAGGTCCTGGATGGCAGGCAGCTTTGCCCCAGTGATGTACTGGGCCGTACGCACTACCCTCTGAAGTGCCTTGGGGTCGGGGGCCGAGCAATTGCCGTACCAGGCAGTGATGCAACCGGTCAGGATGCTCTCGATGTTGCAGCTGTAGAACCTTTTGAGGATCTCAGGACCCATGCCAAATCTTTTTAGTTTCCTGAGGGGGAATAGGCTTTGTCGTGCCCTCTTCACGACTGTCTTGGTGTGTTTGGACCATTCTAGTTTGTTGTTGATGTGGACACCAAGGACCTTGAAGATCTCAACCTGCTCCACTACAGCCCCGTCGATGAGAATGGGGGAGTGCTCGGTGCTCCTTTTCCTGTAGTCCACAATCATCTCCTTAGTCTTGGTTACGTTGAGGGATAGGTTGTTATTCTGGCACCACCCGGCCAGGTCTCTGACCTCCTCCCTATAGGCTGTCTCGTCGGTGATCAGGTGACACTTGTGTCGTCTGCAAACTTAATGATGGTGTTGGAGTCGTTCCTGGCCATGCAGTCGTGGGTGAACAGGGAGTACAGGAGGGGACTGAGCACGCGGTGTTGGAGTCATGCCTGGCCATGCAGTCGTGGGTGAACAGGGAGTACAGGAGGGGACTGAGCATGCACCCCTGGGGAGCTCCAGTGTTGAGGATCAGCGTGGCAGATGTGTTGCTCTCAGGAGTGCTGACAGTCAGAGACAGTGCCAGCCACGTGGCTCGATGGACGCTGCTGGAGCGGAATTAACAACGCTGGTGGCATGAACCCTGGTGTTAGGGCCACCGAGGCCCCGGAATCTGTTTGGCTCTCTCTGACTTTGGGTGAACCAACCAGAACTGTTATTAGAATCTTCTGTGGTCTTGAGAGTGGTGTGTCTTCCTTGCCCTGAGGTATTACCAGGGTGAATTCAGACACCCTGGACAATGTTGTGATGTGGTCAGGGGACCATGCAGCCTGAGAGGCTCTCTGTGTTGGTTTTGTTCTCGACTCCTTTTAGTTTATGGCCTAGGAAAGTGAGTAGGAGGAGAGTGGCTAGCAGAGGAATACGTTTTGGTTGAGAATTGAGACCAAGTAGGCCTAGTCGTGTTTTTTTGGAGTAATTGAAATGACTAACCTTTCCCACTGTGGTTGCATGTATCAAGTTTCCTGAATTGAATTGTGGATGGCATTTAGATTGATCAAAGCATTATCGAGGAGCAACTCTGGAAGTTATCCACATCGAAGACACTCTTGCTCCCTGATCCTTAAGTTCTGCCAGTATGTGTTGCAACATCTGCAAGACAATGTTTAAGAACTACTTTGAAAATCCCAGAGTCAAATATAGAACAACACGTGGTGCATGCTGTTTACTATTGACTTGCTGAATACAAAGTGATGATTTTAAAATAAACACAGTGTCCACATGAAGCTTATTAGGTAGGCCTAGGCCTAATCTGTATCAACCTTATACCGATTCCTCAGGTAGAATGTCTCAGCCAGGCCATGTTTAGGTTGGATTGTTGACCTAGTTTGTCTTCCATGGCACTGGCCCATGAGATGTCATTTACTCGTACATCTGATGATCTAACACCAATTTTAGTCTACCCTCTAGTGCTAGTTTTAAGAAGCACTGACCCCGAGAAGCATAGCTTGTCGAATCCTGATAWCTTCCAAAAACACTGGTGTAGGTCATGCCTTCTCTTTAGTGGTCTAATGGGCCAAGATCACCTTCATAACAACATGCTGACTGGACAGAGAAGGATTTGTCCCCCCACCACCCTACAATATTTAATCATCATACCCCTTCAAGTTAAGTTCACACTAATGGAAGGTTCCACTATTGCTCTTCTCGCCTACATTTTGCTCCAGGCAGCTCTGTTAAGTCAGAGTTGTGGTCTTTGGTAAACAGTGTGTGATAATGTATTTTTCTCACTGTGGTCAATACTTTGGATAATGCTATTTATTGTAGTGAGCTTGTGAAATGATCATTGTGGTGCAGTACTCCCCTCTGGGCCTAACTCTGTTCACTGTGTGTGTGTGTGAATGTATTTCCCCTCTTAACGTCATCACGTGCTTGCCCCGTGTACACAAAAGGAGCATTGTGGGCCTTCCGGGCCTCCATTTTAGGGTGGTATTGTGGCGATGCCCCTGAGTTGGTGTGGGCGTGGTTGTACCAGGCATCTCTCTCCCCGTCGCTGACTTCCAGCATCATCTCGCTGGGAAGAGCGACCCTGAATACCTCCTCTGTCACTAGCTGTGGCTCTGGTTGAAGGCCAGCCACGGGCAGCAGTATTCTGACAAGCACAAAGGCACTGCCTCTGGACAGCATTCATCCCTAACAACTTTATCTTAAGCATTGTTTAGACAGGTAAATCAGCTGGCAAGCATATTTTGAGGAAGAATGTTTTGCATTAAGTTGCAAGATACAAGTATTTGTAACAGCTTTTAGCACTGTACATTTCTGCTGTATTTAAAATACATTTTGTGAGTGCTGTGGTGAGTATTTGAAATTATCTGGGAGTTTTTTTGAAAAATCTCCACAATTTTGTCATGTCAAAATGTTGCCCCAGCTATTGCATAACACAAAGTAAAAATCTGTACTTTCGAGGGTGTTATTGACAAAGCCATGAAGGAATGTTGATGTGTGAAATGATGCGTGTAGCCCCTCTTCACACACATAATTTCACACATTCTCAAACATGTCAGGAGTTTGAGAACCTGCTGGAAAGGAAGAGTGAGAGGGCCAGTCTGCCAGTTCGGGGGCAGGATCTCTAGCTGCCAAGCCTGAACAGAGCTCTCCTTGTCCGTTTGGGGTGTTCTTATCACGAGCTCACACCTGGAGAGATGTGGGGGCGCGGGTTGAGTGTTGTCACTGCACTGGCTCAGAAATAACTCTTCTCAATCAGTTGGAGGCAAGGCTACTCTGTAATTCACACACACATACACAGTGAGCTATAAGTAACTGCTATATTTGACTGATATGGGGATTTAACCTACGTAAGGTAGAGAATCTCTCCTTTCCTCAAACGTTCATTGAGATGACTCATTCTTCAGTAGCTTGCTTTAGAGGATTATAATCTTGTGGAAATATATATTCAAGCCTTCCAGCCTGGCTGGTGCTCAACAAAAGCAGGTGAATTAAAAGAAGAACCAAACTCATGACCTGTTTTAAATWTCTTGTGGYTCTTTTTATTTCCTGCTTGTTTGAARCTACTKTTCTGAGGAGGTTGAGGTATGATGTGAGTGGCTGGAAGGCTTTCAGTTGCAGTTTTGTTTCTGAGCATTAGCTAGCCTATTTTGACAAATTTGTGTAAGCCACTGTTTCTCAATGAGTTCTTGGTGAACCCTCAGGCTGCACACAACTGTTTTTCTGTGTTTAAGTATTGTATCACCCCACTGAATAATCACACCAGTAAATGATTATATCTGGAAAAACAGCCAGAGGGAGAGGCTGGTAAGTTCAAGATGCAGTACAGACTAGATGGAGAAGTGGGTAGCGACCCGAATTCATGTGCTCAACTTGTTTGAAATCTTATGTCATTTCTGTGTATGCCTGTGGATGTTATTTATGAGTTATGAGTCAAACTCTGACATTAGTTCAACCAAGCAGGGATGCATAACTCTAGTCCGTGATGTTCGCACTTGGTTATCAGTCTGATTTATCAATGAAGTGCCAGGGAGGAAAGAGAACTAGCAGAATGACAGACTAAAACAACCCCTCTTCTTAGCTCCACTTCTCCCATTCCATAGTAGGCCATGGTCCAATACTTCACATTGGTCAGCTCGTGTGATCGTGGTGGTCCACTGCTTCCAGGCTGACGTGCACTGTCAGACACGTCATAATTCTGAGGAATAAGACTTTTACTGCTCTCTTGTTGCTTGTCTAAATATGGCGTTTTCAATTCTATATCTATGATGCACTGGGTTTCTTACGAATGGGACTTCAAAAGCCTCTTGTCAGGATGTGGGTGCTCTAGTTCCAGAGCTTGCTCTCTCTTGCTCTCTCTCTCTCTCTCTCTCTCTCTCGCTCAAACCACTGACAGTTTTAATGAATTCATGTCTCAGTTATGTTGACAAAGATATTGAAATGACTTGCAGTCGCAAGGATTGTGACCAATATTAAGACATGTTGGACATTGGGGCAATTCAGTACTCAAAAGGGGCTTTCCGGTTTGTGTGTACATTCGCGAGCGTAAGCTTATGTGTGTGTGAGAGAGACGGTGCACGTTACCATGTACGTAGGGTATTATGAAAAGGGAACCAACAATTATTAGCCTACATCAGCAATTTCTGGAAAATCCTGAGGTTCAGTGTCCTTGATAAGTTCCCAGCAGGGCAACACCCTTTTATTATAGTACCATTGTAGGCCATAGGGCCTAACAGATCCATTATACTGGTGTTTTGCATCAAATTCTGCACTGAAATATTCATTTTCATAAGATAAATATACAATGAGCTCAAACTTTTGTGACAGTAATACATTTTTTGTTTTGACTCTGTACTCCAGCACTGGATTTGAAGTGATACAAAGACTATGAGGTTAAAGAGCAGACTGAGGCTATTTTAATACATATCGGGGGAACCGTTTAGAAATTGGAAGAWATTTGGATGCTACCATGATTACRGATAATCCTGAATCTATCGTGAATAACGATGAGTGAGAAAGTTACAGACGCACAAATATCATACCCCGAAGACGTGCTAACCTGTCAACATTACAATAACAGGAGAGGTTAGCGTTATTGGGGGGTATTGTATTTGTGCGTCTAACTTTCTCTCTCAACGTTATTCACAATTCATTCAGGATTGTCCGTAATCATGCTAGCATCCACATTAATGTAGAAGTGTTCAGAAATATGTTCTATTCTTATTTACAATAAAAGTGACTCCAAAATGACACACTACATTATTTACCATTCATTTCTATTGGGCACAAAATGATCTGAAACACAACCAAAACAAACAGCAAATACATCCATCAAATATCTAGAGTCACAAGCTTGATATAATCATTGTGTGCTATGAATATGGGACCAAATACTAAACTTTTGACTACTTTAATACACATATAAGTGAATTTGTCTCAATACTTTTGGTCCCCTAAAATGGGGGAACTATGTACAAACAGTTCTAAACGGTTCACCCGATATGGATGAAAATACCCTCAAATTAAAGCTGACAGTCTGCACTTTAACCTCATAGTAGTTATTGTATTCATTGTATCATTTTAAATCCAAAGTGCTGGAGTACAGTTAAACAACAAATAGTAAAATAGTAATTTTGGAGCTCACTGTATATTATCACCTCCTGTGTCCTGTCATAATTTCCCCCCTGGAGAAGTGTCACCGTGCTCCAGTGTCACTAGGAAGGTACAGATAAACTCTTGGAATATAACAGGAAACAGGCTGCCAGTGGCCACTTCCTGTTTGCCAGTTAACCTTTGGAGCCCAACCTGCATCGATTTCCTCTACTCTCACTTTTTCAAGGCCCTTTTAGTAATTATCTCACTCTCTAGGCATGTATAGTACTCTTACACGTTAGATGTGCTAAATACAGTAGGCTACTAGTCTCAAGCATACTCGGTAGCAGGCTACAACTTTCGTTAGCCTAATCTCTGTTCAATCTTATGACTCTTGTTCTGGAAATGCCTGATAAGCAGTTGTATCAGTGCTTTATCAGAGAGCAACAGATTGACAGCGCAAAGCAAACCCCCAGTCATCCCAAGCCTATTACGACTAGAAAGAACAAGAGAAAAACGTTGGGCTGGTTGCAGAGAGAGAAAGAGAGAGGGGGAGAGCCTAGGTTACATAAGAGGGGTTTACTGGTACAGTTTCTACTGACTGTGACACAACAGCATCCTATTTTTATGCCCTCCAACCCTCCCCTCCACTCTCAGTGCACTTTTAGTTTAATCACACATTCATTTTGTGACCAAGCACAGTGGAAATAAAAACGCAACACACACTGTCCTGTCTTCCTAGCAGTCGTGACTTAACGATTCATCCGCTCTGTGAGGATGGCCTATCCATCCTGTATAAATGCTGTTCTAGACAGTAATGCTCCCTCTGAAATGATTGGAGAGGGAATCCAGAGGGAAAATACATTCATGTGAATGGCCTCTTATGATCTTTTTATTTTTTGACTTTTCATCCACATTATTTGTTTCTAATAATTAGCTGAATCGTTTTTAGTTTTTTTTTATCCGTTTTTAATTAGATTTGACGTATCGTTTGGTTTACCTAACTATCGATGTTAGCTAGCTAGCTTTAAATAGCTAGCTTTGAATGCCGCAACACTGCAGAAGCAAATAGGACTGCATTAGCAGAGATGGCTTGCAGTAGTGAAGATTGTCCACTACTCTGTCACAAAATGTATGGTGAGCCTGTGCGCCAGTGGCAGGAGTGGCATCTACGTAGGGTTAGGCTTATCTACGAAGCCCAACCGACGGAGAGTAAGTTGGTAATGGAGGGGTGTGCTCTATGCTGCTGAGGCTACGGACTTCCGCTGACCATCCGAAGTGCAACAACAAGCCTGATCCCATCCATGACTTCTGAACTTTCTTGATTTGCCAACTGTATCACATTTATTGGTTTGTTTTCTTGTATTTCCTGATGCATATGAAATCCAACTTTTAGTTGCCATGTATACTGAAATAAACTAACTAAACTAATGGGTGAGTGGTAATTGGTGGGATCTCCCCTCTCAGCAGAACTCAGCAGCTTATTGTTGATCTCTCAGACCAGTCAGATCTGTATGAAATGAGAATGACTAAAGGTCTTTAAGTCAAAAATAAATATTTGTGTGTGGGACTGTGTGTGCATCCACATGCAATGATATTGTTATCACTGTCCTGGTTGTTGATCTATTGCCAATGATGAGAACCAAATTTTGTCTGTCTGGATGATAAGGTTTTGTTTCTATAAGACTGTCGGAAGGAAGAAATCCATGATTCATCTACTGCTCAGCCAGTTGTATGTTTACATAAACGAGATTGCACAATCTCACCTTGGTTCCCCCTCCCTCTACTTCTCGTTCTCTTTTTCTCCCCCTCTCCCTCCCTCTCCACAGCAGTTGGCAGACAGGCGGCATGACGGAGGAGAAATGCCCCCAGCTAGTGGACTACTTTGTGGTGGCAGGGCTGGCTCCAGGGGGCTCGGCCCCACTGGACGAAGAGGGCCAGCAGAGAGGGTGTCGGGTGGTGGAGCCGGTTACAGACCTGGCGGTGATCGCCCGGGGCTTGGGGGAGGAGGTGCCCGAGGGCTTCACCTGCATCGAGAAGACCCAGGGGGGCCACCCGGCCGAGCTGAGCGCCGGACTCATCAACAACCCCCACATGTACCTGTGTTACCGCCGTGGGCATGACAAGCCACCCATCCTTGACCTCGGGTGAGACACTCCAGCAGTGATGAAAAAAATGATCATTCTATTCTAATGTGTGCTGGAGTCAGACATTAGCTACAACATCAATTTAAAGCTATGCATGGTGCTTGGAGTTCACATACTGGAGTTCACATACTGTAGCTAATGCATAACAATGCTTTGAGCTTGCATTTTGCAATTATCGACATACTGCATGCTGTAACCATGTACATCTGACCACAAAGGTTTTATTGTATGCTATTGCTACGTAGCCCTAAACTGCCATAATCATTAAATTAAGCATGTCTGGCCAAGCCATACATGACTGCGAAATGTAATTGTATACATACCCATAGATTCTTTAATGGAAAGAGCTATGCACGTCACATGATACATTAATTTGGGACAAAGTGTGGGATGTCTTCTAAACATGCAAAGAAAAGCTTTCCTTGAATGAGTGATAGAAATTGGTTTCTGTGAACTGTATAACTAGTGACATTGACTGACTGATTGTCCTGACTCTGTCCCCTCCCCCGGTCCCCAGGGTGCTGTACGAGGGCAAAGAGGTGGTGAAGCAGGGCTGGTATGTGATCGAGACCACCCCCTACAGCCGCTCAGCCAGCCTGAGCTCCGGGGGGCCTGCCACCCACCGCACCTTCCTGACCTACCGCCGTGCCCCAGAGTCCCAGGCCCTCCACACCCTGGGGGTCACAGACATCTCCCTCCTGCTGCCCAGCAAGGGGGAGGTGGCCCCCCACACCTTCTGCCGGGTGGAGAAGAACCTCAACACTGGCATAGTGCGTTTTGAAGCGCTCTGTTTTTCTACTCTGTATTTTTTTAAATGTAATTCTTAATCTCTCTCGCTCTTCCTCCATCCCTCTCTCTCTCACTGCGCTTTGTTGTTTTGGCTCCACAGTGGGGTCCAGCCTTATACCTGTGCTACAAGAGAGCTGTAGCCAAAGCCAATGCCCTAGTCTATGAAGCAGGTGAGGGTAGACTGTTCCATTCTGATGGTATCACAGCACTCATTCTGCTGCGTCGCCATATGTGATGTTGTAAACAGAGAAGGCATATTGACCTACTTTTTCATAATTAAAGACATTTAGAAGTAGAAAGAGTTACCAAAAATGAAATTATCTCTGTAGTCACTAATCAAACTTTTATTAACTGTCTGTCTCTGTGTGTGTGTTTCCCAGGTCTGATCAGTCGGTATCCGGAAGCAGACGTGGAGTCGTTCCCCCTGCCAGAGTCTGTGCCTATGTTCTGTCTGCCCATGGGTGTGACGGTGGAGAGCTGGCCCCTCAACACCAAGTACCAGCTCCCTGTCTTCTCTACCTTCGTCCTCACCAGTGCCAGTGGCGACAAGGTGGGTCCACCTGCCTGCCTCCCTCTCACACACACTCTCCAACACTCTAACACTGCGCAGTGGCTAAGCTATTGAGTCCATTGGGTTATGTGTTAAGCTGTGTAGGAAGGTTCTCTATATAATATTAAATCCAGACAAGCAAAACATTTTCTAATAAAAGCTCAGTTTATTCCAAAAAGTAAGTCATATCATCCTAGTAGGATGTGCCCAGGATGAACCTGACACCTTTCTTCAACCGTTTCCAGACCCTCCTCAGACCTATATCAAGCCAAACCACCCCTTTATTCTTTCCCTGCGCCATCATCATCTCCATCACCACCCTCCTCCCCTTTTTCTTTCTCTGTTCCCTATCCTTCCTTTTCTGCTCTTCTCAGCCTTGTTCTCAAGCCGTGTTTTCTTATCCCCTGCCTTGTGCTGTCCTGTCACCAAGGGGACCTGGCCATTATTCTTAGAAAGATGACAAGTATTGTTTAACTGCAATAACAAAATAGTAGTATACCTACTGATCCATGTTTAGTTGTACTACTGCTTCTACTGTATTCTTTCTAAAATGGCTATGTTGAAAAGATAATAGTTTACTCAACAGAAGGATAGTAGAAACAACATTATAGTGCTGAAATAGTCACTAAAGCTCACCTTTGATTGACCACTCTTTGTTTCTCCATCTTTCTCTGTGAACAAATCCAATGCCTGGACCTGCCAAGCCATGTCCTCTAGCAATCCCTCCATCTTGGCTCGGTATCTTCCCTCGACTTCCAGTTTTCTCTGTCTCCATAGGATCTCCCTCTTTCTGATCTCTCTCCTCTTGTTCTCCAACCACTCCCTCTCGCTCTTTAACATTCTGTTACATTTCTGTTCAAAGGGGGTTAGGTCCTGTTTTTTCCTCATGTGATTTCCCCCTGCTTTCTGAGGGTGCTCTACTGTTTGGGAGTCAGTGGGAGTCAGTGCAGGCTCCACTGTTTGGGAGTCCATGCCATCTCTCTCTGTATGGATCTGTTAAGACAAAATGAAACGACTATTAGCCTATATGGAAATTTAGCCGAGACCACTTTCACATTTGCCTTCACTTGAAACAGAGCAGAAAAGCGAATCAGAAAATGCCAGTGTTTACCGAAGTTGGGCAGTGGTGTCTGGTCCTGGAACGGCCTCTCTGATGGCTGACAATTTTCCTGTCATCCTGAAAAAATAAAAGGTTTCCATATAATCATGCAAACAAGACCATGACATTGATCAAGAATGGTTAGCATATGGCATCAGAAAATCTGACAATAGGCTCCCGTGTTTTGACAATATTTCTGAGTTTATTTTTTTGCTCACAGTTATTGGCCTTCTTGGGCGGATAGACACACTGCGTCCGCGATTCATTACATTCCCCTCTGCCTTCTGTGGGTATTCCACGGTTTGGTTCATAGAGTCAGTGCCGTCTCTCTCCTGTGTACGGATCTGTTAGGGCAAATGAAACAACACTTAGCCTATATGGAGAGTTTAGCCAAGACCACTCTCACATTTGCCTTCACTTGAAACAGATCTGAAAAGATGTAAATGCCAGTGTTAATACATGAATATATGGGCTGGTTTACCGAAGTTGGGCAGTGATGTCTGGTCCTGGATCTGCCTCTCTCACGGCAGACAGTTTTCTCGTCTTCCTGAAAAAGAAAACGTTTCAATTATCATTATGACAAGAACATGACATGGTTCAAGATTGATTGGCATATGGCATGAGATTAAGAATTTGAGATTAGGGTAGYATGTTTTTAAAGCTTTTTTGTATGTTTTTTTTAACTCACAGTTATTGCCATTCTTTGAGGGATAGATGACACACTCCATCCGTGAGTCATTACGTCCCTCTCTGCGTTCTGAGAGTAGTCCACTGTTTGGGACACAGAGTCAGTGCTGTCTCTCTTTGTATGGATCTTTTAAGACAATGAAATAACTGTTAGCCTACTTTGAAAGTTGAGGCGGAAACAGGTATAAACAATTTAAAAACATTTCAGAAAATGTCAGTGTTCCTCCATACTGTATTAACCAATGAATATAAGGACTGGTTTACCAAAATTGGGCAGTGGCGTCTGATCCTGGATCTGCCTCTCTCACGGCAAACAGATTTCTCATCCTCCTGAAAATAGAACATGTTTTATCACCATGAACATGACATGGATCAAGAATGATTAGTATATGGCATCAGATTAAGAAATCTGAGATTTAGCTATCGTATTAAAACAACATTTTCATATGATTTTTTACATTTACAGATCTTGCCCTTCTTCGAGGGACAGACGCACTCCGTCCACGATTCATTACATCCTTCTCTGCCTTCTGAGGGTGTTTCACTGTTTGGGTCACAGAGTCAGGGCTTTCTCTCTCCTTTGTATGGACAAAATTAAACAACTCTCAGCCAAGACCACTCTCAAATTTGCATTAATTTGAAACAGAACTGAAAAAGTTTATTACAGAACATGTGTTTTACCAATAATTACAGTCTTATGTTTTGGCTGGTTTACCGAAGTAGGGTAGTGGCATCTAGCCCTCGATCGGCCTCTCCCACGGCTGACAATTTTCTCATCATCAGAAACTGCACTTCTTCGGGACATGGACACACTTAGTCGTCGATTCATTGCTTTGTTGAACAGAGGGTCCAATGAATGTGTGAAATCAGCTTGAAAAAATCTGCAGAAATAGCAAGGTTGTCTCTTCAAAGGATTTTTCACAGACTGACGATTTTGGAATATGTTCCATTGATTTTGTTTGACGATATAGTAATCATCACTATGGTAACTCAGAACTCATCTGATTATGATCAGGGAATCAGCATCATGAGTGATGACATCACAGTGACACGCCAGTGAGGCCACCTGTAAGGAGTATGTTGCTAATTCTGTGGTTGCTACAACAACATCTAATTCTAGAACCAAATGGGCTGAGATATTTCTAATTCCACAAAATGCCATGACCTACGGTGGCTGACAAGGTTCAGAAATACACACTCACAAAGAAATGTATATCAAGTGTGATATATGAAGATTGACAAATCCTAATGTTCTAATGTTGATAAATACCAACTATTTGTTGCTTGACTTGTGTGTAGTTATTTACCAATGCAGCTATTCAATATCATGCTTGCCTACCTCAATTACAAGTTTTAAATTGGCCCACTGTATAGACTTTATCTGCGATAAAGCAATAAAAACAACAACATTGAGATGCAAATGACTTAAGTATGAACTCGCTCACAGTTTAATAAAAAAAAATGTAACTCCACTATTTCTCACAGTATCTAGCATTTGCTAACTGTTTACACAGTTCAAAGCATCTAGCGTTAGCTAAATCTTTACTTTTTAACACTCCCGTGTCTCCTCTTCCCGTCCCAGGTTTACGGTGCTGCCATCCAGTTCTACGAGGCGTTCCCACGGGAGTGCCTCTCGGAGCGGCAGAGCGTCCGTCTGGGCCTGGTGAGCGTGGTGGACCGGCGGCCTATCACCAACCGCACCCTGCAAGTGAAGAAGAGCGTGTGTGTTCTCTCCCACTGGCCCTTCTTCACCGTCTTCCAGAAGTTCCTCACCTTCGTCTACCGATACTCCATCTCCGGACCCCACGTGCTGCCCCTTGAGAAGTCAGTGGTCCTTCATGGCAAATATCAGCTATGTGTCTTTATAAACCTAAACTGGCTAATCTACTGGCTAACATACCTTCAGCCTATTGGCTGTTGATTCATGTTATGGTTGGTTGTTTGGTTGATTTATTAACATGAACTCTGCTCTCTCCAGGCACATCTCCAGCTTCATGCACAACGTCCCCTTCCCCTCCCCTCAGCGGCCTCGCATCCTAGTGCAGGTAGGGACACCTGTCTTTAACTCAATTCACATTCTCTTATCTTTATTCCATATTAACACATCAAAGCACTTTAAAGCATCAGACGGGTGGAGTGTAAAACCTTGCTAAGCATTGATTTAGCTCAGGGCTATACAGAAGGCAGCATTAAAATACCTAATTCAAGTAAGGCATGACTGTGATTATTAGCTGAATCAGGCGTTTTAGTGCTAGTTTAGAACAAAAGCTTTCTCTGTGTGTGCGCGTTACAAGCGGAACCTCAGCTTGAGTTCTATTTGAGTTTGACACCAGTAGCATTGTGGTGTTTCTCACTAAAGATGTGACTTCCTCCCCCACAGGAAATGGGCGTTGAATGAATTGATGGTTTCACTGGTTAGTGTGTGCAGATGGACAGGGTAAAAATAACACCCAATCAAAACAATATATAATTTACTGTGGATTTAAAATAATTTAACATCACTGAATGATCCTTCCGGCTCTAGAAAGTAGAGACGATTGTTTAAGTAGTTTGGGGATTTCTAGAAAACTCAAATCGAGTCTCATGGGGCTTTTCAAACTTGATTCCTAATTGMTTGTTTCMAATCAACAGATATCAATTTGGTGAATGGTGGTCTATGAAATTGAAGCATGGCTAAACGTTCTTCCTTAGACCTGTAGATTATTGTCCACCATGTTGGTTTGTTAATGAAAAATGTTTGTGTGTCATTTCAGCTCTCCCCCTATGACAACCTTCTCCTCTGTCAGCCCGTCTCCTCCCCCTTACTGCTCAGGTCAGTACAGTAAATCTGCATTAGGTCGAGTCGCAATAAACTATGTGGTGGAATGCGTTCTTCTGCGCTAGGCGCTATCTCTCCAACCATGTCTTAGTTTCCCCTGAGGGATTTCTATTATCATGTTGAAGTCATGTTGAAGTGAATCCATTAAAACAATAATGAATTGATAAAGAGGCTGTTCTTTTCTGTCTGTAGTGGTGCCAGCTTTGTGAAGCTGCTGCAGAACTTGGGCCCTGAGAACGCCTGTGTCCTGCTGCTGGCTGTGCTGACGGAGCACAAACTACTGCTACACTCCCTCCGCCCCGACGTCCTCACCTCCGTCAGCGAGGCCCTGGTGTCTGTGAGTCACACACACGCCAAACCTACACACACCGCCATACACACACACAAAGACATATACGTACACACACACTCATTCCAAGGGGGCGGCAGGTAGCCTAGTCATTGGAGCGTTGGGCCAGTAACCGAAATGATGCTAGATCGAATCCCCAAGCTGATAAGGTAAAAATCTGTCGTTTGCCCCTGAACAAGGCAGTTAACCCACTGTACTAATTWAAAAAATAAATAAAATAATGCACTCTATCCCTCTAGATGACGTTCCCTCTGCGTTGGCACTGCCCGTACATCCCCCTGTGCCCGCTGCGGCTGGCAGACGTACTGTGTGCCCCCATGCCCTTCATCGTGGGCGTCCACTCCAGCTACTTTGACCTCTATGACCCCCCTACTGACGTGGTGTGTGTTGACCTGGACACCAACACCATCTTTCAGTGAGTACACTGACCTTGAAGGACCTGGACCAGGATGCAACTGATGGAAGAGGAAGCAACAAAACCAAACATACGCACGTTTGAAAGGATGAAATCCATAGTTTTGTTTTCTCTTCTCCTGCAGAGCAGAGGACAAGAAGCCGTTGTCATGGCGATCGCTACCAAGGAAGCATGGCAAGATGCTGGTGAATACCCTCACCAACTTGATGAAGACTCTGGAGAAAAGTGGGTGATGGCTGGAGACTCCATTCATGACATGCACTCTCTTCTCATCTCCCTTTTTCTGTCAATAATTTTTTACATCATCTAGCCTACTTATTCTGAAGCCCATCTAGGGACTGATGCTGGAAAATGAGTACAAGCTAAAACATATTGGTGCAATACATCTGACTCTTGATAATTCAATGTGCCAATGCTTTTTATCTTCATAATTTTCTCTCTGTGCCTTTCTCCACCACTATCCCCATTTCCCTCACTTTTCCTCTACCCCCTCCCCACATTCTTCTCCATCAGTCTACACCACTGGCCAAGAGGAGGCCACCCTGGAGTTCCTGCTGACGGACTATGACCTGATCTACGGGCGTCAGAAGCAGCTGGAGCTGGAGATCCAGGAGGCCTTCCTGCGCTTCATGAGCTGCTTGCTGAGGGGCTACCGCGCCTACCTGCTGCCCATCACCCAGGCCCCCTCAGACAGGACCACCGACTGCAGCTCCCTCTTCAACCTGCAGGGTCAGTGTGGGGGGGTGGGAGGGGGTGACTGCCTGTGTGTGTGACTCATAACTCACAAAAAAATGTACACAAGTGTACACAATGTTATATAACTTTCTAGCTGAGTACGTGTGTGTGGGTGTTTTACCTCACCTACTTACTGTGTYGATAACCAGCATCCCTGTGAAGCTAGTGTTTTAATGTGTGTCTGAAGTTAACCCCTCCCTGGCTCTTGCAGGCTTCCTGAAGTCTCGTGAACGCACCCACCAGAAGTTCTACACCCAGCTGACCAGGACCCAGATGTTCACTCAGTTCATCGAGGAGTGCTCATTCGTCAGTGATCGCCATGCCTGTCTCGAGTTCTTCGACGAGTGTGTCCAGAAGGTCAGAATCACATCTTCTTGTTTTACAGGATGTTTAGTGAYGCACCATATCTTATGGAAGCTTTTAGTGTGTTGATTCTAATACTGAAACCGGATGAGCCTTTTTGTATTTGCACAACTAATGGAAATGTGTGTGATCCCATTCCTGCCCTCTACGTTGTCAATGTTTGTGTATTTCTGTGTATGTGACCTGTGTTTGCGGTGCGTGTGTGTGTATATATATATATATGCGGTGTGTGTAAGCAGTCGGATGTGGAGAAGCCTGAGGAGGTGCGTCTGATAGACCTGGACGAGGCCCACAGTGGGGAGCACACGGTCTTCATCATGCCCCCAGAGGAACCCCAGGAGCCAGACGGTTCAGAGTGCCCCACTCACTACAGGTAACACAGGCTCTACATATAGCAGGGTCNGGGTCTTCATCATGCCCCCAGAGGAACCCCAGGAGCCAGACGGTTCAGAGTGCCCCACTCACTACAGGTAACACAGGCTCTACATATAGCAGGGTTCGTGTTCTCTAAGCTTCTCAAAGTAGGGCTGGGACTAGGATCAGTTTAGTCTTTTAAATAATAAAGAATACGAAGGTTGATCTGATTCTAGATGAGCACAAATAAGGGCCCCAGCACTTTATACTGTCTGATGCTGTGACCAGTGACAGCGTGTTTGTCTGTTTACAGCTATGAGACATTCCCTGTGCTCTGCATGGATCTTTTTGACCGGCCTCAGGACCAGCTACGTGTCCCTACCAAGGGGAGTGCCCCCAGCAGCCCTGCCCCGCGACGGACCAAACAGGTACAGACCCCAACATGCTGTGCCAGAGCCCCTTAAAACCCAACACAACTATACAATAATATTAAGAGGCTGACTCACGCAGTTTAATTTCAATCTTTATTATTTTATTAAGGGCATTACCCTGCCTGCAAATCAAAACAAGTGATGTACTGGGCCATATGCACTACCCTCTGTAGTGCCTTGCGGTCGTAGGCCGAGCAATTGCCGTACTAGGCAGTGATGCAACCAGGCAGGATGCTCTCGATGTTGCAGCTGTAGAACCTTTTGAGGACTATTTGTGTGCGCCCCCAAACCCCTCTTTTACGCTGCTGCTACTCTCTGTTTATCATATAGTATCAATCAACTTGATCTGTTCAAGACTCCACAGTTAGCTTTATGATAACCCAGTTTTCCACAGCTAAAGAGGGAACATGGTTCACTGTTTTTCTGTGCCATTTGAATTTAATGAGCATTCATATTTCATCCTTCATTCAATATTTAAAAGCAGGAAGCACATTGGCGGCTGTGTATTTTGGGTGAATACCCCAAGCACCCTTCAGGGTTGWTAAGTTGGCCTACTAGGACACATAGGAACCACATTATTACGGCTTTAGTGAATCTAGATTGGATTACCTAACTCCTGTATCCCTGTTTCTCCTTTAGGAGATTAAGCTGGCACAGAAGCGGGCACAGATATACTCGGCAGTGCCCGACATGTGGTCCAAATGCCTGCTTGGCCACTGCTATGGGCTGTGGTTCATCTACCTGCCCACCTTTGTGCGGGCGGAGAGTGCCAAGGTGCGTGCCTTGCAAACGGCATACGAGGTGCTCAAGCACATGGAGACCAGGAAGGTGGTACTACCGGATGAGGTGTGTTACAGGATCCTGATGCAGCTGTGTGGGCAGTACGGGCAGCCTGTGCTCGCTGTTAGGGTACTTCTGGAGATGAAGAAAGCTGGGATCACACCCAACACCATCACCTATGCATACTACAACAAGGTGAGACATTATTTACTTGAATTAAAAATAGAGTTCAATCCCGTCTGTGATCCCGTCTGTAGTGTTGTCTTTTTCCCCCCATATTGACTCACCTCTGGCTCGGCCCTCTCTCCTCAGGCAGTGCTGGAGAGCAAGTGGCCCTCCACCAATCAGGGTGGCCGTCTGCGCTGGGCCAAGTTGCGTAACGTTCTGATGGCCGTGGCGCAGTTCAGACAGCCAATCAGACAACGGCAGAAGAGTGGTTCAGTAGGCTCGCGGACAGGTCAGGACATATTTACATGTTATTTGTTTTTTTACTATTGTTTGTAACAATAAATAGTCATTGGTTTTAGAGTGGCCTTTTTAATGGTTTGAATTAAAATCATTATATATGTTAAAACATAGCGGTGAAACATGTTTTGTCTTTTTAAATAGATACAATGGACAGTAACCAACGGTCCCGCCCACAATCTAACCTGATTCGTCAGTCCAGCTGGAGCGGCCTGAGTGAAAGCTCCAGCCACGAATCGCTGACGGGGTCTATGGTGAAGAGCAACAGCCTGAACAGCATGAGAGGCTCAACAGACAGTGAGTGACGGATATCTATTTTATAGAAATAGCACGGTAATTGGAATGTTWTATAATGGCATTGAGGAGTACACCAACTCAGTCACCGGCTTCATCAATAAGTGCATTGACGACGTCGTCCCCACAGTGACCGTACGTACATATCCCAACCAGAAGCCATGGATTACAGGCAACATCTGCACCGAGTTAAATGCTGCCGCCTTCAAGGAGCAGGACACTCATCCGGACGCTTATAAGAAATCCCGCTATGCCCTTAGATGAACCATCAAACAGGCAAAGCGTTAATACAGGACTAAGATTGAATCCTACTACACCAGCTCTGACGCTCGTCGGATGTGGCAGGGCTTGCAAACTGTTACGGACTACAAAGGGAAACCCAGCCGTGAGCTGCCCAGTGACACAAGTCTACCAGACGGGCTAAATGCCTTTTATGCTCGCTTCGAGGCAAGCAACACAGGAGCATGAACGAGAACACCAACTGTTCCGGACGACTGTGTGATCACGCTCTCCGTAGCCGATGTGAGCAAGACCTTTAAACAGGTCAAAATTCACAAGGCCTTGGGGCCAGACGGATTATCAGGACGTGTACTCGGAGCACGCACGGACCAACTGGCAAGTGTCTTCGCTTACATTTTAAACCTCTCCCTAACCGAGTCTGTAATACCTACATGTTTCAAACAGACCACCATAGTCCCTATGCCCAAGAAAGCGAAGGTAACCTGCCTAAATGACTACCGCCCATTAGCACTCATGTCGGTAGCCATGAAGTACTTTGAAAGGCTGGTCATGGCTCACATCAACACCATCATCCCGGAAACCTTAGACCCACTCCATTTTGCATACTGCCCCAACAGATTCACAGACGTCGCAATCTCAGTTGCACTCCACACTGCCCTTTGCCATCTGGACAAAAGGATCACCTATGTGAGAATGCTGTTCATTGGCTACAGCTCAGCGTTCAACATCATAGTGCCCACAAAGCTCATCACTAAGCTAAGGACCCTGGGACTAAACACCTCCCTCTGCAACTGGTTCCTGGACTTCCTGATGGGCCGCCCCCAGGTGGTAAAGGTAGGCAACAACCGGTTGCATCACCGCCTGGTATGGCAACTGCTCAGAATCCGACCGGAAGGCACTACAGAGGGTAGAGCGTGTGGCCAAGTACATCTCTGGGGCCAAACTTTCTGCCATCCAGGACCTATTTACTAGGCAGTGTCAGAGGAAAGCCCAAAAAATGGTCAGACTCCAGTAACCTAAGTCATAGACTGTTCTCTCTGCTACCACACGGCAAGTGGTCTAGGTCTAGGTCCAAAAGGCTCCTTAACAGCTTCTACCCCCAAGCCATAAGACTGCTGAACAATTAATAAAATGGCCACCCGGACTATTTCCATTTTTACACTGCTGCTACTCACTATTTATTATCAATGCATAGTCACTTTACCAGTACCTACATGTACAAATTACCTTGACTAACCTGTACCTCCGCACATTGACTCGGTACCGGTACCCCCAGTATTTTCACTTTATTTAGTAGATATTTTCTTAACTCTATTTCTTTAACTGCATTGTTTGTTAAGGGCTTGTGAGTAAGCATTTCACGGTAAGGTCTACTCCTGTTGTTATTGGCGCATGTGAGAAATAAAATGTGATTTGATTTAAGGTTTAATGGAACTTAACACTCTCATCAAACAACTGTGTCTAATGTTTGGGAACCACCCTCCTAACAATTTCCACCCCACAGAGTCTAAGCTCTCAATGAAGGCGGTGCTCCGGAACGCAGGTGCCAATGGCTGCAGCAATCCTGCCTCCCGTAAGCCCCCCGTGGGGCCACGAGACACCTCCACCCCTTCTGGTGGTGTCCTGGTGCGCCGCGACCAGGTGTGCCTGTCCACCTTCTACAAAGACTGTGCCGAGACGGCCGTCTCCGAGCCCGACTGCAGCTGCCAGCCTGGGGACAGAGACGGCAGGTGAGGGGGTGGAGAAGCTGAGGCTGAAATGTTCTGATATGTTTTTGGATTACAGTTTGAAAATCACTCAGATATAGTATAAGAGTCTATTCCTCTGTTCTCAATGTAGGCCACCTGGGCCGAGAGACACTGTGAGCCGCAAGCCCGTTGACGAGAACTACAATAATGTGTCACCGCCGAGTCGGGGAAGCCTGGCAGGGAAACTGCAGCAGCTGCTCACACCTACTCGTCATCGAGTCTCGGGGCGGCGGGCCGCCAGTGTAGACGCACGGCGCTCGGGGGGTGAAAACGGGCCGGTGCGCAGGGTGTCGGAACAGAGGCCGTCCCGAAAAGCCCAGGTGGCTGAGAGCCTGCTGAAGGCTAAGGAGAGGCTCTACAGTGCTACCTCTGAGGTGAGGGGACAACATGTGGGTTGTTGTAGCTTATAGTCTTACTATACTGTATTGGCCAACTTGTGGTAAAATGCATTTGCAGATGTAGAGAGAGTTATCAAACCTGTCAAAACGTGCTTAATGTTCCTCCATCCTTTCCCTCTGTAGAGTTCTCTGTCGGTGGGGAGTGACGTCGACCTCCCTGAAACCACCAATTTGGCCTTTCCTCTCCGCAAGTCCTGGGACACCAACCAAGAGGGAGCGGGACTAGAGGTGTTGATGTCGAGCTGCTCCCTGTGTCGGAGCTGTAACTCCCTGGTCTATGACGAGGAGATAATGGCCGGGTGGACGTCTGACGACTCCAACCTCAACTCCAGCTGTCCCTTCTGCTCAACCACCTTCGTCCCCCTTCTCAACGCTGAGATCTGTGACCTAGGACCCGTCAGCAGGTAGGACTACTCCTCTCATCATAACATCACCCTAACATTTAAGTGTATCTCAAATGGCACCCTATTCCCTATATAGTGCAATACTTTTGACCAGGGCCCGTAGAAGTCAAAATMYCTTCATTTTGACTCCTATTCTTATTCAATCTGTCTATTCAGGGCCATGTACAGTCCTCACCATATGTATTTGGAAAGTGAAGCTACGGTTTTACTGTCTAAATACATATGGTAAGGATTGTGTGAGGACTGTAATGTATGGTGAGGACTGTATGGTGTATGGTGGGGACTGTATGGTGAGGACTGTATAGTGAGGACTGTATGATTCTTAAACTGAATGAACTTTAGGCTTTTTTTGTCACCCAATCCCTTCATTTTGACTAACAAAGCGTTCACCACAGCCTKRAACGTACCAATTGGAACATGGACGAGGAGGTGGAGAGCGCAGCCAAGTCCCCTGGTGACCAGGGGGACATCCTGGGTCACAACGGTGTGAGTGAGGACTCCAGCTCTGAGACCAGCAGTTATTCTGAGAGCAGCAGCGCTACCATGGTACTCTACCTACACTGGTTTATTTTTCATCTTTATCTGTTGACTTCTGGGAAATATTCAATCTAGCTATACCCACAGTTAACGTGTTATTGACTCCAGGGTTCATCGGTGGGTGGGTCGCCCCAGGTGACGGTGGCCTACCTGAGCCCATTGGTGCTGCGCAAGGAGCTTGAGAGCCTGCTGGAGAACGAGGGCGAGGCGGTGCTGTCACAGGGCCAGCTCCTGGACAGCCACTCCATCATCTTCTGGAACATGGTGTGGTACTTCCATCGCCTGGGTCTGCCCAGCAACCTGCTGCAGCTGGTTCGCTCCTCACCGCTGGCCAACCAACTAGCACAGGTAACTCCGCTCCCAGGCTTCTTGGGGCCTAATGATGAATTATTAGCATTAGTATATTACAATACATAATGTCCTCATTCTAATGTTGAGCTCCTGTCTGTGTGTCAGACTTCAGAGAACTCAGCAGTGAGGGTGAGGCTGCTGTGGGACACACTGACCCCTGACACAGACTACTGGCCCCCCCTCTACATCCTGTGGAGGATACACAGTAAGATAAACACGTTATTCACATGGATATAGTCAGATGATACAGGTTCAGATCCTTTCATGAATTACATCTCTCGCTCTCTCTCGCGCTTTCGTGCCTTCTCGCTCTCGCTCTCACTCACTCACTCACTCACTCACTCACTCACTCACTCACTCACTCACTCACTCACTCACTCACTCAGGTGGCGTACCCATGCGGAACCACAGCTGGCGGAGGCACAACCACCCCTTCACCCTGGCCTTCCTGGAGGAAGTGCTGCGCTGGGTCGGCATGAACGAGGTACACAAGGGAATCACTCTCTTCCTGGAAACCATTGCCAAGCAACCAGGCACACCCAAGATACAAAGGTGAGTGCAGGAAATTGCCTCTGAATCATCAAATGTTGATAGCATTTTTTGTTTGTGTAAGTAATAGTGCCTTCAGAAAGTGACTTTTTTCACATTTTGTTGTTACACTCGGAATTTAAAATGGATTAAATATAAAAAGAATTGTCACTGGCCTACACACTCACTAATTAAAAATGAAAAGCTGAAATGTCTTCAGTCAATAAGTAATAAACCCCTTTGTTATGGCAAGCCTAAATATACTGAAAAAAATAAACGCAACATGTAAAGTGTTAGTCCCATGTTTCATTAGCTGAAATAAAACATCCCAGAAATGTTCCATACGCACAAAAGCACATTTCTCTAAGATGTTGTACACAAATTTGTTTACATCCCTGTTAGTGAGCATGTCTCCTCTATCCACCTGACAGGTGTGACATATCAAGAAGCCGATTAAACAGCATAATAACTACACAGGTGCACCTTGTGCCTGGGACAATAAAAGGCCACTCTAAAATGTGCCGTTGTCGCACAACACAATGCACTGTTACTAGTACAATTGGTACGCTGACTGCAGGAATGTCCACTGTTACTAGAGAATTTGATGTTAATTTCTCTACTATAAGCTCTAAAAGCTTATAAAAACTAAAAGCAACGTCGTTTTAGAGAATTTGGCTGTACGTCCAACCGGCCTCACAACCGCAGACCACATGTAACCACGCCTGCCCAGGACCTCCACACCCGACTTCTGAGGAGTATTTCTGTCTGTAATGAAGCCCTTTTGTGGGGGAAAAACTCATTCTGATTAGGGGTGGGCAGAGGCGCACCAGCCCAGTCATGTGAAATCTATAGATTAGGGCCTAATTTATTTATTTAAATTGACTGATTTCCTTATATGAACTGTAACTCAGTGAAATCATTCAAATTATTGCATGTTGCATTTATATAGTTCATGAGTAAAAATGTGCTTAACAAGTCACATAATAAGTTTCATGAATAGTGTTTAACATGATTTTTAGTACTTCATCTCTGTACCCGACACAAACAATTATCTGTAAGGTCCCTCAGTTGAGCAGTGATTTTCAAACACAGATTCAACCACGAAGACCAGGGAGGTTTTGCAATGCCTCGCAAAGAATGGCACCTATTGGTAGATGGGTAAAAAATAAAAAATTATGACATTGAATATCCTTGATGAAGTTATTAATTACACTTTGGATGGTGTATCAATAAACCCAGTCACTACAAAGATGCAGGCGTCGTTCCTAACTCAGTTGTCGGAGAGAAAGGAAACCGCTCAGTGATTACCCTATGATGCCAATGGTGACTTTAAAACAGTTCCAGAGTTTAATGGCTGTGATAGGAGAAAAATGAGAATGGATCAACAACATTGTAGTTAGTGCGCAATAATAACCTAATTGACAGAGTGAAAAGGAAGCCTGTACATAATAAAAATATTCCAAAACATGCATCCTGTTTGCAACAAGGCATTCAAGTWATACTGCAAAAAATGATGTGGCAAAGCAATTCACTTTTTGTATTGAATACAAAGTGTTATGTTTGGGGAAAATCCAATACAACACATTACTGAGTACCACTCTCCATATTTTCAAGCATAGTGGTGGCTGCATCATGATATGGGAATGCTTCTAATCATTAAGGACTGGGGAGTTTTTCAGGATAAAAAAGAAACAGAAAGGAGCTAAGCACAGAGGAATACCTGATTGTCTGCTTTTCACCAGCAGGATAATAACCTAAAACACAAGGTCAAATCTACACTGGAGTTGCTTACCAAGAAGACAGTGAATGTTCCTGAGTGTCCGAGTTACAGTTTTGACTTAAATCTACTTGAAAATCTATGGCAAGACCTGAAAATGGTTGTCTAGCAATGATCAACAACAAACTTGACAGATTTTGAAGAATTTTGAAAAGAATAATGGGCAAATGTTGCACAATCCAGGTGTGGAAAGCTCTTAGAGACTTACGCAGAAAGACTCACAGCTGTAATTGCTGCCAAAAGTGCTTCTACAAATTATTGACTCAGGGGTATGAATACCTATGTAAATTAGATATTTCTGTATTTCATTTTTAATAAATTGCCAAGAATTTCTAAACATGTTTTTACTTTGTCATTATGGGGTGTTGTGTGTAGATGGGTGAAGAAAAATAAATATTTAATCCATTTTGAATTCAGGGTGTAACACAACAAAATGTGGAATAAGTCAAGGGGTGTGATACTGTACTTTCTCAAGGCACTGTTTTGGTTATATGATTGCACAATTGTGATCGATAGTACTTTGTGTTGTGTGTCCAGGAGTCTGTACAGAGAGATGCTCTTCCTCACGCTGGCTGCCATGGGTAGAGATCACGTTGGTAAGCAGCCTCTTTAAGACACTTTAAACACAGTTGGAATACTAGAACTTCACTATAGTTTCAGATCAACCAGGCTTATTGCTTACAGCACTTTCTCTGTCTTTTAGCTGCGTTTGATAAGAAATACAAGGCTGCGTACCAACGGCTGAGTGGCTCCTTGGGTCGCGAGGAGCTCCGCAGGAAGCGAGCCCAGCCACCTAGCCCCAAGGCTGTGGACTGCAGACGGAGCTTCCTGCTGCCCCTCGAGTGCTGATACCACCTGCAGCCTCCACCCACTCCAATCCAGATCCGCCCCCATCGCTGCTGCCTCCGCTCCCTAGAACACTGATACCCAGCTGCCAAGAAGAAGGGATTGGAAAAGCTAGACAGAAAACAGACAGAAAATTCTGCCTTCACTTTGGACTTCTCCGCTGTGCTGCCACCGAGCACAGCTTGGCCACCCTATAAAAGCCCCCTGACTGTGCAACTATATCTCACTATCTTTGTTTATGTGAACCCGATATCTACATTTGACCTTCATTCATTTCCATTGTGCAACTGGCCTTTGGACAGCTTCCTCAATAACTAAACACAGCCCTCTCGTCCTATAGTTTGGTTACAGGGATTATTGGACCTGGTACATACAGCCCAGCCCCCTTGGACTTTGCTCGTTGCTCATATATACATGGCCTCTGCCTCACCAATATAACTCATACTGGTTTGTAGGTCATAAACCATGCATTTCATTCGTATGCAACATGTAAGGCATATTACTGACCTGCAATCTATGCATTCAATGTGAACATATTCTATAATTTGCATTGCTTTCAGCAGAAAATCTCATGAGTGGGAGATGTCTAGTGATCCTTGATGTGATGGGAAGTGTCTATCATCGAACTGTAACACATACATTACATTGCAAGGGTACATACCAATCACTCCCAGTCACAGTCAAAACCTTTAGATTAGATCGCATTTCATGCCTCTCTTGCTCTTTTTCACCCTCTGGAATGAATTCTGTCAACTGGACATTGGTGGTAAAGTATATCACTTTGGGATGAGACTGCYTCAGCAAGTCTCAGCCAATCCAAACGAGGATGTTTACTCTGGGAGAGGATGATATTGATTATCGACTTCGGGAGAGGATATCTTCGGAAGGATTATGTCAACTCAGATGTCGAATCTGGGAGAGAATTATGTCAACTAAGAAAGGATGATGTTGACTGGGAAAGGATGATGTCAAATTTGGGAGATGATGTCAACTCTGGGAAAGGATGTTGTTTCCTATTGATTTTGGGAGAGTATGATGTTAATTATCGGTTTTGGGAGCAGATGGGGAGCACTGGGGATCAGCTTTGTAATGGTTTAATCACTATCACTATGGTTTCCTTAGTGTGTGTGTTTTCCTGCTCATKGTGTGGRATGGAGCTATGGTCAAACTTTGGGTAAGGCAGGAAATAGCCTATGCAGAGTCGCCAGAAATGCTAACATCCGGTTTTCAGGGATACAGTATTTTCAACCTGACGGAAGTGGGAACTCTGCTCAGGCGTCTTTCTATGCCTGCAACATTCGGGTTAGGCAGGAAGCGGAGAGAGGGTGTGACTGGGAACAGACACTGACATTCAAGGAGAATCAACGAGTCCTATAAAACCCCAGTCCTGCACCCCTACATCACAACCAGGAAGGACTTTTCATACATGGACACACATACAAATTGCATACAGGATTTATCAGTTGTATTGTGTTTTTAATTCCCTGTACTGTTCTTGTGAATTTGAAGTGTGATTGGGGGTTCTCAGTTCAAGAACTGATTCTCAGTGATTGAGGCATTTGTTGCAGAAAGTGGCTGACAGAAGAAAAAAAGAAAAACGTGTAGAAGGGGGGTTGATTATGGTATGTATGATGTCATGTGTTTTCTCATGTTTTATGCGTATTTACCTCATCTCATACCTCTTTTCCCGTGTTAAACGGGAGTGATTTGTCTGGGAGGATGGTCCACAAGGAAATGACTGTGATGGACCTTTAGTAGTAGTAGACTGTGATGGAACTTGAGTCACACATCACCAGTTTTTCATTCACCACACATTTAGGCCAGTAGTGGGTTAAGAATTTTTGGCTGAGATCAAAGAACTTCAGAAGATCCACTTGAGTGGAAGGGTTTAAAGAGAAGAAGGTACTTCACTGTGGAGCACATACTTACCTACTAGGTTCTTGTTTTCATGTACAGTACCTGTGAGGCCTTTTCCCCTCTTATTTTAACACTTTATTTGTTGTTCAGCTTTGTATATGAAAACAAATTAATTGCACAATGGACTTTTCATTTTCTTTCAATTTCATATATTGTTGCCACACTGTTAAATGCCTCTGTTACCGTCATATATTGTTTTTGTTCTTGCAGTGTTATATAGCAGAGTCACGAGAGAATACCTTGTGTTCTGCCTTTGAAGATTGTGTGAGTGACAGAAATTATTGTCCCACCTGGGGAGTAAAGCTGTATTTACAACTAGGGATGTGAAGTTGTAGCGAGAACAATTTTCATATCTCATATTTTAGTCTTAACCTGAGGTTGAGATATTTCAGATGGCACTGATATCATTGTGAGTCTACCCATATATCATTAAAGTACAAGGGAGACATTGTTTGCACACAGCCATCCAGTCAACAGGGATATACAGACTGGAGCAAAGCATTGAGCATTCTCAACCAGTAGAGGGCAGTAGGGCATACAGAGTCCAGTTCTAGCCATTGGTAGGTTGAATTGGGCTTGAACATGCTAAGGCAACCCTGGTCTTGGAATTGACATGTCTTTAGTAATAACATGGTGGGAACCTGTTTATTCAAATGACCTATCAGTGGTCATGACGTAAAGGAGACGCAAGAGGGAATGCTGTTTAAAAGTTAAGACTTGAGTTATCGTCAGTGTCTCTAATTACACTCTATTTGGCTCTTGGTCAAAAATAGTGAACTGTATGGATAGTAGGTTGATAAAATGGTGTATAATTTGAGATTTCCCAGCCCGAAGATGGATTATAAAAATAAGGCAGGTAGATTTGTTCCCCAACGTAGGCAATATTACATTTATGGCCACTATTTCAATGCACCGGACTGCAAGTGAATATAAGGGACATTTATATTGTCTGTTCCGTTAAGTTAGCAAAGGAATGAAGAGAGGAGATCTGTATTTAAAATATATTGTGTTTGCTGTTGTAATTTATATGGATGTGACTTCAGTTGTAAATGTCTTGTTTTATAGAAGAAAATACACACAGATTCCCCAAAGTTCAGGTTTCTTGTGATTTAATGTACAGTATGATTTTCTCTCTGCCTAACAATAGTATTAGAGCGGCTCTAAATTACATCCTCAAACAGTATTCTCTGACCCGTCTTTGTTCTGAAGTTTTGAAATGTTTTCAGGCAAGATAAAGCAGCAAATATTGTTAAATTGTGTGTATATATACAGTACCAGTCAAAAGTTTGGACACACCTACTCATTCCAGGGTTTTTCTTTATTTTTACTATTTTCTACATTGTAAAAGAATAATAGTGAAGACATCAGAACTATGAAATAACACATATGGAATCATGTAGTAACCAAAAAACTGTTAAACAAATCTAAATATATTTTAGATTTCAGATTCTTCAAAGTAGCCACCCTTTGCCTTGATGACAGCTTTGCACACGAATTATCTTTGAAAAACAGGGTCCTGATAAAGGGATGTTAATTTTTTTGAAACGTCCCTTTTTCAGGACCCTGTCTTTCAAAGATAATTCGTAAAAATCCAAAGAACTTTACAGATCTTCATTGTAAAGGGTTTAAACACGGCTTCCCATGATTGTTCAATGAACCATAAACAGTTAATGAACATGCACCTGTGGAACGGTCGTTAAGACACTAACAGCTTACAGACGGTAGGCAATTGAGGTCACAGTTATGAAAACTTAGGACACTAAAGAGGCCTTTCTACTGACTCTGATAAACCCCAAAAGAAAGATGCCCAGGGTCCCTGCTCATCTGCGTGAACGTGCCTTAGGCATGCTGCAAAGAGGCATGAGGACTGCAGATGTGGCCAGTGCAATAAATTGCAATGTCCGTTCTGTGAGATGCCTAAAACAGCGCTACAGGGAGACAGGGCGGACCGCTGATCGTCCTCGCAGTGGCAGACCACGTGTAACAACACCTGCACAGGATTGGTACATCCGAACATCACACCTGCGGGACAGGTACAGGATGGTAACAACAACTGCCCGAGTTACAACAGGAACGCACAATCCCTCCATTAGTGCTCAGACTGTCCGCAATAGGCTGAGAGAGGCTGGACCGAGGGCTTGTAGGCCTGTTGTAAGGTAGGTCCTCACCAGACATCACCGGCAACAACCGCGCCTATGGGCACAAACACATGGTCGGATTCGCRTTTATCGCCGAAGGAATGAGTGTTACACCGAGGCCTGTACTCTSGAGCGGGATTGATTTGGAGGTWGAGGGTCCGTCATGGTCTGGGGCGGTGTTTCACAGCATCATCGGACTGAGCTTGTTGTCATTGCAAGCAATCTCAACGCTGTGCATTACAGGGAAGACATCCTCCTCATGTGGTACCCTTCCTGCCAGGCTCATCCTGACATGCCCTCCAGCATGACAATGCCACCAGCCATACTGCTCGTTCTGTGTGATTTTCTGCAAGACAGGAATGTCAGTGTTCTGCCACGGCCAGCGAAGAGCCCGGATCTCAATTCCATTGAGCACGTCTGGGACCTGTTGGATGGGAGGGTGAGGGCTAGGGCCATTCCCCCCAGAAATGTCTGGGAACTTGCAGGTGCCTTGGTGGAAGAGTAGGGTAACATCTCACAGCAAGAACTGGGAAAAACGTATTTGTGTATGTATGTGATGCTTTTCTTGTGAAGAGCACAGGGTGCCAGTGGCGAATTTGCCAATCTTGGTGTTCTCTGGCAAATGCCAAACGTCCTGCACGGTGTTGGGCTGTAAGCACAACCCCACCTGTGGACGTCGGGCCTCATACCACCCTCATGGAGTCTGTTTCTGACCGTTTGAGCAGACACATGCACATTTGTGGCCTGCTGAGGTCATTTTGCAGGGCTCTGGCAGTGCTCCTCCTGCTCCTTCTTGCACAAAGGCGGAGGTAGCGGTCCTGCTGCTGGATTGTTGCCCTCCTACGGCTCTCTCCACGTCTCCTGATGTACTGGCCTGTCTCCTGGTAGCGCCTCCATGCTCTGGACACACGCTGACAGACACAGCAAACCTTCTTGCCACAGCTCGCATTGATGTGCCATCCTGGATGAGCGGCACTACCTGAGCCACTTGTGTGGGTTGTAGACTCCGTCTCATGCTACACTAGAGTGAAAGCACCGCCAGCATTCAAAAGTGACCAATAACAACAGCCAGGAAGCATAGGAACTGAGAAGTGGTCTGTGGTCACCACCTGCAGAACCACTCCTTTATTGGGAGTGTCTTGCTAATTGCCTATAATTTCCACCTGTTGTCTATTCCATTTGCACAACAGCATGTGAAATTTATTGTCAGTCAGTGTTGCTTCCTACGTGGACAGTTTGATTTCACAGAAGTGTGATTGACTTGGAGTTACATTGTGTTGTTTAAGTGTTCCCTTTATTTTTTTGAGCAGTGTATATATACACACACACACACACAATATACTCATAATCAGTATGAGACCATTGTATCCTGCATAAGGTTATGTAGCGTTGTCATCTTACACTAAAGCTCTGTCTGATCTACATTGTTCAGTAGTTGTATCAGCCCAGTGGGATATACGTTCCAAACCAGTTCATCTGGTCCAGTTGCCATGGACCTTTTTATTCCACTGTCAGTATAAGTCAGTACATGACACCTTGATTTCAAGAACATATATCAAAGTGGTCTTTTTTCACTGGCGGTTGGGCAGGGTGTTGGGTGTTGGGTTGTTTTGCCCCCTGTTTTTTGGTCTTCTTTATACGCCTCAGCTTGTTTATTTTCTGACGACTTACTATTCAATTAAATGGAATGTAGTTTCTGGTACATTGTGTAGTCAAGGACAAGTCTGCTACAGGAAATATTGGTTTTCTATCATGTAAACAGGGAAAAGTCAAAGGTGGGGAAGCAAATAATCTTCATCTTTATCTCTACTCTCCTCCATCCTATTTCCTCCATGACCACAAGCCTTGTAGAGAGGAATGGTGTGAAAATCTGAGCCGTATGCATGCAGTGAGAGGCGGTCTTGCCAGGCCAGCTCAGATTAGACCACTGTGATCGTCGCTATGTGAAACCCTAAACCCCATTATGTGGCTAACAGGATAAAGCTTTGCTACTGCTGGGCGGACAATGAGCTACAGAGGGCTCTCAATACAGCCATGCTTACTGCTCACTGTTTAACCACAGATGCCTGGGAATAACTCTATTAGTCTCTATGCATACTATGGAGGATAAAGTGCTCCTATCGATTGAAATGCCCTTTGCCATTTCCTCTTGGGTGAAATATCATAGGCTATTATAAGCTGATGTACCTGCAGGGTAAGATTACTGATTCACATCGTCTGATGCATTTCAGGTTGAAGGTTCATGTCAGTTTGTTGAGTGTTGAGCATCCCTGTAATTTGAATGTTGAATACAAAGTAACTTCATTCTGAAGCCCTGAATTCCTTTCAATTGTGATAACATATACAGAATTGTATGTGCTACAAAATATGAATTTGACCGATTTGAGTAAATTAACATACTCCAAACAGACAATACTAGTTTATCTTCTCTTCTATAAAGTCCTGAAGCACTCTGAAATGTATGATGTTGCCCTTAGAGACCTTAGAGACATAATAACCTCTCACTGATCGATAAGACATGGATAACTTCGCACTGTCCAGACCTGTAATACCATAGCAACAACCATCTTCAAGCCATCTGCTCTCTGATCTGATCTCTGTGACACCAACCTTTACTGGCTAGATTAGGACAATATATGAGGTTAGATGTTTTGTTCTTAAACCTACTGCATCATACAGAGGTTTATTGTCAATGAGGGATATTTGAGTGATGTTGCACAGTAAAGTCTGATCGGCTTCACTACGAGTCTACAAAACATTATGTACACATTGACACCATATGATACTTGCAGTATGTAGATTTAAACATACTGGGCTCAGCAGATGAAGGTACATTTTCAGAAGGAACTGATTTATTGGTGGTGAGAAGAACCAGGATGATTATGAGAAATCACAAAAGCTGCGCTTAGACAGGCAGCGCAATTCTGATATTTCTTTTCCACTAATTGGTCTTTTGACCAATCAGATCAGCTCTGAAAAAGAGCTGATGTGAAACATCTGATGTGATTGGTCAAAGGACTAAATAGTGGGAAAAATATCAGAATTGGGCTGCCTAATGAGTTCGCTAAGAAAATCACAAAGGGGTGTGGGCTGAGGGGTGACTGTCTATACCTTTTTTTTAAAGCTGGAATGGGTAGACATGTTTTGTGTCTGTTTCTCTCTGACTCTTTGCATATGTATATATCTCTGGACATTCCCAGTTGGACCAGACCCCTAATTATATATATGTTTTCATGTCCTTTCTATCTCCCTAGCAACTTTAATGGCCAGATTAGGAGAATRTATGATATGAGATGCTGATACAGCTGTAGTATAGTTTTAACGAGSCCATGGGGGACAGTTGATTGATGTTGTCCAGTAAAATTGGCAAGCATGACCACCTTCACTCCCTTACCAGACTGTGTAAAACATTATATTTGGTGTTCAAGATGTGTAAAAAAGAATGTTTTAAATGGGGACTACATTGTATGGTGAGTTTAATAAAAGTTGTACTGTGGGTGGGGAGCATGGGACAGTAAGCTTGATTTTAGAGTAGGATGAGTGACCAGAAGATCTGTTACTTTTTGTAAGACGTCTATTAAGTATTATTGCGCAATAGTATTATATTTGAACTACTATTCTAAAGACAGTATACTTTTGATATAATCTAAAACAATTATATAGATACTCATTCATTCACTTGATAAAAGATGCAACATTTGACTTTCATTAGACACTACCATTACATAGAAGAAGAAAACGGTCCTCTTCGTCAGATGATGAGGATCAGATTTAATGATGGTGAGAACCAGGAGGATTAGGATAGGAACAGTCACTGAGCTACTTACTAATGAGCTAGTTAAGAAGATAACAAAAACTGTGTGTGTAGGTAGGCTCTATGCCTCTTCCCTCAGATGGCTAAAAAACATGCATCTCATTCTCCTCCCAGATCCTTGTTTTGCATGTTGATATCTCCCTCATAATAGACTAGGCCACTCCCACTTGGACCGATCCCCAATTAGATCCCTTTATATGAACAGAAGACCACCTAATGAATAACACACTGCTGCTAGCCTGTTGTTCTCCCTTAAGAGGGGTGCGTATTGTGTGTGTTGGGGGGCAGATGCCTGTTAATTGGCTGGTCTGTCCTACTGTGAGCCGCACCGCATTCCATTCCAACAGCTTTGGTAATGGAGCCATAGTGAGGACCGTTGGGGCAGAGGGTGGCTGAATGTGTTTTTCTATTTAAACATTCGTTATTGTTCCCAAGGTTGAGAACTTCTTTGAGGCTGGTGGAGTTGAGATGATGAGATGACTTGAGTTGGTGAATGGTCTTCATTGAACAGACCTTCAACTTGCTTGTAGCTACTATGACTGTGTTTTTAGTAAAGCTGCAGTACAATATGCTTCCCCTTCTCATCATCAAGAATCCACTTTTTTAGGAGAGAAAAAAGACACCAAAGAGGAACAACATGATGACTTTATTCAAATGAGTTTATCCCCTGCTAAGAAGTTTCCTTTCGTTTGAAAGTTTGTTTCTTAATTCCTTTGTTGTTGTTGTTGTAATGAATTCTTTACAGTGATCTTTTTTCATCGTATTTTAAATAGCTTGTTGAAAATACACTTTATGGCACTGTCATGAAGCATTATGACCATCCTGTGTCACTTGACCAAGAAAATAGACTTTATGACACCGTCAAGAATCATTATGACCATCATAATGCCAGATAGGCCTATCACGTACAGTACATGCCCTTATGTCAGTCATCAATCAAAAAGAGGGTGTCTTGTCCTGCTCCTGAAGGATAACAACCTCTAACTCAACGTGAGCAAAGACAAAGGAGATGATCGTGGACTACAGGAAAAGGAGGGCCGAGCACACCCCCATTCTCATTGACGGGGCTGTAGTGGAGCCAGTTGAGAGCTTCAAGTTCCTTGGTGTCAACATCACCAACAAACTATCATGGTCCAAACACACCAAGACAGTCATGAAAAGGGCACGACAACGCCTATTCCCCCCTCAGGAGATTGAAAAGATTTGGCATTGGTCCTCAGATTCTCAAAAAGTTATACAGCTGCACCATCAAGAGCATCCTAACTAGTTGCATCACCGCCTGGTATGGCAACTTCTCGGCCTCCGACCGCAATGCACTATAGAGGGTAGTGCGAACAGCCCAGTACATCACTAGGGCCAAGCTTCCTGCCATCCAGCCACCCTAGTCATATACTGTTCTCTCTGCTACTGCACGGAAAGTGGTACCAGAGCACCAAGTCTAGGTCCAAAAGACTTCTTAACAGCTTCTACCCCCAAGCCATAAGACTGCTGAACAATTAATCAAATGGCAACCCGGACTATTTGCATTGACCCCCCCCCCACACACACACACATTTTTACACTGCTGTTACACTCTGTTTATTATCTATGCACAGTCACTACATGTACATATTACCTTAATTACTTCGACTAAGCTGTGCCCCCGCACATTGACTCGGTCCCGGTACCCCAAGTACTGTATATAGCCTCGCTACTGTTATTTTATTGTTGCTCTTTAATTATTTCTCTTTTTTCTTTGTTCTTTTTTCTTTATTTCTTTTTTACTTCAGTTTATTTGAGTAAATAATTTAACACTTTTTTTTTTTTTACGGCGTTGTTGGTTAATGGCTTGTAAGTAAGCATTTCACTGTATGGTCTACACCTGTTGTATTTGGCACATGTGACAAATAAAATTTGATTTGATATGTCATGACAGTGTTATGACTATATTATGACAAGTTATGTCAGCTGTTATGACATGACATGGTTATGCCCGTGTCATAACATGTTATGATGCTGGGTGTCAAGTTAAGTGTTAATATATATATATATATACAGTGCATTTGGAAAGTATTCAGACACCTTCACTTTTTCCACATTTTGTTACGTTACAGCATTATTCTAAAATGTATTAAATTGTTTTTTTTCTTCATCAATCTACACATAATACCCCATAATTACAAAGCAAAAACTGTTTTTTAGAAATGTTTGCAAATGTATTGAAAAAAAATAACTGAGATATTACAGTATTCAGACCCTTTACTCATACTTTGTTGAAGCACCTTTGGCAACGATTACAGCCTCGAGTCTTCTAGGGTATGACGCTACAAGCTTGGCACACTTGTATTTGGGGAGTTTCTCCCATTCTTCTCTGCAGATCCACTCCTGCGTTGTCTTGGCTGTGTGCTTAGGGTCGTTGTCCTGTTGGAAGGTGAACCTTGAACCCAGTCTGAGGTCCTGAGCGCTCTGGAGCAGGTTTTCATCAAGGATTTCTCTGTACTTTTGTTYGTTCATCTTTCCCTCGATCCTGACTAGTCTCCCAGTCCCTGCCGCTGAAAAACATCTGGACAGCATGATGCTACCACCACCATGCCTCCCCGTAGGAATGGTTTGAGGTTTCCTCCAGATGTGATGTTTGGCATTCAGGCCAAAGAGTTCAATCTTGATTTAATCAGACCAGAGAATCTTGTTTCTCATGGACTGGGAGTCCTTTCGATGACTTTTCGCAAACGCCAAGCGGGTTGTCATGTGCCTTTTACTGAGTAGTGGCTTCAGTCTGGCCACTCTACCATAAAGCCCTGATTGGTGGAGAGCTGCAGAGATGGTTGTCCTTCTGGAAGGTTCTCCCATCTCCACAGAGGAACTCTAGAGCTCTGTCAGAGTAGTCATCGGGTTCTCCCTGACCAAGGTCCTTCTCCCCCGATTGCTCAGTTTGGTCGGGCAGCCAGCTCTAGGAAGAGTCTTGGTGGTTCCAAACTTCTTCCATTTAAGAATGATGGAGGCCACTGTGTTCTTGGGGACCTTCAATGCTGCATACATTTGTTGGTACCCTTCCCCAGATTTGTGCCTCGACACAAGATCAGAGATCTACCGACAATTCCTTCGACTTCATGGCTTGGTTTTTGCTCTGACATGCTCTGTCAACTGTGGGACCTTATATAGACAGGTGTGTGCCTTTCCAAATCATGTCCAATCAATGGAATTTACCACAAGTGGACTCCAATCAAGTCGTAGAAACATCTTAAGGATGATCGTTGGAAACAGGATGCACCTGAGCTCAATTTCGAGTCTCATAGCAAAGGGTCTGAATACTTATGTAAATAAGGTATTTCTATTTTTTATTTTTATGTTTAGAACAAGTCTGTAACGTAACAAAAAGTGGAAAAAGTCAAGGGGTCTGAATACTTTCTGAATGAGCTGTATATACACTACCGTTCAAAAGTTTGGGGTCACTTGAAAATGCCCTTGTTTTTGAAAGAAAAGCCCTTTTTTTGTCCATTAAAATAACATCAAACTGATCAGAAGTTGCCTCTTCACTGTTGACGTTGAGACTGGTGTTTTGAGGATACTATTTAATGAAGCTGCCAGTTGAGGACTTGTGAGGTGTATGTTTCTCAAACTAGACACTCTAATATACTTGTCCTCTTGCTCAGTTGTGTACCGGGGCCTCCCACTCCTCTTTCTATTCTGGTTAGAGCCAGTTTGCGCTGTTCTGTGAAGGGAGTTGTACACGGCATTGTACGAGATCTTCCGTTTCTTGGCAATTTCTCGCATAGAATAGCCTTCATTTCTCAGAACAAGAATAGACTGATGAGTTTCAGAAGAAAGTTATTTGTTTCTGGCCATTTTGAGCCTGTAATCAAACCCACACATGCTGATGCTCCAGATACTCAACTAGTCTAAAGAAGGCCAGTTTTATTGCTTCTTTAATCAACACAACAGTTTTCAGCTGTGCTAGCATAATTGCAAAAGGGTTTTCTAATGATCAGTTAGCCTTTTAAAATTATAAACTTGGATTAGCTAACACAGCGTGCCATTGGAACACAGGAGTGATGGTTGCTGATAATGGGCCTCTGTACGCCTATGTAGATGTTCCATAAAAAATCTGCCGTTTCCAGCTACAATAGTCATTTACAACATTAACAATGTCTACACTGTATTTCGGATCAATTTGATGTTATTTTAATGGACTAAAAGAAAAGTGTGCTTTTCTTTCAAAAACAAGGACATTTCTATATATATATATTTTTTCTTACAGATGCTCACAATGTCATTTGGAAAGTGGTTAGTAGAGTACCAGTAACATTGTCATTGCCAGTAATCATCAGCACCTCCACAACTGACAGCAATAACCACCATAACAGCATTAAAGTGTATGTATGGTGGAGTAGGTTGACAATAGAATGATGATGACCTGCATATCAAGACAATATTTGGCTTCTGGAGCCTCTTCATAGCAGGTTCCCTCAAGTGATGCTTTGGGGTTTAGAAGGGGCCACCCCTTTTGACTGGCCCCCATCCTACCATTGGCTCCTTTACATGCCCCCAGTCTCCGCTGGCCAGTTCTATTGTTGTATCAGTGTCCATTCATTGACCGGGATGTCAGCGGGGACAACAATACCTTACGCATAACTAATAGCCACAGAACCCAGCGAGGGCCGTTCTACAATAGCAAACAGAACATTCTCAAAGCAGCCTCGTCCAGAAGCCAGCCGTTCGCTGGACAGTGGAACTGAAACTGCGGAAATGTTTTTTTGAGATTTTGTTGGTATTTTTATTTAATACATTTTAAAGAGTTAAGCTCGCTATTCAAGCGTTGCTATAAYAGTTAGACTTCAACTAAAAGGGAATCATACTAAACCATGAACCAGACGAGGATTTTTCAGCTTTTTCTATTGGTGGTCATATCTTCAGGTAATTCTTTTCATATTTAAGCGGATGAATGTTCGAGCTTTGAATAGGTAATGATAGTATAAGTCGAGTTAATGTCCTCCATGTGGAACCAACGGAATGTTTTGCTACTTGCATGTGATTTTGAAATGATTTTAGCATGCAGCCTCAGTATCTAATGTATTTGAGGTGAACGCGAAGCCATGCGTCTTTAGTGTGCACCTGCCTCTCTAGCCTATTGCACTGCGTAAAAGCAATTATTYCCTTTCCTGTCTACTCCATCTCGTCTGTATATGTCTTCCATAAAGTCATTGGTGTCGATTAGGGGACATGTGTAGTTTGCAGCCTCTGGGATGCCATGGGTGTAATTAGAGAAACGAATGGGGGCTGTTAAGGCGCGCGTAAAGATGAATGGCCAAGTTGGAACCGTCAGGATATTTACAACTGTGTCTTTGGAGGGAGGCTTTTGACCTTCAACATACATGTCTATAGTGTTATTTTTGACATTATGCGTGGATAGCAGAATGGAGAGTCTTCAAAAAATAGAAAACATTTTTGTTATTGATTCGGGTTAGGTGAAATACTAGAGCATTAGATACTTTTTTAAAGCGTTTTTCATTCCAATTCGTTYAATTAATTATGTGTTATCAGCACAAAAGTTGACATATGTTTGATCACAGATTTCAATGGTGTGCTACCATGATGCACCATTCAGTCGATGCGTAAAGATACTAGACTATTCTCTCTCCTTTTACGCACAAGTTTACTTCTCTGTAAGGCAATTTTGGGACAGGAACTCACGGTGCTTCATGTTATTGACTTTAGTCAGCTCCCACATTATTTTCTCTGATTACACCACTTAAGACAAATGAATGGCAATGGCTATCCATGAAACAAACYTTACATAATAATCACAACGATAATCCAATACAACCTTTCAATAAGAACATGTTAGTAAATTTGACTCATCCCCTGAACCCGACTATTGCCTCTCATGCATTTMTTCCTTAATCATAAGAACCACGTTTACACTACACATAAAAAAGTGTTAAACTCAGGCAAAGAACATATCTGGAAATCCAATAACTGTAGGGTAGGAAATGGCGATGTTTTGGCTACCACTTGTGTATTGAAATCTCATCAGGAATATTTGGTCAGATCAGGCTCATCTACCCGTCATGGTCAGACACAGGGCAGCCAGTTGGACTTGGGGTTAAACAATGATTGACCTCCTCACACCTTCATTTACATAAAGCAGATAGACCCTCTCTGTCTGTCCCCCCATCCCCCACACACCTCATTTAGGGGCATGATGATGGTGTGTGTGGGATTGGTTGTTCAGTAATCCCCCTACAGCTGCCTTATTTGATATCCCCTAAAACCTATGCACACACACACACACACACACACACACAAACACAAAAACCACACACACACACACACACACACACACACACACACACACACACCACACACACACACACACACACACACACACAACACACACACACACACACACACACACACACACACACACACACACACAACACACACACACACACACACACACACACACAAACACTCTCCCCCAGCCTGCACAGACAGTGTTCTCAACATCTCAACCAGACACCCTTTTGACTGGGGGTGTTAATCCCAAAGATCTACATTGAGGTGGAATCAGGGCCAAGGCTCTACCCTGCCATGAGGCCCAAAAGCTTGGCCCTAGTTCCTTCAGACTTATTTGCTCTCTGTGCCATAGCCTCATAGCCTTCCCTGGTGGCCTCCCCACTTCTTCACCTCTTATGTGGCTGGACCCATCCTGGGTTCATATATAACAAATAAGACTGAAGTTGGCTCATAGAAACAGTGCTGCTGGCTGTTATTGCTGTGTGTATGAGGGATAAGAACATTCCCCACAGTTTATAAACTGAGTTAATTACATGCATAGACCATATAAAATGCAGGTATTCAATAACTATTTTTTGACAGCAGTTATGAATGACATATAGTTTGTAGGTTGTACGTTTCAAGATGCATTACATTTTATAGAACTTTAAGCAAGACCTAAATGCCTTCGCAACACTGGCAATTTTTTTAATGCAATATTGCAAAGCAATGTTGTCAGCAATGGTTGCTGCAACTTTTTCCATTGCAAATGAGAATCGTTTTATTATCTGGGGAAATGTAATCGGCAGGGCCACTTAGTCAATAAGATTGTTATTGCCTTGGCAATATTGCCTAAAACAAATTGCCTGTGTATCATGGGCATGGTGAAAGAACAATTTACACCACGGGTCTCATACATTGAGAGCAAAATTCTCCCAAGGCCCTCTGAGGTGAGATGTACAGAAACTGAAAACAACATTTTGTTCATTATACAATGGAACCTTTTATAAGAGAAAGAGAAAGACACACTGAGGTTTATTAACCTCAAGAAAGTGTGTAAACCTCAAGTGAATAGTGAATTCACTTAAAAGTGAATTCTGAGCACAGTATTGGAAAAACATGTCTTTCTCTATCTACCAGTTTAAATGAAACAATACCGATGCCCCTTTTACTGAATAGAAACATGGAACAACCTTTGTTCTGGCATTGTTTTCAATTAAAGATAAACTAGACTTCCTGTTCTTGAAAGTGAAATCCATTCAATCAAATGCTGGTGGCCAATGAGACCTGATGTTGACTTCTTGACAGAAGCCACTTTCACAAGCAGCAGTACAAGATGACATAGGCAATTTCTGTGCAACAATGTCAATACATTTTGGTCATCCCGATTCGGGTTGCGATTGCCTTGACAAAATGCGCTCCACTGCATCTCTCTAATATATTTCTGAGCAACTCAGGCCGAGGCAAAGGGAAAGCGAAGTTGGATCATTTCGGATCTTTCTTATTTAGATTGTGCTGTTTTTACATGGCCACAGTGTGCTGAAAGAATTATATGCCTAACCCATTTACAGCAAACTGGGTGTGAGAAAAATTGAGGAAAGTGATTTTCACTTTAATACAGACTCAAAATAAATGAAAAATATGCTTGGAGCATGTAGTTAGAACAAGTGTTAAAATACTGATGAATTAATCATCACAGTGTGTTGTCATTAGAATGTATTGTCATTAAATAGGCTATTAAGGGTTGTAGAATGATGAATAACAGACAAGCTAAATATGTTATCTCAAAACATTGCATAATGGATGCTTGGTCTGTTGCCAACATTGCCCACATTCCTACAACGCCACCCCTTGTAATTATTGGTCATTAAATGCCCCCTACCCTTGCTGAACACACCCATGGGTGTGTAAGGAATAGCTTGTATGCGGAAGTGAATTGATTAGCGCAATGGGAAAAGGGTCTCGTGTTCACACACACGCGAATGCCAAATTGGCTGGCAATTAATGAAGAAGTGGCTGTTTAAACAATAGGAGAGGAGCTATGCTGGGAGCACCATCGGCAGCCATAAAGAAGAGCGTGCCACGCAGCTAGTCAAGGGGGGAGGGCTGGGAGAGGGGTAGAGAGGGGAGTTTAACTCCTATTAGTGGGACAATAGGCCCAGCCCTGCGACGTCAGTCCCCAAATCCACACAGCCCCCTGACCCAGCACCCCCAATCCTCAATCCCAGCTGGGCCCAGGAATCAGTCCCCAATACTTATACAGGCCTATCTCCCCCCTCCCCTCCATCCATTATGCCTGCCTGCCTGCATGGGCCTAATTCAGTAGACATCATCTGTGCCTATCCCTCTGCTATGATGAAGAGTGAAGGAGGCTAGTGAAGGAAAAGGTGAAAGGAGAGAGGGAGAGCTGCTGGCTATAGCAATATCCACTGGTAATAAGGCATGTTTATGCCTATACCAGAGGGTCTTCCTGTGGTACGACTTGAGCTGATAATACAACTAGGCCTTTAGAATTCTATGCTTATTATAGCATGGTCATTGATCTTGTCCATTTCACCTAATGGAGCTTATCAACACAAAAAATGTGAGAAAGCACTGTGAATACAGTGAAGCACACATAAAATACGTAAATTTTCACTATGGCATCCGTCTATTTCCAAAGTCGGCCTCTCCCCTTCATGCAGGGGTTCCCAGGGTCAGGGAGAGGGGATAGTATGKGACGAGTCAATTAAGGATTCTGCGACACACTTGCAACTGGGCTTGACTCACTAGCAGCCCCCCCCACACACACAAAAACATACAAACCGACACAGGGAAAAATATAGAGAGGACGCAACCAATGAAGGGATTTACTTGTGTTTGCCTTCTCTGCCTCGACCCTGAACCCCCTTTTCATCGTCCTGGGGGGCTTAGCCACCTTCACGCCACAGTCACAATGGAAACTGTGAAGTTCACTGCCAAGTCTGAGGCGACAATAAACAATGAAGGGACTGGGGTAGGGGGCTGCTTTGGTGACCGAATGCAAGCTGTCCTCCACCCCGGCCCCCTCAGTCCTCTCAGCCAACTCTCTCATGACCTTTTAGGGGCTGGGGTCACAATCTGGGGCTGAGTGGTAGAGATTTGGGATTTTGTGGGGGTGGAGTGTGAGGGAAAGCTAGGGGGATGGGGCCGGGGGTCCCTGTCCTCAGTGTTCTGGATAGCCCCCCTTCTGCTTATTATGAGCACCCAGATGGGTGGTGAATTTATCCATAGACTTAACACTTAATCACACTCCGGGGCACAGGGGCGAATGCAGGGCTGCAGTGGTAAAGATGGGCTTTGCATTCTGACTGTGTGGAATACAGCTGGGAACTCATAAGGCACAGCTGAGCTTGGCTGCTTTTATATGGCATACATAGATGATAAATAATATCATCATTCGCTTTATGCCTCTGATTTCAAGCACAAATGGAAAAAAACGACTACTAAAAACAAATGATTAAGGTTTCCTTCTTGAGCAACCCCAAAATAATGCTGTTTCCAGCACTCTCACCCCTCAAAGCCAACACAATTTGACATCAGTCTTAACTGCTTCCCTCGTAGTCCCTTCTTACATTACACWCTCCCTCTATCCCCAGCATGGAAGTCCCCAGATATCTCTAATCCAATATGTCCCCACAGAAGATCTGACATGCAGCTAATCCTTAGTTASCGTGACCGACATCTCCCTCTCTCTACATCCCCAGCATAGCATCCCAGGTATTCCATTATCCACTGCTACCCCTTACATCAGATGTTAAGCTTGACTGGGTGTCTCTGGGTAGTGCAAGCAGTCGTTCTGAACTACAAAGACCTGGGGCACAAGCTTCTCAGCTGTGTCAGGCAGTGTGACTTGGAGCCTGTTCTAAGACTCCAGGCCAGAGTGACTTAAGCTTGGACCTGGTCCTGGGTCATAGTATTGAAATCCAGAATTGATCTATTTTGCAAAGCAGATTTGAAGGAGATTGTAAAATAAGTTATATTTTCGAAGGGTTTGAGATTCTTTGTACTGCGGCTGCTTGTTTGGCATGCATCCATGTGTTCATTGATTGTGTAAATGATGGACTTTTACCCTGAATGGCCCAAGCACTCATATAATATAAAGTTGTTGGAAGGTGCAGGTGATTGAGAATAATTGTATGTCAGTGATTAAAAGGTGTATAACCAGAACCTAAATGTAATGATCAGGTATCTACTGGAGCGAGAAGATATCTTCATTTAGATTAAGATGCTTTAAGGATCTGTCCTGTGGATGCACAGCTATACTGKGAATAGACTGTAGTTTCTGGTTAGTTGTTATTTGTTACAGAGAAAGTCAATGGAGGTAGATTAATGGGAAAAGGGGGAGGGATTAAATTGAGTAAAGGGAGGCTAATTGGACAAACAAAAAAACAACTGGAGGCAGTGGAGATTACACAGCATGTGTTGGAGCAGAGCCARGAGTTGGAGTTTAGACTGGGTCTCCCAGAATGGGCTGATGTGGGAGAGGGGGCTATGGGAGAGGACTATGGCGAGGATGGGAAGACTATGGATGGATAGGGGGAAGGAGTTAGGAAAGAAAGAGCAGCTGTCTAGCATGTTTTGGTGGGATGTTTGACGGTTGCAGAGGTTTGCTATGGTCGGCCGTGTTGATGTTTGTTGTGTCTGGGTAGTGTGTATTGTTGTTCTTCGGAAGGGTCACAGGGTCAGGGGATCCAGACAGCTCGCCACGTAAAAATAAGAGACCGAAAATGAACTGAACCTTTTCTTATTCTCAGCATCTCTCCTTTTTATCTTGAACAGCTGGGAAAGGTGGATTGGTCTTTAGAATGGGTCAGGGGAAAGAGAGAGGGTTAAAAATCAAGGGGAACAGAAGGGGTATCGCCAAATGGTGCGTATAATGGGGCGACGGGCGTGTCGACGGAATCGGTGACGGGGTTCGATGTAGTGTGAGAGATGGGGGTGGCATGGGAAAGTCACCTCCAAGTTCAAGTTAAAAAGGGGAGAGGGGGACAGGGGGGTGCAGTAGAGTGGCTGGCGAGAGGGGGGCAGATGTTCTCATCCGAGTGGGCGATGACTAAAGGGGACAGAGGGGGAAAGGGGTGTGTGGGGGGGCTATCACTAGTCATCCAACCAGACTCCATTGAAGTCATCCAAACTTGACCCCTAACCCTTCTCCCTCTCCCCCCCTTCTTCCCCACTTCTTACATTGTTCAGGCCCTCTCTTGCATCAATGGCTCCATGGCATTCGGCACTATTGTAAGGCAGTTTTGGGAATTAATTGTGTTTGCGTGTGGGRGAAGGAGGGGGGGSACTGTGAAAGGCAGAATAGGATGGGGGGTGGAGGTAACTAACAGAGCTATCAATCAGGCTGGAGGAAAGTCAAGTGCAAGTTCACCCTTCTGAAAACTACCCAAACAGACTCCTCTGAAGACATTATCTTTGCTCCCCTCCCTCTGCGCTGTTGTTTCTCACTTTTTCAGACCCATACCCCCTTTCTCTCTCTCTCTCTCTCTCGCTCTCTCTCTCTCCGTCTCTCTGCTCTCTCGCTCTCTCTCTCTCTGTCTTTCTTTCTCTCTGTCTTCTCTCTCTCTGTCTTTCTCTCTCTCTCTCTCTCTCTCACTTCTCTCACTCTCTCACTCTCTCTCTCCTCTCCTCCACTCACTCACTCACTCACTCACTTCACTCACGTCACTCACTCACTCACTCACTCACTCACTCACTCACTCACTCACTCACTCACTCCTCCGCACACCCCGTCTGGAGAATGAAGCTGTCACCAGTGCACACTGTGTGTGGGGCACACCACTGAGAGCGGAGTCCCACTTTTTCACAGGGTCTCATTGTGGGGAAARAGTTAGGGCTTCAGGCTGTCTGCTCTTACTCAATGAAACTGKCCATTTATCAGTGTGTGATTCCCAGCCTRGYGCTATAAACCCAGCCAAGCAGTAATCCAGCGTCCTCTTTTTCCCCTCTTAATCTCTCATTAACAACCCTGTTATTCAGCGGTAATTAAGGTGTTATTAAGAACACAAGGGCCTGGATTATGTCCAACATCTAGTTGGGCAGAGATGCACAACTTGGTTTAGATAGAGCACTGGAAAAGTTTGGGCATTTTTCCATTTTTTGACTTAACCTTTACTTGATATTTCAATATAAAGGAGCTGTAGGGTAAGAGGAATAATGGAAAATACATTAAACAAGATACGAAATGTCAGTAGAGAATGGGTCGTAATGGTAGATTCCTCAAGAACTCTAAGACCCACTGTTTATTTGTTATAAATCAATCCACCAAGAAAGGTGCTTCAATATATTTCCCCAGAACCACATGGCCATATATTGTCGGTATTGGAAGCTCCTAAACTTGCTAACTATATAGGAGCTATATTTTACACTGGTGATATAACACAATGTGATATGTGCTTAAGGCACTACACCAAACCAATAGTTAGGTCGTTAACAGAGAATAATTTATGAACAAAGTCCACTTAGATCGATGACATCAGCACTTGGATGGCTTCATCAGCCATCTTTCAGTGTCTTCCTCCCTCCTCCTCCCCTCACCTTAACGTTGAATGGGCATTGTAAAATGTGGTCTTCAATTCGTTCATGACTCAATAAACTGAGGAGCACCACCCCTGGCCCTTCTCTGCTTCTTGAGGTTAACATTGTAAAGCCTGCAGGCAGGGAGAGWTTCAACCTCTGGCCCTCTGAAGGCTCTGTACTGGAATCACTGATTGATTGGTGTAGTAGTGTAATAGTATGTGATAGGTCATATTCCTGATGTCAGTTCAGCTTTAAGAGTCTTTTGCGTGTGTGTGTATGTGCATGTGTGTGCGTGTGTGTGTCATCATTATTATCATCCTCATTCTCATCTTCATCATTGTCATTTTTCAACAGCCCTCTTCCATCATTGTCCTCCTCTTCATCATCAACTCCACCACCACCACCATCATCGTCATCAGATGCTCCATTCTGTCCTGAGGATCTCCCTTGTCATCTACATCAGCCCTCTTACCTCCATCATCATCCTTATCATCATCTGAATGGAGGAGAACTTCAGCAGTACCTGACCTCCCATGCTCCTCTTCTCTCACCCAGTGTTGGGCAGAGCCTCTGAGCTGGCCTTCCTGAAGGAGCCCAATGATGTCATCGCCGTGCGTGATCGGCCCCTGATGCTGGACTGCCAGGTGGAAGGGGAGGGGCCTATCTCTGTGATGTGGCGGCGCAACGGAGTGYCCGTTCCCACCGGGCCGAAGGCTAGCGTGTTGACCAACGGAACTCTCCTGATCAAGAGCTTCCAGAAGAGGARAGAGAGCAAYGAGACGGACGCTGGGGAGTATGACTGTGCTGCTCAGAACCACTATGGCATGTTGATCAGCCGCAAGGCCAGGGTTCAGCTGGCATGTAAGTTACACACACCACAGACACCCACACGCACAGGCACATATACATACACATATTGGAGTGCTCACACACACATTGGTAGTCATACATAAGACAGATGATACACATACTGTATACTGTAAGAGTCATGTGTTACACATTACATGGCATGCAGAAGTTATATGTAAACTCTTTGAAATGGCTAGCAAGCCATTGAAGTGAACATAGCATCTCACATAAACCGGCTCCCATGCTGGTCAAGACATTCTTTATGTGTGTTCATTCATTTGATACTGCMCATTGTGCCTTTAAATCATACCTGTCTGCTTTAATCCTCCCTTCCCACCCCTTCCTCCATTATCTGACCAGCCCCCCAGTTGGGACTGAACATTAATAACCACAGCACCTCCCCCCACTCGAAACCCCCCACTGAGTGGACAACCTTCCATTCACTCACTCCCCTGACCCCTCCCTCTGGCCAAATAAAACCAGAAGTGGGCAGTTGGGGGTTGGGAGGTGCAGGGGGTTGTGGGTAAACCAGCAGGATTACGGCTCTTGGGAGGATTGGTGGTGCTCCCCTCAGGGAAAGGGGTTACCATGGAGATTCACTTWMATTTAAGAAAAACGCCCTAACCGTATTGATTACAAAATTGCATAGGTTGTTGGGCAGTTCTAGTAAGCCTATCAGAAAGACCTGTCTCCGGGGACTTTGTTGATTTCGGGTTCTAGGACATTGAAAACAGTCTTGGATATGTCTATTTAAAATCTCTGATCTATTTTCTCTCACACACAGCTCTACCTAAGTTCCACATACACCCAGAGTCCATGTCGGTGGATGAGGGTGGCGTTGCCAGACTGACCTGCCAGGTGAACGGAATCCCAGAGGCCAGCATCTCCTGGGAGAAAAACAGAACCGCTGTGAATACTGATGATAACAGGTAACGCATGGGTACGCACACGCACGCACGCATGCACGCACGCACACACACGCACGCACACACTATAATTCTCCTTTCCTGTATTCAGGTACACCATCCTACCCACAGGGATCCTGCAGATAACCGGTGTAATGCGGGCTGACAGTGGTGTGTATCGCTGCGTAGCCACCAACATCGCTAACACTCGCTACAGCCACGAGGCCCAGCTCAATGTCACTGGTAAGAGAAGCTGTCCTCTCTGAGTCTGTATGTGTCAGTGATCATATCTGCTAATAACAAATATGCCTATCTGTTTGTGTATTTACTGATATCTGTATTTTTTTATTTTGTCACCATTTCCTGTCTTCTCTCTCTCTCTTTTTGTCTCTACAGTGGCAGCTCCACGGATCTACAAGGAGCCAGTGATTCTGTCGGGTCCTCAGAACCTGACCATCACTGTGCACCAGACTGCCATCTTGGAGTGCATCGCCACTGGCAACCCTCGACCCATCGTGTCCTGGAGTCGGCTGGGTAGGGTTCTGCCCCCTCTCACTCTACATCACTGTTCCCTATCACACAACCTACATCACTGTCCAAACCCAATACCAAATTATTCTACCACAGAGAGTATTGTCTCGTAACATCAATTTGTTATCGCTAACCGTTAAAATCTATTTGTTATTGTCACCTTTCTGACACCTATTCAGGTTACAGAAGTGACAGCAAACATACACATGATATAAGACTTCAATGTGTCCTTGGTAGTTGAACATTGACTGAATGCTGCCTTAATATTGTTGAGTATTTCTGTGCTAAATAGATCCTCCATGTTTGCTACAGATGAGACTTTCAGCACTCTAACTCTCCCCCTTTCTCTTTTCTTTCTTCTCCTCCAGACGGGCGCTCCATCGGGGTGGAGGGTATCCAGGTACTGGGTACGGGGAACCTGATGATCTCAGATGCCAACCTGCAACACTCTGGGGTGTACGTGTGCTCTGCCAACCGCCCTGGCACCAGGATGAGGCGTACCGCGCTGGGCAGACTGGTGGTGCAGGGTGAGTCGTGGTACCCATTCAATCTCACACCAAACACACTAGCATTAACCTCAAACACCAAACACACGCATTAACCCTCAAACACCAAACACACTAGATTTAACCCTCAAACACCAAACACACTAGTATTAACCCTCAAACACCAAACACACTAGCATTAACCCTCAACACCAAAACACTAGCATTAACCCTCAAACACCAAAACACACTATATTAACCCTCAAACACCAAACACACTAGTATTAACCATCAAACACCAAACACACTAGCATTAACCCTCAAACACCAAACACACTAGCATTAACCCTCAACACCAAACACACTAGCATTAACCTCAAACACCAAACACACTAGCATTAACCCTCAATCAAACACCAAACACACTAGCATTAACCCTCAAACACCAAACACACATAGTATTAACCCTCAACACCAAACACACTAGCATTAACCCTCAAACACCAAATACACTAGCATTAACCCTCAAACACCAAACACACTAGTATTAACCCTCAAACACCAAACACACTAGTATTAACCATCAAACACCAAACACACTAGCATTAACCCTCAAACACCAAACACACTAGCATTAACCCTCAAACACCAAACACACTAGCATTAACCATCAAACACCAAACACACTCAGCATTAAACTCAAACACAAATACACTAGCATTAACCCCTCAAACACCAAATACACTAGCATAACCCTCAAACACCAACACACTAGCATTAACCCTCAACACCAAACACACTAGCATAACCCTCAAACACCCAAACAACTAGATTAACCTCAAACACCAAACACACTAGCATTAACCCTCAAACACCAAATACACTAGCATTAACCCTCAAACACCAAATACACTAGCATTAACCCTCAAACACCAAACACACTAGCATTAACCCTCAACACCAAACACACAGCATTAACCATCAAACACAAACACACTAGCATTAACCCTCAAACACCAAAACACTAGCATTAACCCTCAAACACCAAATACACACAATGCAATATTAGCTTTGTTGATACAGCACTTTTCCAGATCTACGAGCCACCATTACCGCCTCCAGGAAACCACTCAACCATCACCTCAATAGACCGGGTGCATCCCAGGCCTATGCTGAATGCCCCCTAGCCCCTACCCAGAAAAACACTTCTGTAGATCTGGAAATGAGTGGATAGGTAGAAAGAACATGTCAGACATTCCACCCAGCCACTCAAGAGACGGTGAAGCTATTGCATCTTTTTGAAACCTATGTGGTCTTTCCAGATCTACAGAAGAGCCTGAGGGAGTCGGTTGGGAGTCCATTGTGAAATTAATCTCAAGTCTCCCTCAGGGAGCACCCTGGCTCTCCCAGGGCCTGTTTGGGGGGAGGATGGGGAGATGGAGGAGAGAAGGTAATAAGCAGGATTGGAGGATGGTGGGGATGGCTGGGGTTATTTTAGGAGGTCAGACTATATTAACCTTTTGGTAGATCTGACCATGACCTTAAGGGTGAAGCTGACATCCCCAACTCTTTTGGTCACCTTTGACCTCATGGCACGGGCTTAGTGTTCTGCTGTTGGCCAACATGTTATATTGGCATGGGCTCCAAGCTGGACAAGATAAAGGAGTAGAATCCGTTTATTTGGTGACCCTCCCTCTACTTCACCGAGACTTTATTATCCTCCTCGCTGCTCTATCTATTTTAGCTCATAATACCTTGTTTATTACTATAGCATCTTAATGGTGGTTCATCCCATGGATTCAACTCACATTATGCTTTACACAAATAAAACTCAGAGTAACACTCAAACACAAACACACTCAAATTTGGAGTTTCAGAGTGAGTGTGTGTATGTGTTCATAGTTTGGAAGTGTTAGTCAGGTGATACTTTCCTGTACATCAGTAATACACTGCCAAATGGCACGATAGTACACACTTTGTAAAATGTATACTGGAGCTGGTGTAATGGCTGAGTTTGTCTGCTTGTCCTCGCCACCCAACTCAATCAATCAATATCTTGCTTTCTGTTGTCTTTCAAAATCGGATGCTGGCATAGCACCCTGTATTGGCTGGTGATATATATTATTAATTTATTGATTGATTGTTGGAAAAGGCACAAGAGCATAACTTGATTTGAAAACAAACGAGGTCAAACCATCAATAGGTTTGGAGGAGTACAATTGCAGTCAGCGCGTTCACTATACAGATTATGAATCGGTTTAGTTTCCCTTGCTTTTTCATAACTTGATCAACACATGTATGTATGTTACAGTGTGGATAAAATTGCTGCTCTTTCTAAAACCACTCATACAGTTAATGTGGGGGTAGATATAAAAAAATGCAGTCCATAATGGTAACACCATCTATATCAGGCACTCAGGCTATACCCAAATCTAACATCAATAAAAACATACCATATTAATTCTAGTTAACTCCAATCCCTTGATATCTCATGTTCAAATACCATCTGCCTCAATGTGCCTGAAAATCTCCTAAGTTCACTGATTCTACTTGAACCTGACCAGCCTTTACCTTCTGCAGACCTTTTCGGTCTTATGAAGTCTGGGCTGGCTTTGCATATTATGGGATGCCCTTTCAGACCTCATCTCCCTGGTTGCGTCTGCCTTCTGCCCACCTCCCCAAAACTAATTTGGGGTGCTGGCTGCTGGGGGTCATAAATTGGCTGCACCAGGGGACCACCTGACCAGGACAGATGCAGGCCACAGTCAGACAATGGCTGCATAGCCACCATCTGTGGGGAAGAGAAAGAGACAGAGAGAAAGATGCATGGAGAAATATAGAAATAGTGGGACATGTACACATACACTAAACACAAAAGAGAGAAGGGAAACAAAGGCATACAGAAATTGAGTATTGCAGTATACTGTACACACTCATAGACAGCAAGGAGAGATATACTGTACACACTCATAGACAGCAAGGAGAGATATAATGTACAGGGAAGCAGAGAGAGGTTGAGTAAGGGACGATTTAAAATAATAAATTAGAAAACAGACAGTGAGAAATACAGATGTAGGATCTTATTTCGAGACAGTTTGCTACAGAAGGAAAATAATGCTTCAGCAACAGGAAATGTGAATTACTATGTGGATTAGAATTAATGGACATTTTTGTAGCGGTTGATAATAAAAATAAAAAAAGGGGAAAATCAAGTCTGAAATATTAAAGTGGAACTTACAACCAAGCCTCATAAGAAGCCTTTTAAACACCAAATACACTACAAGTGCATTGCAGGAAAGTTTTTCTGCAACAGGGTGATCAATTTAAAATCCTACATTTGTAGGTTGACAGAGAGAAAAAGAGAGATATAGGGAGAACAGATACAGAAGAAATTGTAAAACATAGAACTGAAAAAAGATAACAATATATAGAAACAGAATAAAACAGACAGTGCTAGCAAAGCCCAAGTGCAGGAGGAGGAGGAGCAGAGTAATCATGCCAGAGTGAGGGATCACCTCTGATCTCCCACCCCTGACCCTCTCCCTGCAGGCCCTAAGGAAATTATGCGTGAGATGGTTGGGGGTGGGGTTTGAGTTTTGGTGGTAGGGGGTGGGGCTATGATGGGGGTTTTGGTGCTATAGGCCTATGATTGGCAGGCCTTGATAGAGCAGCGAGACGGTCCCCGCTCCACCTCCCTGGCCTGTGGGGACACTTGTCGTTGTCACAGCTGCAGGCGACAGACACAGGCAAGGCCAAGTTCAGGGGACAGAGGCCACCGAGTGCCAGACAGACACACAGAAGGGCTCAGGACACAAAGGGACATGACAGCCATTGTGTGTTTGCAAAACAGCTTATTCTAAGGGACATCTATGTGTAGGCCTACAGGCCATTCCCATGGCTTCTGGTTAGCATCCTCATGCATGGAGAAAGCCATGAGTCACTTTTCATTCACACCTTCTGAATATGTGCATAATATTCCAGGGAAGTTAGGACAATTCACAATTGCCATGTGGTGTTTGATTGGGACCTATGTGTCGTGAACTTTCTCATGATGGAAGTTATGTTCGATTTTAGCCACGTCATGGTCATCTCATTGTATTGTTCTGATTACACTGGAATCAGGTTTACAGAGAGGGAAGCATATTCAGTATATTTCTGGATGGTTCAGTATATTTCGGTATAGTTCTGTATGAGAAATGGTGTGAAACAGTTGAAAACCAATCTATGACTATGATTGGTTTTCATGATTGAGGACCTAAATGTGTGCGTGACCAGGATAAGAGTCACACGTTGTGACTGTACGTCAATAAGAGTCACAGCAACGTACAGGAACACAGAAAACTCTAGATAGTCCAGCCACACCTTTGGTAGGCAAACAGTCAGACAGAGGGACAGGCAGACCAACATAAAAGCATTCACTGCAGGTTTCTCCTCTAGTTCACTGAAATAATAGGAACCACTAACCATCATTGAAATAACAGGGCTTGAATGCATCTCTACTCTAAATATATGGCCTCGCCCAAGTTCAATTGTGAAGTGCACTGTAGCACAGGAGTGAGAGATGCTAGAGGGTAGATTCATTACCCGAACTTCCCCCAAATGCAGTAGTATGGAGCAGCCCCCATTCACTCTCACAATGGGAGCCATCTTTTTTGCTCTCAAATGAGCAAACCTGCACCCTCACCCTAACCGCAGTCTCCCTTCTCCCCCTCTTCTCTACCCCCTCGGTCCCTTCTGCAGAGAGGCAGGCTGGGACAGCTGGGGAGCTCTCTCTGCAAACAGAATGACAATGACAAGGACCCTGACTACCATTCTGTCACCAGGCTCTCACACACACCCACCATTGATTGAGTGGTTTACTCTAACTCAATTTCAGCTCTCCACACTGCTGGAGCTGAAGTGAAATACACACTTATTAAACACTTATTCTAGACTGTTTGGAGTACTCCTGTCAGTCTAGGCATAAGGAATTGGACAGTTCGTTGCTGATGGATATGTCTAGAGGGTCATATATGGCAGCTTACTGTTTCAATTTTCCTTAAACCAATATTTGGCCCTATGCTTTGCTCTCAGGTGGATTTCTGTTAGGGAGACGACGGAAGAAAAACTTTTAGGGAGACTAAACATGTTCCTGTGGTAATATAAAAACGTTTAGCACAATTTGTTGTCATATCCAAGTTCTGCTACCCTGGGAACCCTAACAGATATATATCTCCTCAATATCCTCAAATCTCCACAAGATTAAACCAAGCATTTATGTTTATCTTTTCGGTACACAAGCTTTAGAGGCCCAGCTTGCGTGTCATCTTTTATTTTCCTGTCCCTTGTTAATGCAAAGAGATTGAGGCCCAGCGCCCTGGTTAGAAATAAAATCCATCCCTGCCATTGATTGATGGCCGCCCCAATCCCCCATGCCCCCAGCCCCTTCACCCCTACACCCCCCACCCCACCTCCCTCTCCTCTTGGTCTGCTTTTCCCAGAGTCCTGACAATGGATTTGTGAGCAGGCTAATTTTTACGAGGGGGGTGGGGGAAGTAGTAGATCAATGAGATGCGTGTGGAGGGGGGCGAGGCCTCAGGTTTTTGCACACAGACATTATGCCATTGTAGCAGCGAGACTGCCTCTGTGCCCCAACCTGTGTCCCGCTCCACTCGGGTGTCACGAGAGGGACGGACAGGGGTACCGCTTTAATTTGGGGACGAGATGCTGCTGTCATGGATAATGAACTTGATTTTGGACTCCTTGTTTTGGCATATGCTCAGTTGGCGTCCGAGTCTGGACCTTAATGTTCTTATCTTGTTGGAGATGTGGTGGCTCTTCTTGTTTGTGGATTATTTGGGGATTTGGATTCAGAGGCAAACACTCATCCTGACCACAGAAAACACAGAACAGAATGAAATGTCATCATTTTCAAGTTCTTTGAGTAACATTCGACACCTAAACTATATTAATTTGAGCACAAACAGGGTATATAAAATATTGAGTAAACCCTAGAATTTAAATCAAGATTGTATCTCTCGTACAGTGTCCATTATCCCAAACATAATTTTGGCAAGTTTATAGTCTCATTTTAGTCTCACAGCCAGAATGGTCAGAATAATATCAAGTCCATCTGTGTTAAGTGCGTTGCTGAAACATCTATGCTGCCCTCTACTGTGCTTTATAGTAATTGCAAGACATAGGCAACACTGAACAGTCAAAGCAGCCACTGAGCCCTGGAATAGCAAGCAGTATCTCATCCCCTATCCATCTCCCTCCACAACCCCTCTCATTTAAATGAAATTGAAATAAACTACATAATGTAGATATTGCCAAGCAGACTTTGAGACAACAGAAGATGGTGGAACATTTCATCACATACATTAATTACATAGCATGTAGCGAAATAGGAGAAGCTCACTCTCTTTCTTTTTCTTTCTCTTTATTCCCAGCTCCTCCTGAGTTTTTGCAGTGGCCACAGTCTGTCTCCAGACCAGCAGGGAGCAGTGCAGTGTTCACGTGTATGGCCCAGGGAGTTCCCGAGCCTCACCTCATCTGGCTGAAGAACGGCAAAATCCTGACGCCTGGTGACAACGTCAAGCTCACCAACAATAACAGGTACAGTAGTTAGTATGCTTTTACTCATCTATATTTACTTTTAATTCTGCAAATATAAGATTCAAATGAAACATTAAGTAATGTTATTAATACATTCATTACACCACCATTATTAGTCACTACAACTCTTAACAATATCCCCCCCACCTCCCCCACCCCCCCTCTACAGTACGCTGGCGGTAACGCGCATCACCACGGAAGACGAGGCCATCTACCAGTGTATTGCTGAGAACAGTGCTGGCACCAACCAGGCCAGTGCCCGCCTGGCCCTCACCCAGTCCACGGAGTTGCCYGAGGCCCCYCAGGACCTGACTGCCACRGCCCTGTCCCCCACCACCCTACAGCTCACCTGGGTCCAGCCCGCTCCAGAGGTCACCGACGGCATAATCGGATATGTGCTGCACATCCGCATGTTGGGCGGTAAGGAGGSTGTTATAATATAATACAACTTCATTGTCCAAAGTGAATCATATATTTTTGCTTTCCTATGTAATTCATATTGAGAATTATTTTTTTTTAAATCCTGACCGTTATGCATCTAGAGCTTCTAGTAATTCTCTAGTAGTACACAAGACTGCCTCTTTTTAATACCTTCCTGTCATAAGATGTAAAGATGATGACCTCACTTTCTGTTTCCTGTCCCCTCCAGAGCCAGACAGCAGAGAGCTGCAGGAGGCTGTCAGTAAGACCACCTTCCAGCATGACTTCACCACCCTGGAGCCTGCCACCACCTACTCCATCTACCTCAAGGCCTACTCCCCTCTGGGAGCCAGCCAGCAGTCCAGCACTGTGGTGGCTACAACACTAGGGGGCGGTACGTCATTTAGATGTCATGAAATGAGAGGAGATAAGCAGTTGCATATCAGAGTGCCTAATTTCTCATGTTCCTATATTTTTATTTGTCCAACTCTTTAATTTTTCTCACTTTTCTATCTTTTCCTGTTTCTGTAAAATCTCCTTGTTTCAGTTTTTCACCTTTAGTTTGTTTATTCGAAGCCTCACTCATCTCTTTCCCTTTTCTCTATCTGTCTTCTCATGTTTGGAATTCAATTTGTATGCTAATCTACTCATCCTCTCTGTCCCTCCCCTCTTTCCCCTCACAGTACCCAGTTCTCCCAGTTTCTTCACCAAGGTGCTGAACAAGACGGCCATGCAGGTGTTCTGGGAGCTGCCCAGTAAGTCGGGCAAGGTAGAGGGCTTCAAGCTGTCCTWCCGCGAGGTCCCCCAGCCCAACTTCCAGGGGCARGAAGCSTTTCCCGGTCACATCAACACCCACACCATCTCCCATCTAGGTCAGTGATGAGGCAGAATACTACTAACCACTGTCACTGCAGGGTCTCAGATTGCAATGACTCACACAAAGCAGACATTTTCACAATGCAGAGTGCCGGTACTGGTACCAAAAGGACCTTTGAAATGGAATGAATGTAACTGTGTATTAGGGTGTTGCTTTCTATGGTTGATTTTCCTAACTGGCCATCTCTGTTTCAGAACCCGCTGCTGTGTATGAGATCCAACTGGTGGCCTACAACGGCAATGGAGACGGTGCTGCCAACAAGCGTCTGGTTTCACTGGCTGAGAGTGGTACCAGCGCCAAGACTAGCTCCGGTGAGACACAAACACTGACCTTTAAGCTGATTTAGGATCAGGACCCTATGTGTAACTGTCAGTGTAGAATGGTGCTGTCTAACATACTACACCAGGTGACAATGTGGAGCAATGATGCTGTCTAGTCAGTATGTGTCAGGGGGTACATTTTTTATTTGAATAGTTTATGCAGAGCATCTTACAGGAGCAATAAGGGTTCAGTGCTTTGCTCGAGGGCACATCGACAGATTTTTCACCTAGTCGGCTCAGGGATTTGAACCAGCGACCTTTCAGTTACTGGCCCAACACTCTTAACCGCTAGGCTACCTGGGTTGGAAATGGAGGGTATATTACTGAAAACTTTCAAAGTTTACCAGTTACCTACAAGAATTTTGGTAACTTTCAAGAATTGTATGTAATTTATAAAAAGACATCCAGTGGCCCTATTGGGTACTTTAGATTATCACAGATGTCTGTAGTTATCGGTGGCCCTCTCTCTGGCAATGTCACATGTAAAATAATTAAGTAAGGTGATTTAAAAAATAATAATAATTTGAATGACGAAGCTGTAAAACATTATCCTAAATATAAACCATCAACTAGTGAATACCATTAGTGTTTAATATGAAATATCCTTTATATATTTTTTTACACACTTCTATTTATTTTACTATTTCAATATGTATTTGCTGTCAATGTTTTGGTGTCAGACTGGCGGCAGATGTGAAAAGAGTCAATGTTGGAAGAGTTGCAGAGTTAATTGAAAATAATGCCGTTGCTGATTAGATGCTTTTTTCATTCATTCAGCTATTTTCTCTTGAACCGTACAGTCTCTCTACTAGGAACCCATGGACAATATGGACACAGATATAATAAATTAATACTATACATTCATATTTATTTTTGTAAGCTATTCAAGTATACAGTAAATTACCAACGTTACCATAGATTGCCACATATTTTCTGTTAATTACCAAATTTACATTGGTAAATTACGAGTAGCTTTGCAACCCTAGTCAGAGGATATATGTAAAAACATATACTCATCCTGGATAAGTGCGTCAGCTATATTATGAAAAAGTAAATGTAATGTAAATCTCTTTAGTTCATCTTTCAGATCACAGAAAGAACATCTCAGTGTGTGTCTGCACAGATGTTTGTCAAGTACACAAGAAAAGGAATGTGTTTTTTGTGTACTTTTGTTTTCAACTCTTTCTGGGTGTAATTAGTGCACAATATTTGCCTCATTATATTAGAATTTAAGCAGATCGCTGTATTGACACCACAGATGGTGTGAGTCGTGGCACTTATGCGTGTCTGTGCGAGCATTAATGAGTGTGTATGTGTATCCCTCTATTGCTTTTCCACTAACAAAACCCATTTTTGTGCGTGTTTGTCCAGGTGGGCAGAGCCCATGTAACTGCAAGCAGGATGACGAGGGGTCCATGACTGGCATTGTGGTGGGAATCCACACTGGCATGGCATGCATCCTCTTCTGTGTTCTGTTCCTCATGTTTGGCTACCGCCACAGGTAAGGAAGCACTTTTTGGTAAAATGTAATATGGTAGCAGAATAAGTTTTGAATATGGTTTTAGTGTAATAACTTTGGATTTTTTGCTTTATTTATTATTGCCTGGATATTGAGTCACTTGACTCGAGGACACGGGTCTCATTCCATGTTTGAATGCTTCTCTCCCCAGCTTCTTCTGCAGGAAAGGGACCCAAGATGGCTGGTCAGGGCCCCGAGGAGAAGACAGGAACCAGCGGGCTAGCCCACCAAAAGAGGGGGTGATCCGCATGCCCGAGGTCATTGAATTAGTGCCACAGGTAAGGAGCTGTAATATGCACAATTCTACATCATACACACTCACAGTTCTAGCTTTCTGTGTCCTATGGAGCGGTTAGTATAATGATAACCATTCTTCTCTTTTCTGCCTGTAGAGATGTGACTCTATCACTGCTCCAGTGATGGTTGTTAAGGGTCAAGCCCCCCCAGCGCAGTGCCAAGTCCTCATCGAGCAGCCCCCACCATGCCAGCCTGGCACAGGCACCGGCTAAAGCACCCAAACACCACTCCACTTACCTCCCCCAACCCCAGTYCCCTTAGCCTGAGAARTGAATGGCTGKTTTATGGTTCCTCCACCTCACCTGCCCACCAACGCCTTAGCCATAGTCTGCCTATTGCAGCGTCCAGCCGTAGTTCTAGCAGTGAATGAGAGAGAGAGATTGAGAATGAAACTGAGAGTAAGAGATGATGTGTTGAGAACTTCTGTTGAATGTGCAATACCACAAAGGAAAAAAGGTATTTTATAATAGCTTCAAGTAAAAGTAGTACCAATGTAGTCATGAGTTACTATTGAGATGTTAACCCCATTTCTGTCTTGTGTCTTTTACACCAAAGCTGAAAGCCTTATTTTAACATTTTATTTTTAGTTCCATGRAAATGTATTGATAGCCATAGAGGAAATGGGCACASACCATTTATTATTCAAAATGACTCATTAGGTAAAATGCTGCTGGCTCATCTCTGAAGAKAACTGCAATATTACTATATTCCTTATATTTTCTATGTGGTATTGGACATTGTGCATCTTCTTAAAACCAAAACCCAKAAATAACTTAATTTTATGTAATTTTAAGTTAATGGCCAATGGTGCCATTTTCAGGTTCTGATAGATAAACTGAGGCCTTTTACCAGTTTGAACAGTGAACGTGGCTCTCAGATGATTAGATGTTGAGTTTGAGTCAATGGATGAGATAGAAAGTCTATTAGTCTTATATTGAGGCCAGTACCAAAGTGATTTCTCTGTTCAGCTTGTGAWACAGTAGATATAGTGAATGTTTTCAGTCGATAGGTGTTCTCTGGTTAGCTCCACAAGATTGTACCTCAGGGCTACGTAACGTGGTCAGCTTTAGCCTTGCCGAACCTGACTGAGTTGATTGTTTGTCTCACCGTGTTAGCCTTGAGGCGGTCCGGTGTCGAGGGATCACAGATTCAGCCATTTTTGTTCAACCCCCTATCCCAAACTCTTTGTTAACTTTCTGCTCCCCCACCAAAACGTTTTACCTCCAAAGATAGCTACCTCAGCCTGACGAGAACGTCAGAGCTATCAAGGTAACCATTTTGCCTGTCGTGCTGCTGGTCAAGCATACCTACCTCAACCAAAAGGGTACTTCTGTGCCCCCTTTTCCTTTTCTTTTTGGGTGCCAATGCCAGTCCTGTGCCAGCTGCCACTCCTTGTGTTCAGAGGGTGGTACACTCTTTCTATTCCTTCCTGTCAAGAAAAGCAGGAGACCTTGGATTGTGATTGAATGTCACTAGGCCCCTCTTCTACCCAGAATGTAACTGGTTGGATCTGTGGGTTTGCCAGTTCTCTTATGTTGTTTGACATTGTATGATTCCTGATCGCCTATTCTCTGCAAGAATCGCCTGCCAGCTTCTAACCCTACGATTGGGACTCAACACCTTGTCCAAACCCTGAACGTCTGCCTTAATTTAAAGCGGTTCATTCAGAGTTGGCTCACTTCAGCTACTGACATGCAGTATGGAAGCACATGGCTATGATTCAAGTACATATTCTACCTCAGACTCAGCAGCTTCACAAACGGGTGATGGAGAGACAACCATCATTGATGATGTCACATCAAGCTGTCTCGGAGTCCAGCGGTGGAGCACTACAAGAACCACAGACATGTCTCCTCAGTCAAACAGGGAAAGCGAGATGAATGTCTCTTTATTAAGGCACCACCTGCTGCTGCCAAACACCATCTCGTCTTGCTGGAGGAAGACATGACTCAGAAACGTGCAACAGGAAACAAAGTTGGAAGCCTGACAGAAAGTGAGCGATAAATATGAAYGCACAGCATTTTTTCAACTTTGAACATTGCATGAAAGTATGGACATTAAGGAATATATAGCCCAAGTTTCACCATTCTGTTATGGATGAATTTGCTGACTTTTTTGCCCTTTCCTGCAGAATTCCAAAATGTAATTAGAAATGTATATTGTTGCTGAGACGGCCATTTTCAGGAAGCTTTCTGTCACCWACTAAAGGTGATTGGTTTGCAGTGCCTCAAATACCGTTGTTGTCATGGGAACCTTCTGTTCAGCAGACCATGGTTAACTTTCTTGAGTGACTAATTTGTYTTGTATTTTGTCTTCATGTCTATTCATATTCAATTCTTACTTCACACTTACCGCACAAATGACACTAGCTTTTACCGTAGATCGCTGTTTCAACAAAACTTTCCAAATATTCTATGAAAACCAAGTCGAACGATATCCAAAGATGWATGATTGTTACGGTTTTCAGTCTTCCTCAATTAACCTTTTCGTAAAAAAAGTTTTTTCAGTTGGGTTCCTGTTTTAAGGGGCTGCCATTAGCCAATGATGAGACAAACTAAGAAACACACAAGCAGCTTACATAAACAGCTTACATAAACCAAAAAAACAAATTACAAAGATAATTCAAGAAACCACCTGTAACACTGTAAAATGTTCACAGGTTGTTTTCCATGTATCTCACTGGCAGACCACTTGAGGCATGGTATTCCACATATTTTCAGTTTCCAAAAATGGGATATTTTCATATTGTTACAAGAAGGATGGAGTTGAAATTGCCAAATAACTGTCCTTTGAATTATAGAAATACTTTGACCAATACTATGACCAATACTATTACCATATTCTAACATTTTATGTTCCATTTATTAATGACCTAACAACAGGAATATCCGTGTTGTGATAGAGCACCGCCTTTCCCCTTTTTGTAACTACTGAATAAAATTTCAGTCAATTTGCTGGAGATACTCAGGAAAGTTTCCATCAAGCATAAGAGGATTCCATTTAAGTAAATTTGTTTTCAGATCCTCCAAATTAATTGTGTTGTAACTGTTTGAATGGATGTGAAAAACTTAGCCTTACTACAAGTTTATGTCTCTGTTKTGTGTGGAGGTCCATCTTTCATTGCCAGTTTCTGAATCTAGTATTCTGTGCAGAATTGGATTAGCTACTGCCACATACCCTAACAAAGGCACATAGTGCCACTGTCCTCAAGGTTTTAGATCAACTGTTTACTCCAGGTATCACTGATACCTTCCTTTTTTTTACTGTGAATACCTTATCTACCATTTTTTATTGTGATACCAAAAGGAAAAAATTAAAAACATTATGGTCAATATTTTATTATTTGAATAACAAGACATAAGTTGACCCAATATTTCTTTGAACAAAACAAAAGATTATGAAAAAAATATGATATGCTTTTCTTTTTATAGAACATTTCTTCTTCATTCATTTGATAAATGTTCCCTCTCAAGGCTGTCCTGCTGTGTATGGGAAATCTGGCCAAAATGAAGACGTTCCTTTTTAAAATGTTATTATTGTTATTAATATTGTAATTATTGCCATTTTTGGATTCACTCCCTTTCATTTTGATTTTCATATTGGTTGGCTCTTTTTGTTTCTGTTTTATTTGTAGTTGAATGATGTGRAAATGTTTGCTAGAAATGTGAGAATTCTAAATAGAACGGTGTGTTGTCAGCAAAAGGTAGTGTAAAAAACGGTATTTTGACATTGAAGGAAGGATACCTCAAACTGTCTTGTATTCTCCAAATGGATATTTCCTCTCTTAACTACTTYAGCAGCAGCTCAGCAACAACCATGTTAAGTTAATTTGCAAAGATGGACACTTGCCATACTAAAGTAAGCCATATAGGAGTTTTCCTAAGCCATAATTTACACTACTGTTGTGTATTACAGTCCATACTTTGATATCAGGTTACTGAATTGTAACCTATCAACTGAGTACAGTATTTCTTGATGCCAGACGCACAACCTACCTGTTGCTAAACATTTACACGTACTAGAAAACACCTGAAATGTGGAGAAGTAGTGAATGAATGCTAGAACCAATGAAAAAATAAATGCTTTAATGTTCATACTTTTCTTTTCTCAAATGTTTTTCTTTGTGTGTTTCATAAGAACCCCCCCAAAGCTTTAAACTGCTTTTAAACTAGTTACAGACCAGATGAAAGAGAGGAAGACGTGTATGTGTACCATTATACCGTAACTAGAGACATAAAAAGAATTACTGTACAAATGGATCTTTGTTTGGTTATTAATTGAATTGAACTAACGCAGAGTAAGATCACATTGTAGTTGTTTTTGTCCCCGACTTTTAAACCATAGGTCTCTGGTTGACATGACTGTTTGAATATGTCAGCTGTTTCTTTAAGTTTCTCCTTCTTTCAAATGAAATGACACCTGTAAAGCAAATAAAACCAGGATCATTATGTAGACATCAGTCTTCCTGGAGAGTTCATTTATAATGCTGCTGATACCCTTCAAATGAATGAAAGTTGAAATGTATTAACACGATTCAAATGTTCATAGCTTCCAAGCACCTTATTGTTGATTCAAATATGGGTATTGTAGACTTTCATCAAAAAGCTATACCCCAGACCTGAACCAGCTAAAATCTGAGTATTATAATGAAATGGTTCATGTTAAAACTGATTTAATTTAAATAAGTGTTGCCTGGTTTCAACCAGTCAACCCTGTAGAATTAATTACACCATAAAGCATGCCTTTTTCAGAAGCAGTGACACCAATTTTTTCCCGAATGCAAGGTTAGTCAGTGTAGATTTTATTGAATTCCAGCGCCAGTGACATACTTTAGACCTAGTCTATGAAATACAACAGTTCAACATGTAGTTAAAAAAGTCATGTCAAATATAGCAGCGAGCAGGGAGTTCACAGGATGACAGAAAGGACACCAGATGAGTTGGATAACAAAGCAAGCAGTCTATCATGTAGGAACGATCTTCCTTTAGGTGCAAATCATGAGTCTAAATACAAAATCTGGAGTGAATCTGACATATGGTTTATGAGGAGAAGATGATTTTGAGCATTAGCATTACATTTGCAAAGAATGAGTCGTTAATAGTTTCCTTGTTTTTTGAGATATCAACACCAAATTCAGTGTGGTTGATCTTAGCGACATCCATGATAGAGACGCCTAGTTTAAAGTTGATAGGCCACTGTGGAGTGGATTTAAAGTGGTTTAAATGGACACATAAAATCTTATTTTTGATTTGTCAATAACTCAAACATATTTTGACCAATCCCATTGCTTTCTCAAACTAAGTTAAGACATGTACCATGGGCCTACATTACAAAGGTGGTGTCTTTAGGTCCTATGGTTCATGAAAATAAGGTTTTGAAGTATTGTTAGCAGCATCTACTGGTATATTGTGGCCATCTTTGAATGAATCAACGTTATCTTCTCAAACTCTTTAGGGACTATTATGATGAGTCCAAAGACCAAATTTGGAGTGAATCTACTTTTAGTCCATGAGAAGAACATTTTTGAAGATTATTTTAAGCATTACATGCTGACCAGACCGCTCGCGCGCGTGCGTCCGCATGTGCCATCGCGCGCATGTTGATTTTGTCCACACACACCAGATGCGATCAGAACATGGCGGTCGAAATATCAAAACGAACTCTGAACCAACTTTATTAATTTGGGGACAGGTCGAAAAGCATGAAACATTTATGACACTTTAGCTAGCTAGCTAGCTAGCTAGCTAGCTTGCTGCTACTAGCTAATTTGTCCTGGGATATAAACATTGGGTTGTTATTTTACCTGAAATGCACAAGGTCCTCTACTCCGACAAGTAATCCACAGATAAAAGCGTAAACCAAGTTCGTTTTTAGTAATCTCTCCTCATTCAGGCATCTTCTTCTTCATCTTTGGACTTTATATGGCGGTTGGCAACCAACTTTAAGGTGCAATACCACTACCAACTGGACTGGAGTGTGAACCTCAGTTCATCTTTCAATCACCCACGTGGGTGTATGCCCCTTAAAGCCAATGAGGAGATGGGAGAGGCGGGACTTGCTGCGCATCAAGTGTCACAAATAGAACCAAGTTCTATTTAAGCGTCTGGCTACGCGGACGCTCATTGATGCGCGCGAGCAGTGTGAGTGCAATGATTGAATAACATGTATGTGTACATTTATTTTGCAATGCTCGTGCATGCGACGTGAGCGGTGTGGTCAGCATATGAGCATTACATAGTCAAAAAAGTTCATTGTTAATAGTTTCCTTATTATTTAGGATATCAATGCCAAACGTAACATGGTTCATCATGTTAATGTCTTTGATGACCCTAAAATGTTTCGACTTGATAGGCCATTGTGAAGTGGATTTACAAAGGATTTAAATGGACACGTAAAATCTGATTTCCTGATTTATCAATACCTCAGCAATATTTTTGACCAATCCCTTAGCTTTCTCAAACAAATTTAAGACGTACCATGGGCCTACATTCTGTGTCATTTGGTCCTATGGTTACTTATGACCAGCTTTGCTGTGAACACCTAATTATATGTACTGAACTCGAAAACGATCAGATGCTGCTACAGTGTAGAGTGTACCAGCCTACTCAGCTCTGGCATGAAGTAGATGTGTGTTTCTGTATGGTCTGCTGTCTCTACACTCTTCCCAGGGAGTCCAGGCTACTGCCAGCTCCAACTAACACCTGCTGAGAACCTGATTAGGCCTGATGCCAGGTAGAGGAGAGAGAAGCTCTGGCCAAGGTGAACATTGAGTCAGCATTTAGCAATTAGATTTACCAAGGGACTGAAGAAAGTTTTTTTTATGTCATTGACAATTCAGATGGGTTAAAATACTTGTTTAAAAGTGTTTTTTTTCTGTTGGTTTGCAGTATAATGTCTCTGTAGACTCAGCAAGGGGAGAGAGAGCATTTCTTCAAAAGTGTTTTGGGGTTTGTATAAGGCCTTAAAAAATCATGAAATGGAGAGAGCTCATTTCGTGGTGGCAGGTAGCCTAGTGGTTAGAACGTTGGACCAGTAACCGACAAGCTGCTAGATCGAATCCCTGAGCTGACTAGGCAAAATCTGTCGTTCTTCCCCTGAACAAGGCAGTTAACCCACTGTTCCTAGGCCATCATTGTAAATAAGAGTTTGTTCTTAACTGACTTGCCCTAGTTAAATAAATAAACAAATCTGATAGTGCTGTGTGTTGAAGAAATCTGCTTAACCTGCAAAAACAATGTCATTTAACTATACTGTACAGGGGACAAATGCCATTTAATGCCCTTAAGTCATATATGACCAGGTGATCCCAACATATATAGTGTGTCATCTCCACCGTTGCAAAATCAGTCTAGAAAAGGAACACTGCCAATGTTAAAGGTAGACATTTTCAGTTAACTGTCTGAAAGTAATGAAAGGATTCAAACCCACAGTAACCTTCATGAAAGAAATCCCAGTGTGGAGGAACATCTCCTGAGAGACATCTTCAAATAAATACGTTATTCCTGATTGTGAGGTAAGCAATGTGCATTGAGCATCTCATTGACTTTAGTACTGCCGAGAACAAGAGAGAGTGATTCAGCCGGACATCAAGAGCGTGTAGACAGCTTTATGCCTCTCATGGGTCTCGTTGATGTCTCAGTGACGTCTCATTAAGCCTGACACTTTTGTGTCACCTAAGCTCACCCCTTCCTCTTTTTCTCTCCCCTTTTTAAGAATCATATCTATTATTCATAATGGCTATAAATACACATGAGGATTCACACACTGTGGATGGTCATTATTCTCTGAACAAAGTTATATCCTGTCAATTACACACACAGGTGAGAACATGCCGCTAATTCAATCTTTGTCTGAGACCTGGTGAAATGATCCTAAGCATTACAGATAATGGTCAAATTAGCTTTCCTTTTAACACTCTTTCTACTGTCTGTCTGTCTGTCTGTCTGTCTGTCTGTCTGTCTGTCTGTCTGTCTGTCTGTCTGTCTGTCTGTCACGTCTGCTCCCGCTCCTCCCCCCCGGCGGTGGAGGGCGCCAGGTTGCCCTGCATCACCCACTCCTATCATCCATTACTCACTCCTGCCTTCTCTCGTCACACGCATCAGTGATATTGGACTCACCTGGACTGACTCATCACCTGTTATTACCTCCCCTCAGTTCCCCAGCTCTGTTCCCCGCTTCTGCATTAATACTTTTTTGTCTATATTATTAGTTTGCTGACGCGGTTCCTGTCTCATTCCATGTCCCTTCTTTATTAAATGTTTTACTCCCCGTAACTGCTTCGTCTCTCCAGCGTCAATTCCATGTGACTGAATGCAGAAGCCTCTGTCACAAGTAATTGACGCTGGAGAGACGAAGCAGGTACGGGGAGTAAAACATAGATCTATCTATCTATCTATCTATCTATTTCCCCATGGAGAGATTTTCCAGCTTGCAGTTGTCAACATTAAGACCGCTAATTATCTTGAAAATGTTTCAAATATTTCTGATAAAGCAGGTTGTTGGAGGCAGTTTGCTCAAACTGCTGTCTGCATCACATTAGCACTGAATACTACCATACACAGGGCTGGACTACCGTATTTGAGTACCACATTTTTTGTTGTTGCAGTTTTATAATGCTATTCTTGTCATGAGGGTAATAAAGATAATTTGCAATTCTACACTTTTGCCATGGGTCATAGAGAAAATGTTGCAGTATTAAAACAAATTTCCTGCTATTGTTCCCATTTTGCGATGAGGCTGAGAGAGAATTGAGTAGTTTTAAAGCTATTTTCCTGCTATTCTACACATTTTGCTATCCTATGCTATCTGGGGGGTTGGGGGGTGCCTGTAGGTCGGGGGCCCCAGGGCCCGTTTCGTAATCTGGTTCTGACCATACATGACTGAGAGACAGATACCCATGGAGCTAACTTAATATTTGTATACCACTAGCAGTGATGTGACTATTGGAAAGAAAAAGGGGGAAGGATATGAGAACCTTCCTCTCCCTGTCTCCTTTCCTTTCTGAAATTATGTGAACGAACTGGATAGGTGAAAGTTAACTCCTGGTAGTCATCATTTGTCTGTTCTTTCATGTCGATGCAGTAAGGAAAGGAGACGAGGAGCCATGTTAGAGTGAGCTGCACCCACTTTCTCTTTGGAGTTTATTTTGTTGTTTTGTCTGGTAATGAAATCCTGCTGGTGATAAAATGTCTCATTTTGGATTATAGGTAATTTGTCATTTCAATCATCTGCCAATGAGCTTAATGTCATAACAGGTTAATGGCCAGTCTGACTATTAGCACTATTAGCCCAGCATGGCACTTCATATCCTCATCTCCCATGGACACAACTGGGGACAGTTTTTTAGAATGTGTAATTCAGATCAAAATTATCCTGCCATGCCCATGTTATACTGACGCTGTCAAATAAGGTGTTACCAAAACTTCAAATCAAAATTCATTTTGAAGGTCGATAACCATCATCTGAAAACCATCAATCATGTTGTAGTGCAGTGGTGGCGTCTTTCGACATGACAACCATCTGTGGCAGGGAGAAGTGAGGGGGAGTGGTTATTGAGGGGAGATATCTTGCAGCCCCCCTGGCTCCACCCCCAAGCCTTATATGGACGTCCTGCCCCAACGAGGCGAGGCTGTGGATCATTAAGCCAGGAAGTGCTTGGCGATAAAGGAGGAGGCAGCCTGCAGAGAGCGGGAGAAGAGAGAGCAATATCTGTATGATTACCGTTGTGACCTGGACTGTCTGATTACCCCCCTATGTACCAAACTGGATTGGCTGAGGACCCAAGTTTTAGGATTACCCCTGGAAAACGGAACGGACAACGAGACCGGTTTGTGAACTGTGAAATAGTTGGTGAATTCCCCCCTTTTCCCCAGTGTACAAAAATCCCTAATAAACTCCCCATTTGCAGTCTAGTGGTGCTACTGGTGCGTGCTTTGTTATTGAACTTGGTGACGTGGAAACCCCACACCCTTGAGCCTGCTACACATCAAACATTTAAATATAGAGTATTATTGAAGAATATACTACATAAGACCTGACAGTCACAAACTGTTCCTGACACAACAACAAACAACAACAAACTAAATCGAATCCAAGCTATCTTAAGCCTGTCTCCTGTCAGTGGAATATTCCATCTAATTTTACATAGGACTAGGAACAGGGATTTCTGGTAGTGTCTGTTGTCACATGTTTGGTTGTGTGGGGAATAGATATATTTTCATCCATTTGTCCCTTGACCCCACAGAAATAGACTGTCATTTCAAATTCAACTTGGCATTCATTTGATCTGTGGCAGGTGTGACTCTTCCAGACAGGATCCACCGCAGCTTCTGGCCCAGGGAGCCCTCAGGGAATTGCACCCAGAGCACACAGTACTGAAGAAGACAGGACAGTACTGTATGAGTGCTTGTAGTTGCATAGCAATCCGTAGGCTCTTTGGCAACTGTTCCCATTTTTTATACTGAGTTCACGCTCTGGGTTTATATGTTAATACTATGGTCATCAAACCTCATACTGAAGGTATGAGAACAGGAAGTTGTTTGTGTGTGTACTGTTTTACCAACTTTTGTGGCACAGCTTTTTTCTTACACAAGATAAGACATTTCTTGCTCTGTTGTAACAGACCTATGACAGACAGGAATGACAGAGCTATTTTGGAGGATTGTCAGATGATTAACCCAGGTTAATTATTAGTCATAGAGAGTGGAACAAAATATGATGAGCAAATAGTTGTCATTTCGCCTTTCTCATCATCCTCTTTTTGAGAAAGACATAAAGATGTCCTCCTACCTGACTAGCAGAGAAGCAGGCATAATGAGCAAGCTCACTTTAGTTGCAGGTAAAAACATTTAAATATGTTCATGTATGTTCTGTTTGTGTAATGTGCAACATATCTTTATTGACTCTAAATCTGTGCTTCTGAAGGTTTGTTCTTGGCTCCGTGCCACTTGGGCGAGTTTCCATTCTTTCCCACACAGATTAAATCAACATGAGACATTTTTTATTCAAATTGTCACTCAATATTTATCAAGATGATGAAGTTGATTTAGTTCCATAATACTTTGCATTTCCAACAAACTGAGATCTAGGGGCTATATTCAATACGTATCTTGTAAGATTAAGGTCACTATTGGTCAATTGCACACAAGGTCCAACTGAAACTGGACCTCTGCTTTTAACCCATCCCCTCCTACAGGTTTTGGAGAGACTTGGCGCCCGGGGAGTTGTTATTGTGAGGGGTTAAGTGCCTTGATCAATGGCAGGCAAAGGCCTCAAGGATTTGATACCAGCAATAACCCTCCAGTTGTCAGCTCACTTCCTGTCAGATTTGTCCCGTCGGACCCTGAATTCAAACTGGCAACCCGCAGTTGCTGGCGCTCCTCTAACCCCGAGGCTACCTGCTGGCCCCCTAGCATGTTTGAAATGTTAATGTAATTTCTGATTGAGCCGACATGAATGCGGGAACACTTCCTTCATTTCAATTGCGCTATAGTGCGGATATTCCGCGATACGGCTTGTATCTATGCCCTAATTGCCATCCCTCAACCTTTCAGACAAAACTGATGACAAATCCCCCGCCCTTTTGTCAGCAAAGCATGCGCAAGATTTAACATTTCTGGTTTATGTAATCTGACTCCGGTACACCCTATGTAGGTGGTAACAAGTCTTTTTTAAAGACAGTAAAGAGCAATTTGATCCTCCTTTTCTGTTAGGAAGTTTACCTTTAGTTGACTTGACAGTGTGTATGAAACGTTTTGGGAGTCTGCTGTGACATGGTATTGATTTTCATTTTTCAGTCTCATCTCTAGAGGGCCATTATGTTACACAGGCCTAACCATGGAAACAACCTGCAGATAACACACAATACAGTCCAGGATTGGAAGGACTTCTTCTTGGTGTGCTCTGTCAAACTGTCAAACCCTGAGTGATTCTGACATTTTAATAAATTGGTGACTAGATCTCGGGACATTCTTCTCAGCATGTTCCACAGGCAATGCCCCTGTAGTTGTAATCGCATTCGCAAACTTCCAATTTAATAATAACAAGCAATAATTGCATCTGTACAGCTGCGCATTTCAATTTCACACGCTCAGACTGTTGGCAGTCTTTTAGCGCCCTACCATGACAAAAAGATTTGTAGATGTCCAAACAGGAATTTGCAAGCAAGGAGAGAGAGAGCTAGAGCTCTGGGAGGGGGGACCTGTTTCTTCTAACCAATCAGATGAGATTTTCATAGACCAGCATACTCTACACTGGTTGGTTGGTGACAGCTCACATGCATCGGCCTTGTTGTCTGACGCAACCACCTGTCAAGGCCGCTTGGATGTGAGTAGGCTAGTGGAAGATGGTGGAAAAGGAAATAAGGAAGAAAGTAATTTATGAATTAACATGGAGTGGGGGATTGCACAGGCCTTCTGAGAGATCTGGTGAAGGAGAAGATGGACAATGAAAAATAGACATGGAATATTTTTTGAGTGAATATGGAATTGAGGATCACACAACTTTTGGAAGAGCTTCAGGCGGAAATGGAACATGACGAGAGTGAAGATGAATTAAAGGTGGTGGCAGGTGCAGTGATGATTGCTGAGAAGAAGTTGAGTGTAGAGGGAAGTAGTAAGGGGAGGAAGGTGTCAAGTGCAAAAACAAGGAAATGTGCTCCAGTAGTTCAGAGACGGAACTTGTTGAGAGTGACGGTAAAGTACCTACGGCTTTCGGGCCTCATCCCAAGGATGATAAAGATGATTTTATTGGAGTGAGATTTGTAGAGAATGGATCCTTGCTGTTTGGTTGATCCATATGTGGTGTCAGGTTGGGTGGAGGCGAGGTTGGGGATTGTTGACATGGTGAAGGTAACTCTGAGTGGACTCGTGATGATTTATTGTGTTTCTTCCACCCAGAGGGAGAGGGCGCGCCGGATTATTAGATTAGGGACAAGAATTGTGACATGCTTTGCTCTATGGAGCAGGGCGCCGTTGAGAGGAGTGATAACGGGTGTGGCATTACAGTAGGTGTTACGGAGGAGCAGTTGAAATTGAAGATCCCGGTGTCTGACGCCCGCTGCTTGATGAGACGTAGTTCCGGTGGGGAAACTGAGAAGACATTATCTGTCATGCTGAGTTTTGGTGCAGAATCATTACCAGATAAGGTCAAGGTAGGAAGTGTCAGTTATCCTGTTAGAGTTTATGTTCTGAGAATATTAAAGTGTTTTAGGTGTCAATGTGTGTCAATGTGTGACTAAGGAATGTGTGGTATCGGTGGAGAAAGTTGTGTGTTAGTTGTGGGGGTGATCATGGGGCTTATAGATCAGAGGTGTCCAGAGAGAGAAAGGCAGCTTGAGGTTTCCAGGGTTAGAGAAGTACAAAAAGTATTGTATGCCAAAGCAGTGAAGAGAGTACTAGAGGAAGATGGGTACAGGGTGAGGGAACCTGAGAGGATTCCTGTGAGTAGGCAGAGATCAAGAGAGAGTGAAGAAAATGTGCTTCAGTAAGGTGGGCTTTTTAGCATTCATAGCCATGGTTGTCAACTGTACTGCAGAAATTAATCGAAAGACACAGAAAATAGAGGTCGTAGTGGCAGTGGCAGAGAAGAACTTGGGATTGCGAGGATTTACTGCAGAACAGCTGCAGGAGGTGTTGAGTGGTAGTGTTATGTCCTCTCAGACTGTTTGTCTGGAGTAGGACTAGGTAGGGTAAAATAGTGGAATGTGTGGTGTTTTTTTAGAGAGGGCTAACTGGTGGTAGGGTCATTTTCCTTTTTCCCCAATCACGATGTGCACAACCAGGTTACAGCTGAGACTGATTGCGCAATGTCCACCAAAGAAGCCCAGCTGTTAGCTCTCATGGCTGGTAAGTTTAAATGTCTTTCTTTTATGGCTAGGTAGCATTATTTGTTTCTTATTTTTAATGTTTTTGGAAACTTTTGTCCAAGTCATTGTAATTAAGAGTTTGTAACTAACATTGGAGTCTGATGCTAGCTACTGAAATTGACTAGGTAAAGTTATGGAGCCATAGCTAGCTACAGTAGCTAGCATTATCATTAGAAAATGAGTTCTGCTAAGAACTAGCAACTGACAGAATATCATCCAGTTAGATCTGGAGTTTTAGTAGAAGCATGACTGAAGGAAGAAATCTATTTGTTTAGCTTTGACATTGGTTGCATTCTGTGAATGTGCACTGCCCTTTGATTAATGTAAAACCCTATCTTAACCATTTATAATTGTGTGTCCCCACTCTCCTATTATATATTTATTGCAATTCGATACTGATTTTATTGCGTTCCAAACATAATGCTCACCATATTGTTTTCTGCAGAGAGCCATAAGAAAATTAGTTTTGTTCAGTTGAGGAAATATTTTACAAAAAGATGGGGGGAAATATTGCAGTTTTGTGTAGGTACAGCCAACTAGCGCAAAATAATATTACGATATTCTCAAAATTATACGATATATCATCAAAAATAATAACCTGATATGTATATTTTTATTTTATGTTCTGTATCACTAATCAGTGATATCTGGGCACTAATCCAAACTATCTACCCAGCTGTCTACATACCACCACAGACCGATGCTGGCATTAAAACCGCACTCAAGGAGCTCAATACCGCCATAAGCAAACAGGAAAACGATCATCCAGAGGCGGCGCTACTAGTGGCCGGGGACTTTAATGCAGGGAAATTTAAATCAGTTTTTTCTCATTTCTATCAGCATGTTAAACGTGCAACCAGAGGGAAAAAAACTTGAGATCACCTTTACTCTACACACAGAGACGTGTACTTAGCTCTCCCTCACCCTCAATTTGGCAAATCTGACCATAATTCTATCCTCCTGATTCCAAGTAAAAATTAAAGCAGGAAGCACCAGTGACTCAGTCATTAAAAAAGTTCCTTTACACTCTTCCCTCACACTGCTGCTACTCTCTGTTTATTATCTATGCATAGGCACTTTACCCCTACCTACATGTACATATTACCTTAATTACCTTGACTACACCTTAACCCTGCACATTGACTCGGTACCGGTACCACTTGTACATAGCCTTGTTATTGTTATTTTTATTGTGTTACTAATTTTCCTTTAGTTTATTTAACAAGTTTTTCTTACTTACTTTTTAAATACTCTGCATTGTTGGTTAAGGGCTCGAAAGTAAGCATTTCAGGGGTAAGGTTGTATTCGGCACATGTGACAAATAAAATTGGATTTGATTAGGCCTAACTACTTGACCTGAACAAAGAAGGCCAACTGTGGTAAAACTTTTTTTATTTTCTACACTATTACTGCCATTTTCCCAGATCTAAACCATTATAAAGCAAAGGAGACATCTTTATTGAACTTCATTCCCACATTCAAGAACATTTTCATGTTTTCTTTCTAGTAAAACAATCCTTCTATCACAGTTGAAGGCTGATTCTTAGTTTAGAGGGAAAGATGCTAGCTTAAGGTAAAGGTTATTCAAATAATACACTTTCTCTTATTTCAAGCCAAATCTGAAATTTAGATAATTTCAATTTCCAAGGAGTGGAATGCACTTGACATGAATGGACTTCTGTATAGTGGAAGTTCCCAGAAGCCCTGCTGAATTTCACAGATGACTCCATGTCAAATCTGACCATACTTCTATCCTCCTGACTCCTGCTTACAAGCAGGAAAGCAGGATACACCAGTGACTCGGTCTATAAAAAAGTGATCAGATGAAGCAGATGATAAACTACAGAACTGTTTTGCTAGCACAGACTGGAATATGTTCCGGGATTCTTCCGATGGCATTGAGGAGTACACCACATCAGTCACCGGCTTCATCAATAAGTGCATCGATGACATCGTCCCATAGTGACTGTACGTACATACCCCAACCACAGGCAACATTCGCACTGAGCTAAAGGGTAGAGCTGCCGCTTTCAAGGAGCGGAACTCTAACCTGGAAGTTTATAAGAAATCCCGCTATGCACTCCGACGAACCATCAAACAGGCAAAGTGTCAATACAGGGCTGAGATCAAATCGTACTACACCGGCTCCGACGTTCGTTGGATGGGGCAGGGCTTGCAAACTATTACAGACTACAAAGGGAAGCACAGCCGAGAGCTGCCCAGTGACACGAGCCTACCAGATGAGCTAAATAACTTCTATGCTCGCTTCGAGGCAAATAACACTGAAACATGCATGAGAGCATAAGCTGTTCCGGACGACTATGTGATCACGCTCTCCGCAGCCGATGTGAGTAAGACCTTCAAACAGGTCAACATTCACAAGGCCGCAGGGCCAGACTGATTACCAGGACGTGTACTCCGAGCATGCGCTGACCAACTGGCAAGTGTTTTTACTGATATTTTCAACCTCTCCCTATCTGAGTCTGTAATATCAACATGTTTCAATCATGCGATGCAATCTCTATTGCACTCCACACTGCCCTTTCCAAAAGGAACACCTATGTGAGAATGCTATTCATCGACTAGAGCTCAGTGTTCAACACCATAGCACCCTCAAAGCTCATCACTAAGCTAAGAACCCTGGGACTAAACACCTCCCTCTGCAACTGGATCCTGGACTTCCTGACGGGCCGCCCCCAGGTGGTAAGGGTAGCTAACAACACATCTGCCACGCTGATCTTCAACATAGGGGCCCCAAACGGGTGCGTGCTGAGTCCCCTCCTGTACTCCCTGTTCACTCATGACTGCAAGACAACGATGAGTCAGCCTATAGGGAGGAGGTCAGAGACCTGACCGTGTGGTGCAAGGACAACAACCTCTCCCTCAACGTGATCAAGACAAAGGAGAGGATTGTGGACTACAGGAAAAAGAGGGCCGAGCACACCCCCATTCTCATCGACGGGGCTGTAGTGGAGCAGGTTGAGAGCTTCAAGTTCCTTGGCGTCCACATCACCAACATACTAACTTGGTCCAAGCACACCAAGATAGTTGTGAAGAGGGCATGACAAAACATATTCCCCCTCAGGAGACTGAAAAGATTTGGCATGGGTCCTCAGATCCTCAAAAGGTTTTACAGCTGCAGCATCGATAGCATCCTGACGTGTTGCATCACTTCCTGGTATGGCAACTGCTCAGCCTCCGACCGCAAGGCACTACAGAGGGTAGTGCGTACGGCCCAGTACATCACCGGGGCCAAGCTTCCTGCCATCCAAGACTACTATACCAGGCGGTGTCAGAGGAAGGCCCTAAAAATTGTCAAAGACTCCAGTCACCCTAGTCATAGACTGTTCTCTCTGCTACCACACAGCAAGTGGTACCGGAGCGCCAAATCGAGGTCCAAGAGGCTTCTAAACAGCTTCTACCCCCAAGCCATAAGACTCCTGAACATCTAATCAAATGGCTACCCAGATTATTTGCATTGTAAGTAACCATTTCACTGTAAGGTCTACACCTGTTGAATTCGGTGCATGTGACAAATACAATTTGATTTGATTTATTATTGTGCATCTAGTTCCAACCACTGTCAGAAACATTAGAATAGAAAGGTATGATTGGACTGGTGCCCAGATATCACTGATGCTACATGAATCATAGAGAGCGCAGTACAGATTTACTTTTGTAAATATGAATTGAAGAACCAGGTGAAGCGGTACACAAACTTTTTGGCTGTCAGGTCCTCTGTAGTCAGTTCCTGCACCCTCACGGACACAGTTTTGTGGTAGAGCTTGAAGAACCTTTCAAGGTGTTGTAATGGTTTGGGAAGCCTTGCCCATGACGCACTGCAGCACTAACCGCAGTTGCTTGACCAGGTCGTTCAACAGGCCCTCCACCCTGCCGAAGTAGTTTCGAATGAGGTTCATGTTGTGCGTGTTCTTGCTGCACATGTGGTACTGATCATACATGAGGTCATTCCATGAGCACTCCAGGTTCCTCAGCTTGTGGTGGCCCTCCAGTTGCCTGGCTTGCTCTACCATTAACCTCAGTCACTGCACAGGAAAGTAGGAGAAATATTACTACACAAATACATTGTAAATGTACAATGTCACATAAAATGTTATGCAAGCCAACAATAATAGTTCCCAATCAAGTGGCATGTTTGCAGCTGAACATACCTGAAAATATATTCTTCAGGTTCGCCACGGCTGAGGCTAGCTGACTGTTGCATCGCAGCATATTTTACATCCTTCAGGTTCTCAACGGTGTTGACGCTTTGCCTCCAGTCATTGCCAATATCTCCCAGGGAGATCTGAATGTCTTTCACATCCCCCAGGGCATTGTGGAGCTGACGGAGGCCTGAACGGACCCTGTCTAACTGGGAGTGGATTGCAGCCTGGAAAGTGTGGACAGACAATTGTAAATGGTTTAGAGAGGGTTTTACATTTATCAAAGGGTAGTACAGATTCACAGAATGCAGCCAATGTCAAAGCTAAACAAATTATTTTCTACCTTCAGTCTCAAACAGGTCCCACCTCCCAGAGCTTCTGCTCTCACACACAGAAATCACTGTTTGCAGATCTACAAATATTTCTGTCCCAGTAGGGCCACTGTCTTTGATACGGCGCTAAAGCCCTGACAAAAGTCTGAGTGCGTGAAATTGACATGTGCAGTTGTACAGATGCAATTAATGCTGGCAAATATTAGAATTTGATTACAACTACAAACTCATCAGTTACATGTTTGAGAATGTGCTTACAACTACAGATTATTATTTAATGTTCACAAATTATCAGTTACATGCTGGCAAATTGTGCTCACAACTACAAATCTATTCCACACACTCAAATCATTATGCCAATGATTTACCTTCAATATTCTCTGTTTTCCACACCAATTGTCCTTCTGAAGGACAGATCCCTCTGTGTGTGTATGTGTGTGTCCTGCCCATTGTCGTGCCTTGCCTCAAAATAGCCCTGTTAGACAGCCAGAGATTCATATCTCTCATCTACCTTTCAGCCAGGAAGATTGCACGCTGACAAAAACACTCCCCTTTGGAGTGTCCTTGTTTGCGTCAAACATTGTTTATTCCCCTCCACACTCCAGGATATTCCCTGTATAGCTCATTTGAAAGGAATGAAAGCATTCAAGTGTTCAAAACATTCAAATGAAGCACTGTGCGTAGTGAAGCAATACAAAGTCAAACAATGGCAGCAAAGAGATCCTTTCCAGAGCCTGTTTATTTGGCAGGACAACTGCTGCTTTGATGTTACATTTGTATATTTCTTTAATCCATTTCTCTTGAAATCAAAAGGCATACTTGGATACATCTTCATTTTGGAGAGATCTTTTTATTTTCCTCCTTTATATTCAGCTATCAAGACAATACATTTGAAGGCTGTCATATAGGATCCAGTACTCTCTAAATGACATTTCTTCTACATATCGCTGTCTCTTCACTAATAAGAGCTGTGCTTATGCAGCATCGCATTATTGTACCAAGACTGTTCTCAGGGCATGCCTGGTTGTAACTAGATACACTACATGACCAAAAATATGTGGACAGCTGCTCGTTGAACATCTCATTTCAAAATCATTGGCATTAATATGGATTTGGTTCACCATTTGCTGCTACAACAGCCTCCACTCTTCTGGGAAGGCTTTCCACTAGATGTTGGAACATTGCTGCTGGGACTTGCTTCCATTCAGCCACAAGCATTAGTGAGGTCGGGCACTGATGTTGGGCAATTAGGCCTGGCTCGCCGTTGGCGTTCCAATTCATCCCGAAGGTGTTTGATGGGGTTGAGGTCAGGGCTCTGTGCAGGCCAGTCAAGTTCTGCCACACCGATCTCGTCAAACCATTTCTGTATGGACCTCGCTTTGTGCACGGGGGCATTTTCATGCTGAAACAGGAAAGGGCCTTCCCCAAACTGTTGCCACAAAGTTGGAAGCACATAATTGTCTAGAATGTCATTGTATGCTGTAGCGTTAATATTTCCTTTAACTGGAAATAAGGGGTCTAGCCTGAACCATGAAAAAAAGCCCCAGACCATTAGTTCTCCTTCATCAAACTTTACAGTTGGCACTATGCATTGGGGCAGGTAGCGTTCTCCTGGCATCCACCAAACCCAGATTCGTCCTCGGACTGCCAGATGGTGAAACGTCCATCACTCCAGAGAACGCATTTCCACTGACCCAGAGTCTAACGTCGACAAGCTTTACACCACTCCAGCCGACGCTTGGCATTGCGCATGGTGATCGTAGGCTTGTGTGCGGCTGCTTGGCTATGGAAACCCATTTCAAGAATTTCCCGACAAACAGCTCTTGTGCTGACGTTGCTTCCAGAAGTAGTTTGGAACTTGGTCGTTAGTGTTGCAACCAAGGACAGACAATTTTTACGAGCGGTGCGATTCAGCACTCGACGGTCCTGTTCTGTGAGCTTGTGTGGCCTACCACTTCGTGGCTGAGCCGTTGTTGCTCCTAGACATTTCCACTTCACAATAACAGCACTTACCGTTGACCGGGGCAGCTCTAGCAGGGCAGAAATTTCACAAACTGACTTGTTGGAATGGTGGCATCTTTTGATGGTGCAACGTTGAAAGTCACTGAGCTCTTCAGTAAGGCTATTCTACTGCCAGTGCTTGTCTATGGAGATTGCATGGCTGTGTGCTCGATTTTATACACCTGTAAAGAACGGGTGTGGCTGCAATAGCCAAATCCATTAATTTGAAGGGGCATACTTTTGTATATATAGACTGTTTTCAGGTTGGGCCTGGTTGTAGCTAGATATGTTAGTTGTTTCGGGGACAATTGTAGCTAACCCTAACCCTTTTCCTAACTTTAATTATCATAACCTGCCACGTTAATTCCCTTAACAACCTGCATAAGTTCTCCTAACCTGCTACGAAAAGACACTTCTGCTAGTCAAAATCGGTAGACTTGCCCTGAGAATAGTCTTGGTTTTATTGGTTTTCTGTCCTGAGCCTCATGTTATCTTTCAATGAAGTATCGACCAGGAAGGATATCAAAGAAATATGTAAAGATCCAATTAGTATTCATGGCTCTGAACTCTGGATTTCAAGGGTTGTTTTACCTCCTAGTCCAGGGTTTGTGAAAGTACGGAGGTTAAGCCGTGTGTCCTCAAGAGAAGAGTAGAAGAGGCTGGTGATTGACTGTGGTGTTTTTACACATCATGATGCTGTATCATGGTGAAGGTCTTGGCCGGTGTAATACATCTCTCTGTTGCTGCTCAGGCATTAAGCATGAGCCCATGTTGGTTCTTCTCAGCATGTGTTGGTTCTTCTCAGCATGTGTTGGATAAATAGGTATAGAAGACAGCCTCAAACAGATCACCCTTCTTAGTACAGTATATGCCTTATAGGGCATGGAATGGATATTTCCAATGTTTTCAGTCTCTAGCTTTTTTGATTTGGGAGTAGAGGTCTTCTCGGGTGCAAAATGTTTGTCCTCGGGTCCATCCAAGTCCATCAGACCCCGAACCGACTTGATCGTTTTTAATTTAGGGGGACCCGGACAGACCCTGAGAACAATCAGACCCCAACCCGAATCGACCTGACAACAACCAGACCTAGACCCGACCCTAACCAGTACCTGATTGGATGCGAGTGACAAAAACAATTATGTTAATCAGAAGTTGCTATTCTGGTTAACAAATAGGTCTTCATATGTTGGCTAGGCCTTCTGTCAGTCAATAAATTATTAGCGTAAAATAAATATGCTATGCAGAGTTGTGGTCCGGTCCACTCAGGTCCATCAGCTGTAGTTACGTAGACCCGAGACCTGATGACAATCAAAAAGGACCCGACCTGGACCTGAAAATAATTTTTGACCTTGACCCTCTCGGGTATTCGGGTTTGGGTGGACCCGTGAAGACCTCTAGTTGGGAGCAAACCACTTAAATGTTCTGTTGCTTCAAATTAGTTTTTAAGGACAGAACTCCATAATAACATGTTAGGGCATTAGATGCTTTAACAACCCGCTAGATTAAGAATATTATCTTGAGCACCAATGTTTGGGGTATTTTAAAACTCTATTGAGGAATTAAAAACAGGATTGATGTGGCAAATCCTCAGAACCTAAAGCCTGGAAAAGGTTGCCATGGAATCAAGAAAAACAACAGGGGAGAAACTTTAATGGTACTTGCTTAATTATCAAGACGGAGCCCGACGTGTGTGTGTTCGCTAATGTAATGTATCATTGTTATTTACCCAACGTGAATCCTTGCGTCTAATCACTCGGCAGGGTGTTGTATGAGAATCTGTTTCTTCTAAAGCACAGCTTGGCCTTCCACACTCTGCCTTCTTCAGCTGACACCGAGCATCAATCAAACTCAACAGCAAGCATTCTGAATGTACATGTTGTTCCTACAACCTCCTCCAATGGCAGACAGTGCACTTGTCTAGCCTGTAAGTGCAAGACTTCTGTCAATCTCTTCCTTACTGTATGCACAGTGCTTGATTGGGACATAGTCTGTCACTCACACCTCCACTTTTTGTCACCATTTTGTTTTAGATAGTAGTATGGAAAGTATGAAAAAAGATAGTATTCTTCCTATGAAAGATCTTAGCACATATTTTAATGTGTGTCAGACGGTATGATGAATCCTTCTCATGGCATGCAGTAATGATTCCTTTCATCTCCATGTTCACACTTTAATGTTTTCACTTCCCACTGGGCAAAAAACGTGTTGAATCAACGTTGTTTCCACGTCATTTCAACAAAAACATTCAATGTGATGGCGTTGAATCAACGTGGAAAACTGGATTTGCAAAAAGTCATCAACAAAAGGGAAATTAGTATTTTTTTTCACCCAACTTTGAACCTAAATCCAGTGACATGGTGACATTTTTTGTTGATTTCACATTGAATTCACATTACAACTCAACCAAATGTAAATCAAAACTGGATGTGCCCAGTAGGTTATTACCCATAACTAGCTGGGAAGGAGGAGGCATTTCATATTCCGGTATTCCAGGACAGTCTTCCAAGCCTCTGGGAGAATCCCTCTGCACATCCCTTGAGCCTGGTGCTCTCTTCCCTTCTTGGAATATGTGTGTGTGTGTGTGAATGAAGCAGGACAAGTCTGACAATATGGCTTTAAAAAAAAAAAAAAAAACATTTTTTCGCCACAATTTCGTGGTATCCAATTGGTAGTAGTTACAGTCTTGTCTCATCGCTGCAACTCCCGTACGGACTCGGGAGAGGCGAAGGTCGAGAGCCATGCATCCTCCGAAACACAACCCAACCAAGCCGCACTGCTTCTTGACACAATGCCCATCCAACCCGGAAGCCAGCCGCTCCAATGTGTCGGAGGAAACACCGTACACCTGGCTACCTGGTCAGCGTGCACTGCGCCCGGCCCGCCACAGGAGTCGCTAGTGCGCGATGAGACAAGGATATCCCTGCCGGCCAAACCCTCCCTAACCCGGATGACGCTGGGCCAATTGTGCGCCGCCCCATGGGCTTCCGGGTCGCGGCCGGCTGCGACAGAGCCTGGACTCGAACCCAGAATCTCTGGTGGCAGACACTGCGCCACCCGGGAGGCGACAGTGTGGCTCTTTGAACTGTATGGGGAGCCATTATGGAGACCTTCCAGTAGATAAGAGGGCTGTTCTGTTCCTGGTTAACTAAACCCTGTCAGCTCAGCAAACCTCTTCTGCCTCTATGGACCACAGGATGGTTGTTACCCCCACATGTCACTAACACTGGCAGCTATGATAGATTAATTGATTTCTAATTGACACTGGTTTCCTCCTCCATCTCTTCCTTTATCTCTTTCAAGCTCTATTTTCACGGTATTTATTCATGATACGATTCATTAATATCGACCACATGGAGCATTCAATAAATGTGCAACTTCTGTGACTTCTGGAAGATTTTAACCCACTTAACCCCTAACTTCTCCATGTTTTCACAATCATTGTAAAGCCCTAGATTATTATTTATTTAATGTGATTAGTAGTCAATTAAAGTATGCATGGCCATCATTTTAAGGTCAATCTTGTTACGTGAACTCTCGTTTTAATATAGTGAAACGATTCCTTTAAAAGAAATATTAAAAAAACATTGTACATTAATAGTCAAATCAGCGTAAAAGCAGGTGGGAAACTGAGTGGGTCGAGCATAACACGTCAACTCTGTTACCCATGGACAGAAAGGCTAGAAATGTTTAAACAAATGTTTTTATTTAATTTTTAGCTTGCATTCAGTTGCCACTCCCTGTTGAACACACAGAACAAGCTTCCATTCCCCCTGTCACAAGGGGATTTGTGGCTGATTTTAAGATGAAGTCATCAACCCTGTTACTGTCAACCCTGTTACTTTATAACCCTGTGAATTCCGAACAACAGTAAACAGCAAATACTGTACACAGACATACATTGTGTATTGATTCTAAATGCATTTCCATACCTTGTTATCTTGCTTTATCTTGCTACCCTGCTTCATAAACAACGTCTGTTACTTGAAGTGTGAAATGCTTACTTACAAGGCCTTAACCAACAATGCAGTTCAAGAAATAGAGTTAAGAAAATATATACTAAATAAACTAAAGTAAAAAATTGAATAAAAAGTCACACAAAATAACAATAACGGGGCTATATACATGGTGTACCGGTACCGAGTCAGTGTGCGGGGGTACAGGTTAGTCGAGGTAATTTGTACATGTAGATAGGGGTAAAGTGACTATGCATAAATAGTAAGCAGCAGTATAAAAAAAAGGGGGGGGGTCAATGTAAATGGTCCAAGTGGCCATTTGATTAATTGTTCAGCAGTCTTATGGCTTGGGGGTAGAAGCTGTTAACGAGCCTTTTGGACCTAGACTTGGCACTTCGGTACCGCTCGCCGTGCAGTAGCAGAGAGAACAGTCTATGACTTGGGTGACTGGCGTCTTTGACAATTTTTTGGGCCTTTCTCTGACAAGGCCTAGTATAGAGGTCTTGGATGGCAGGAAACTTGGAAACAGTGATGTACTGGGCCGTATGCACTACCCTCTGTAGCACCTTACGGTCGGATGCCGAGCAGTTGCTATACTAGGCGATGATGCAACCGGTCAGGATGCTATCGATGGTGCAGCTGTAGAGCTTTTTGAGGATCTTGGGACCCATGCCAAATCTTTTCAGTCTCCTGAGGGGGAAAACATTTAGTTGTGCCCTCTTCACGACTCTCTTGGTGTGTTTGGACCATGATAGTTTGTTGGTGATGTGGAAACCAAGGAACTTGAAACTCTCCACCTGTTCCACTACAGCCCCGTCGATGTGAATGGGGGGCGTGTTCGGCCCTCCTTTTCCTGTAGTCTGTGATCAGCTCATTTGTCTTGCTCACGTTGAGGGAGAGGTTGTTGCATACTCTCCCTTTATGAGAACTCTTACCTGCTCAGGAACATATAGATTTTGGGTGGGATGGAACAACCCCCCCATACCTCTGTGTATATGATATTCGGAACATTCCATAAGAAGGTGGGCATACAGTATGTGTACTGTGTATACCCCCAGGACAGACATCCCATGATATTCTTCTTACATGACTATCAATCTGGCTGCCTCAAGCCTCAGAGCATACCGTAGCTATAGGAGAATGATCAGGAGAATTGATTTGTATAGCATAATGACTATGGCTTAGCCCACTACTTGTGACCCTACTAACAAGTATCTTCTTGGCCCTTTCGCACAATGGTAAGATTAATGGGCTTGATGCATTATTGATTCCACCTGTCTGCACTCTGCTGCCATATCCAGTGAGTGTACAAAACACTGCTTTTCCATGACATAGACTGACCAGGTGAATCCAGGTGAAAGCTATGATCCCTTATTGATGTCACCTGTTAAATCTACCTCAATCAGTGTAGATGAAGGGGAAGAGATAGGTTAAATAATGTTTTTTAAGCTTTAAGACATTTGAGACATCGATTGTGTATGTGTGCCATTCAGAGGGTGAATGGGCAAGGAAAAATATTTATGTGCCTTTGAAGGGGGTACGGTAGTAGGTGCCAGGCGCACCAGTTTGAGTGTGTCAAGAACTGCAACGCTGCTGGGTTTTTCACGCTCAACAGTTTCTCTCTTGTGTGTTTCAAGAATGGTCCACCACCCAAAGGACATCCAGCCAACGGCAGGCCAGTGGTCGAAAAAGGGTAATTGATGAAAGAGGACAGAGGAGGCTGACACGAATTGTGTAGAGCAGCAACAGATGGGCTACAGTTAGTCAGGTTTTCATGGCTCACATTGGGCCCATTGATAAAAGTGGAGCAACTTTTGAACGCCACAGGATATCTGAACATCATTGCCAATCAGATGCATCCCTTCAAGGCCACAAGGCTAGGATTGTCCAGGAATGGTTCCACAAACATGACAGATAATTCAGCTACTGCAGTGTCTTGCCCAGTCACCAGATTTCAACCCAATTGAGCATCTGTGGGATGAGATGGAATGATCTATTCAGAGTAGAGATCCACTACCAGACAACTTAACACAACTGTGGGAAGCATTGGAGTCAACATTGGCCAGCATCCCTGTGGAACATTTTTGAAACCTTGTGGAGTTCATGCCCCGACAAACTGAGGCTGTTCTGAGGACAAAACGGTGTACAACTCAATATTAGGAAGGTGTTCCTAATGTTTTGTACACTCAATGTGTTATAATATACTGTAGTTGTGCTTTGGTTTTCAAGCCTGAATGGCTGAAGTGAATGCATGAATAGTAAATACAGTACAGATTATGTTGTTCTCCATGACATGCACTGAATGTGACAGTTCTCTGGACTGTTTGTCTTCCGAGTGAAACGGCCAACCATTTTATTGTACCATCAAATGCATTTGTACATTTGTTTGTAATTTGACAGTTCTGTATAGTGATGTGTGGCTATGGAGATGATCTCATGCAGCCTGGCATTGTAAGGACACAGTGTTGCATGGAAAAGCAACCTGTAGGCAGACAGCGAGCAGTGTGACATACTGTAAGCAGCATGGTGTATATATATATCAGGGAACAGCCAAGGGTTTAAATGGTTTGTAGAAAGTTGTGGAACAGCACTTAAAATGAGTTTGCCTTTCCATTTGATAGTAATTGAAATAGAATGGCATGTGCTTAACTGTTGCTGTATATCTGGATATCCAACGTTGGCAGAAACGTGTTGCAGCCCAGTTGGTTCTGTTCTGCCTCCCTCTGGACCCCTTGGAAACAACGAACCATTCATGTAAGCTCACAAGATCAGGGTGGCTCCTAAGTCTACCTCTGAACTGCCTTAGCCATGGTGCTTAACGCTGAAGATTAGGCCCAGAAAACATGTATTTTCTGGGTAAAGTAATCCTGAAGGATTTTAACCCTTCAACCCTTGACATCCGAGATAGTTTTGTCTCTTTATCCATATATCCCCTTTCATCTCAGGTTGGGCTTGACCCCTAACTCAAGTGCCTCTTCCCATGCTCCAACAATGTCCTCAAAATGTCAAAGATGGGCGTACAATCAGAGGGGAGAAATTTTGGTGGTGCTGTTTAGCATGTCACTGTCTTCACCTCACAGAATAAGTAGGTCGGTCTACATACTCCTTAGTAGCGCTCATTTCCAGGTCTGCTCTCCCTCAGCCCTCCAACCTTACAGATGTACTTACTGTCAGCGCCAGTCATCTACCGTCACCTCCAGTCTCTTTGGTCTGTTCCACACCGGGGGCGTCAGAGTCCTGCTCTCCGCTGTGGGGGCCCTGGTGGGCGGACAGGCGGTCCAGAGACCTGGGCGACATATTAATGTCCCTTCTTCTATAGCACCAGCACATGGCCAGGTCGGCCCGGAACGAGGGCRTGTAGAAGCCATAGATGACCGGGTCAAAACATGTGTTCAGGTTGCCGAAGACAAACAGGGCGTGGTGGATGTATTCAGGCGTGACCTGCAGCATCTCCGGCTGGAACCAGTACCAGATACCCAGGAGGTAGTAGGGCGTCCAGCAGACCACAAAGGACATCACAATGATGATGGTCATCTTTAGAGTCTTCATTCGTGCTTTGGGGATCATGTCTGTGCCACTGCGTCTCAGGCAGGACTCRCCAGCTGGAAAWGTATGGCACTGGTTAGTAGCTTCCTAAAGCTAATGTAGCTATCATATCTCKCCTAAACATTGTCAATGTATAATTMATGTTKGAACAGCATATAGGCCTACTGAGGTTGCCATTTTGGMCATGCAAGTATTRTGGTTGCCAGATTGGAATAGCTAGCTTKTACCTTTGTTCCTGTGGAGTTGCTGATTGATCTCAATGAGGATGCGTGTGTAGCAGAAGCTCATGACCAGCAGGGGGAACACGTAGAGAGTGACGAAGTAGAACATGTTGTAGACYGTCTCCTGCCATCGCTCTTTGAARCTGCCATGGGTCACACACTGGGTGAAGTCTACGCCCTCKGCCTTGATGGCCCGGAAGATGAACAGCTGGGGAACAGGAAGTCACTGAGTAACAACAACCACAACATCTAAGATGTATGACAATCCACCTACTCGTATACAGTAGTTACCTTTACAACAGGTATACACTGGGCTACTACAGTACTAATTTAGTTCTGTGAGGATCATTTAATCTATTCCATTATAAGTAAAAACTAGTTGAGGTCTTGGCTGCTATTTTGTGCCGGCGCACTGGCCAGAAATGGGTGGTTTAATGAGAAGAATGCAGTGGCTGAGTCATGTCTGCAGTATTTTCTGATTAATGAATGCAGTGGTCAGTAGCATCACAATAACTTTCAAGGTGGATCCATATTCTGCAATGGCTTCAAATTTGCAATCTAAATAGATGAATACTCAGGGAGAGTTGCACCCTTTGGTATTTTAGCGCTTACTCGGTGCGAAAGAGGTATGTATTTCTGGTACTGGGAGGGTTCATAAATCTGACATGACAAAATCACCAGATCATGTGGGGAGAACAAGTATTTGATACACTGCGATTTTGCAGGTTTTCCTACTTACAAAGCATGTAGAGGTCTGTCATTTTTTCATAGGTAACTTCAACTGTGAGAGACGGAATCTAAAACAAAATCCAGAAAATCACATTGTATGATTTTAGTTTAATTAATTGCATTTATGCATGACATAAGTATTTGATCACCTACCAACCAGTAGAATCGGCTCTCACAGACCTGTTAGTTTTTCTTTAAAAGCCCTCCTGTTCTCCACTCATTACCTGTATTAACTGACGCGCCTGTTTGAACTCGTTACCTGTATAAAAGACACCTGTCCACACCTCAATCAAACAGACTCCAACTTCCTCCACAATGGCCAAGACCAGAGAGCTGTGTAAGGACATCAGGGATAAATTGTGAGACCTGTACAAGGCTGGGAGTGGCTACAGGACAATAGCCAAGCAGCTTGGTGAGAAGGCAACAACCGTTGGACAATTATTAGAAATGGAAGAAGTTCAAGATGACAGTCAATCACCCTCGGTCTGGGGCTCCATGCCAAGATCTCACCTCGTGGGGCATCAATGATCATGAGGGATGTGAGGGATCAGCCCAGAACTACACGGCAGGACCTGGTCAATGACCTGAAGAGAGCTGGGACCACAGTCTCAAAGAAAACCATTAGTAACACACTACGCCGTCATGGATTAAAATCCTGCAGCGCACGCAAGGTCCCCCTGCTCAAGCCAGCGCATGTCCAGGCCCGTCTGAGTTTGCCAATGACCATCTGGATGATCCAGAGGAGGAATGGAGAAGGTCATTGTGTGATGAGACAAAAATAGAGCTTTTTGCTCTAAACTCACTCGCCGTGTTTGGAGGAATAGAAGGATGAGTACAACCCCAAGAACACCATCCCAACCGTGAAGCATGGAGGTGGAAACATCATTCTTGGGGATGCTTTTCTGCAAAGGGGACAGGACGACTGCACCGTATTGAAGGAGGATGGATGGGCCATGTATCGCGAGATCTTGACCAACAACCTCCTTCCCTCAGTAAAGAGCATTGAAGATGGGTCGTGGCTGGGTCTTCCAGCATGACAACGACCCAAACACACAGCCAGGGCAACTAAGGAGTGGCTCCGTAAGAAGCATCTCAAGGTCCTGGAGTGGCCTAGCCAGTTCCAGACCTGAACCCAATAGAAAATCTTTGGAGGGAGCCGAAAGTCCGTATTGCCCAGCGACAGCCCCGAAACCTGAAGGATCTGGAGAAGGTCTGTATGGAGGAGTGGGCCAAAATCCCTGCTGCAGTGTGTGCAAACCTGGTCAAGAACTACAGGAACGTATGATCTCTGTAATTGCAAACTAAGGTTTCTGTACCAAATATTCAGTTCTGCTTTTCTGATGTATCAAATACTTATGTCATGCAATAAAATGCAAATTAATTACTTAAAAATCATACAATGTGATTTTCTGGATTTTTGTTTTAGATTCCTTCTCTCACAGTTGAAGTGTACCTATGATAAAAATTACAGACCTCTACATGCTTTGTAAGTTGGAAAACCTGCCAAATCGGCAGTGTATCAAATACTTGTTCTCCCCACTGTAAATACTGAATTGATTTATGATTTTATACTTTCAGTTGTATCCCATCTGAGTTGGGGGCAGAGTTGTTAGCCTTTTGCAACAATGCAATTTTACTTGTTTTCCAATCCTCCATGTATTATTAAAATGTTGATTGTTTTCAGTGTTTAAAATCTTGGTTTTACAACATCTCCCTCCTCCCGCTGCTGATGTTGCACATTCCTAATTCTCAGGAATATAATCATATTTCACACTCTGGGGGCCACAATTAACTAACTAAATCAGCATGCCAGGAATTTAAAGATTTTCTCGCTGAAATGCCTCCTCATTTCCAGGAAGACTCCAGAAGGCATATCCCTATCTGTCTATCTACCCCCTTGTCCTTGCCCCTCTGCTGCATAGGGGCGGTGATTACGTGGGATCTCTGACGGTGCGGCACTGATACGTAAATCCTGTTATGCCCCTCTGCACTCTACAGCCCTGAAAATTAAATTAGAGGGGAAGAGCCTGAGGCGAGACGTTCAAGATGCTCATGCTCTGTGGTGAATCGCCTACCAGCAGGTGCACTGATAAAACTCTCAGCAGCCCCGGCGCCACTCTGACAGCAAATTAGGCTTATTTGTCTACTCAGATTCATAAATCTATCCTCATGAGGGACGCATGCCGTTTCTCCCCCCTTTGAATCTCCCGTCCCACACCCTGACACTCTACCCCCTTCAAGCAAACAGTCACTCTCCTGCATCTTGAAGTAAGCCATCCAAACAATGTGGAGAAGCCTGGACTACTTTGAAGTTGTGGTGCAGTAGCATGCCATTACTCTTTGAAACCATTTTACATACTGTGCAAGAATATACCCAAGAACAATCCAAACTACGGTAAGTTATGTACTGTACATTTTATATTTCCTTAGGCTACATTCTAAATCAGATGACTTGTAATATATTTATTTATGTATTTTCTACAGGGGAAAAAAAGATGCCCCGCAGTGTGATCTTGAATTGGTTGTAGCCAAAAACAAATTCAAGATCACACTGTGGGGCATCTTTTTTATCTTTTTTATAATAATAATACATTACAAGGCATAAACCACTCTGTCAAGTTCAGAGGAAATATTTAATTTCCCTGTCAAAGCGAATCAATGAATGCATCCATCCACATTTCCCTCTACACCGGCTGTCCTCACAGACCAGTGCACCATTAACTATCACTTTCAAATAATCCTTAATGCACTGTTTTTGTCAAGGGGTTTTCAGGAAAGCATTTTTCAATGACACAGCAGACAGGATTGTGTTTTTGATTCAAGGAACACATTGCCAAAGAGCCAGGGAGATCCCCAGCCTATCTTCATTAAATCCCCATCTAGATCCATCAGTATGTGTGCACAGTAGGCGAAGCGGTTTCAATTTCTGGATGAGATGACAGTTGAGTACAGCACACCATGCAGATTAATGCCTCCTCGTTTGTCACTGTGTGTGTATGTGTGTGTGTATTAGATCTACGCTTGACCTTGACCAGATTAATTCAGTATCTGTCACAAATGGTGACCTAGGCCATCCTTTCACCTGTCATCTCCCATCAGCCACTGGGTCGAGAGTGTTAACTGGCACTTGAAACATCTGTGCAAACTGATTGATTATGTGTACACTCCCGCTCAGCCCAGTCAAAGCTCCTCTCTGTCCTGGCACCCCAATTGTGGAACGAGATTCCCCCTGAAGCTAGGACAGCAGAGTCTCTGCCCATCTTCCAAAAACAACTGAAATCCTACCTCTTCAAAGAATATATTAACAAACTTCTGTATTTAGGCCAAATGTACTTATGACAACTGTGATATGTGGTTATCTCACCTAGCTATCTATTTTTGATTTATTAATGTCATTTTTACCCTTCTTTTCTCCCCAACTTTGTGATTAAGATCATGTCTCATTGCTGCCGGGCTTGGGAGAGGCGAAAGTCGAGTCACGCGTCCTTCGAAACATGATCCGCCAAACCGTGCTTCTTAACACCTGCCTGCTTAACTCGGAAGCCAACTGCACCAATATGTCGTTCACCTGACAACCGAGGTCAGCCTGCAGGCGCCCGGCCCGCCACAAGGAGTCACTAGAGCGTGATGAGCAAAGTAAAACCCCCTCCCGGCCAAACCCTCCCCTAACCCGGACGACGCTGGGTTAATTGTGTGCCGCCCTATGGGACTCCCGGTCATGGCCGGTGATCAAACCCCAGGCTGTAGTGACGCCGCAACACGGCGATGCAGTGCCTTAGACCGCTGCACCACTTGGGAGGCCCCCACCTAGCTATCTTAAGATGAATGCACTTACTCTAAGTACCTTTGGATAAAAGCGTCTGCTAAATTACTAAAATGTAAATACACACTTCTAAGTGCCTTGACTAACCCACAGCTAGAGCTGCACTTGGCATGAACACGTCATCTCAACAACATACCAGGAATGAACAAAATCACTTTCATTTTAAGGAATTTACCTTGAATTTCTTGGAGTGCCACACTATTTATAGTAAACAAGGCTACCAGGGTTTTAACTCACCTGTGGTAAGGCCAGAAGCACACTGAGGCCCCAGGCCAGACCCAGCATCCTCTTGTTCCTGTGGTGGGAGTTGAGTGAGTCCAGCGGGTGCAGGATGGCGTGGTGCCTGTCCAGACTGACCACCACCAGGATGAAGGCTGATGAGTGCATGGCAAACAGCTTGAGGAAGCACAGCATCTTACACATGGCGTCTCCGCCATACCACTGCACCGTGATGTTCCAAATGGCGTCCAGTGGCATCACCACAAAGGTCATCATCAGGTCGGCGGCGGCCAGGCTCATGATGAGTGGTCGCAAGTGAGAAGCCAGGCGCCGGCCACGCCCCCGGCACACACTGACCAATAAYGCAAGGTTGCTGCAGGCAGCAAATAGGAAGAGGATTAAGGTGGCGCCGACACGGAATTGGGCAGCGCGGGTGAAGGTGGGTGTCTCCCAGTCAACCAGAGGGGGAAACTGGGACATGTTTGAGAGGGCGGGTTGCATTGACCCGGTGGCACCCACTAAKGGAGGCCTCAGGAGGGACAGGTTGCCAGACATCCTGGGTTGGAAAAGACAAGGTTTATATGAATGACTGTAGATGACAAAGTAAAACATGTATGTCATTATCGTGATTACATACATTATTATCATATACACATCAAAGTTTTTATGCGTCGTCAGATATTCTACGTTGCTCTGGATAGTATAAGTGATTATTAATGTAAAATAAGACCTCATGCGACTGATAAACAGTCCACAGTCCACCAACCAACTCATCAGAGAGAAGCGTACCCACTGGGTACACCACATAATTTCAACGTGGATAATTGGATAATATTTGGTTGAGACGTTGATCAATTAGATTACAACATATATTCACCCACTCAAAAAGCAGTGGTGTAAAGTTCCTCAGTAAAAATATTTTTAAGTACTACTTAAGTAGTTTTTGGGGGTATCTGTACTTTACTATTTATATTTTTGACAACTTTTACAAAATATTGTACTTTTTACTCCATACATTTTCCCTGACAACCCAAAGAACTCATTACATTTTGAATGCTTAGCAAGACAGGAAAATTGTGAAATTCACGCACTTGTCAAGAGAACACGTGGTCATCCCTAGTGCCTATGGTCTGGTGGACTCACTAAACACAAAGGCATATTTAGTAAATAATAGTGTTGGAGTGTGCCCCTGGCTATCCATATATTTTAAAAACAAGAACATGCTACCTCTTGCTTTGCTTAATATAAGAAATGTGAAATGGTTTATACTTTTACTTTTGATACTTAAGTACATTTTAAACCAAATACTTTTAGACTTTTACTCAAGTAGTATTTTACTGGGTGACTTTCACTTTTATTTGAGTAACTTTATATTAAGGTATAATACTTTTACTCAAGTATGACAACTGGGTACTTTTCCACCACTGTCAAAAAGAAAGCCGAAAGTTAGTTGAATTGCCAATGTGTTATCACTATGCATTCAACCATCTAAAAGCACAACCAAATTCCAATGGAAAAACAATGTCTGATTTTTGGTTTAATTGTCACCCAAATGTCTATCACTGCGCTTTCAACCATCTTAAAGCACAGCAAAGTTCAAATGGGAATACAGTGTCAGATATTTTGTTAAATGTGTTATCACTGTGTTTAATTCATCTAATAGCAGAACCAAACCTGCATTGCAGTTGAGATTACATTAATGCCATTTGAGATTCTGTGCAGATTGTGAAGATCTCCATAGACCTGCAACATCCTATGCATACCATCTTGAACATGCATGCTTTATGTGATTACATAAGAAATGTATAGTTACAGTAACATCAATGTGCAAATGGACGTATTACTAATTTTAAGGTGGAATGTTAAATTAGTTTGGAAGATAGCTTTAGCCTAAAGTTATTTACTGTATTACAAAAGTAATATTAAATTCTGTTTGGTTGACAATGCAACCAAATACCAACATTTAAAGGAGATGTACTGTATATATCAAGTGTGAAGGGAAGACCCAGATGCAGACCACGTCGAATAAACAATAGTTTAATGTTCCAACAGGGGCAGGCAAGACAGGTATGGGTCAGAAAACCAGGTCAGGCAACGGTACCGGACGGCAGGCAGGCTCAGGGTAAGGCAGAGGTCGGTAATCCAGAAGGGGGCAGAGGTACAGGTCGGCAGGCAGGCTCAGGGTCAGGCAGGGTGGTTAGGCAGGCGGGCTCAGAGTCAGGACAGGCAAGAGTCAAAACCGGGAGGGCAAGAAAAGAGAGACTAGAAAAAGCAGGCGCTGAGACACAAACCACTGGTTGACTCAAACAAAGAAGACGAACTGGCAACGGACAAACAGAGAACACAGGTATATATACACAGGAGATAATGGGGAAGATGGGTGACACCTGGAGGGGGTGGAGACAATCACAAGTACAGGTGAAACAGATCAGGGTGTGACAGTATATACTGCTTGGATAGTTAGATCTAAGCCACTGTCTTAATCCTATTCTTTAACTTATATTTTTGGTTGAGTTAGAGATGTGAATCTAACATATCATTTGTTAACTTGTGGACAATTTCAAAGGTGATATTGAATTGTTTTTGGTTGTAAATGCAACAAAATACCAACATTTGAAGGAGATGTATATTCTGCATGGATAGTTCCATCTGTGCCACTGAAAATTAATAATTGATATGTTGGATTCACGTCTTTATCTCAATAAAAAATAAAAGTTAAAGGATAGGACTAAATCAAATCATACTTTAAATGCACTTTAAATTAAGTTTGTATTGTCTATTTTTTGTTGAATTCTGGGTTTAATTTAAACAATAGCTGTTGATAACTTTTCAAATGCTATACAGGCCTAAATAGTATCACTGATGTTATATGATTGATAAAGTATGGTCACATTTCATTTGCTCTGTCAAACCTACCCTGTGGAATGACTTCGATAGCAACAGTGAATCTATTTAGTTTTAAGTGGAGATCTCACAACAATCATTCTCATGATAGCACATCAGTAACAGTTAGGGAAAAATATCATAGCTAAGCAGGACTGGGATTGGTTTAAACCTTAAAACCCTGGATGGGAGACCAAAGAGTAGATTCTCCAGTAGGAGGTGCTGCCCAGCCTATTGTTGTTTTCTGACAGTGGATTTTTTAACGTTGAAGATCTGACGTTGTTTAAAGGTACAAATTCAACATATTTTACACAAGTGTTGTCTATGTTTAAATTTGGTTACCATAATGACATAATCCTGAGGCTGAAATTTCACCCTCAAAACCACAGTTGATGACTTTTTTCAAATCCAATGTATTTTCCATGCAGATTCCACATCACAATATGTTGACAAATTAAGTTGAAACAACGTTGATTCAGACAGTTTGTGCATGGTGGGTAATGGCATCAAGATGATAAACAATTATCACACTGACAGAATCGCAGGGTAACATATTGTAATCTCTTGGTAATCAGAATATGACGCTGCCTGTTATTGCTCAACTATACACAGAAGGCCAGTGGAGATGTATGGGTATTCAACACACTGTTTTGTCACTAATGAGACATGAGGCAGCCTCCCCTGCTAATAACAAACCTCTGCAGTATAACTCACTCAGTAATTGCACCAGCGCTGCATCGTCCCTACTCATTACTGCTGTTTTTATGGCTCTAGTTGGCCTCCCAAATATCCCTCTATTCTGTTAGCTAGACACAGGTTTGGCATGCCAGCTAAACTCTTGCCCAGTGTAACATATTCATCTGAAGTCCTGAACACCAGGAAAATGGCCATATAGATGATACTGTACTTTTCACGGCAGATGTTTGTGAGGAAATGTACATAGGATGTATGTTTGAACGGAAGGCTCTGTGTGGAATTGGACTTGGGATAAATGCACTGTATTGAAAAAAACAGACATTAAATCCTATGCTCAATAAGAAATACAGGACCAGCTGTTTCAAATAAGCTGTAGTGTTGGTGAGAAGCATTGCAATCATTACTTTGGAAAACAACGATCCAACTTGATCCGATTCAGTGACCCCAATTGGGTTGTAATAGAGGCCTACCTACCAGTAAATAACCACGTTGACTCTGACCATGATGGATCTGTATTTATACCACTTTATGGCCAATGCAAATCAGCCCACACACAGAGCACAATAACCTGGCCTGTGTTGTGTCCTAGCCCCAGAGGACTGCAATCAGTGCCCTAAAGCATCATTGTGTGCACTGTTTGTGGACTGTGATTCATAATGGCACAGTGATGTACAGAATACCATGGACCATAGTGGGGGAGCGAGATGTCTTTGCACATCAAAGTGTAATGACAAAGCCTCAAAGTGAAAGGCTGATCCAGGAAGACTTCATGTACTGTATATCACACACATATCAGAGGTAATAAGGTTGGAAATAGGATTATGATAGAATGATCAGACAAATGATCTGTATTCATCATCATTCATTTGATCTTACAGCATAATATCAAATGAGATAAGATGATCAGACAGTATGTCACAGTGACTATACATCTTCTCTTAGCAAGTGCAGTAGATTTAAACACCACCAATCAACAATCGTCAAAACATTATTAACGAGTACTCAAACACGTGAACTGTTCACCTAGAGTAAGATGGAATGACACTGAACCTGAAAACAAGAAAAGCCAGTGTTGTTTAGACTACATCATGTGCCGTCTGCCTGCTGACTATTGGCCTGAAAGTCGATGTAGAGGACTGCAGAGCCTGACCTTACCCCACTCCAGAGCTGTCAACACCCTCTCCAAACACATTGCCCTGTGAATACTAAAGAAAAAGAAGAAAGATCATGTGTTTCTACAGCAGGGACATTGGGACAGGGAGACTTCTGCTCTTCGCCAGAGAGAAATGTCACACCAGAATGTGCTGAAAAAGCCGACTGGTGCAATGGATTCCTCATCAGCTCATTTAGTTTGTCAGCCTACCCTGGGAATTAACAGAGTTTAGAAATATTTTACAAAGGGCATTGTCATGTGTAATGACTCATATGCAGAGATGGTGTTCGTTCTTGGTTTGTAACACAGGGAAAGGTACATTAGATTGATATACTGGTCATTTTCAGCCTCTTCTGACCATGACTTGTTTCTATTCGGCCCCGTCAGATCCCTGATGGCCCCAGTACTGATGCTGAGAACATTGACACAACACTGCACTTAAAGTAGCGGCACAAAGACAACCTTTCTCTCTGTCTCCCTGATTTAGAATACCCAACCATATCCCCCTTTCAGTTTAGATGACCTTGGACCAAGTGTGTGTGTGTGTGTGTCCTATGCCACACACACACTCCCTCTATCCTTTGTCTCTCACCATCTCACTTGAATTAATTCAACATTAATTAAGCCTTTCCTATGCCACACACACACACACACTTTCTCTCTCACCATCTCACTCTCATTAATTAAGTATTTCAACACTGATCCTCACTCTGTCTCCTCTCAATATGTTAACATATTCGAAATGAAGTCTTGAATAGGTGTTAATCACGTAATAGAATTATGTGAGTTATTTTTTGTGGCTGTGGTTGTTCTCCCATCCGCTGAAGAATCCCTGGCACCGGCACGCGAAGGTGTCTGAAGGACATTGGGATCAAGTTTCACGCAGTAAATCGATCATCCCAGCATGCACCAGTAGCCTACTAGGGTCTTCAATCAGTGTTTACCGTGTACACTCATAAATTATTTTTTGGCGTCACTGCAAAGCGGCGGTAATGCAAGTCCTATATCGAAACCCCGAGCCGTTCTACTCTTGAGCAAGGCAGTTAACTCCCAACATCAACTGCTCGTCGGGCGCCGTGAACGTTGTAAGGCAGCTCCCCGCACCTACCTGATTCAGAGGGGTTGGGTTAAATGCGGAAGACATATTTCGGTTGGCGTCACTGCTTTTGCTATATTGGCGTGTATGCACTGAAAAACGTCGCGGTCGATTCGGAAACTGCAGCAATCTGATGGATGGGTCAATGGGATTCTAAACTTTAAGTGGGGCGAAAAACCTTTTACCTAACCTTTGAAAATGGAAGGTAAAAAAATGAAAGTATAAGACCTATATATTTGCAACGTTTTGCCTTTATATTTTGGACATTTGTTTGTTTTCATGGAGTAAATGGACAAGAAGTGTAGATATGCAAGGTTATTGCATATTTTATTCTATTGATTGTTTCGTACCATATAGTCCTTTAACAAATTAGGATATTTATTGTTATGCCACTATAATGTAGGCTATACAAGTTACTCCAATGTATCCTATAGCACGTTTATGTAGGCTAGTCATCTGTCCACATAATGACAACATGCAGTGAGATATATTACAGGACTATGTTCACTCTTACCTTGTTTAACGCTCAACTCACTTGGAATGCGCGCATTCCTCACAATACGCCACAAAGCACACTTTCTCTCYGATACAATGTYGTSTATTCCAATTGATCAGCTAAGCCGTMATGCAATGAAATATMTGTATTATCTTCAGTTRCCGCAGCATCRAARATAWTTGAAAACCAAAATTACGTATTCGTCTCCAAAGTAGGCCTACAACAATTTCAGCGTTTCGGTTGATCCATCTTTCACTCAGTTTTCTTTTTGTATATCTCAATATCCATGGAAGTTTCAAAAAATTATCCAATGTCCAATCCTTGTCGGGCTCCGAGGTTGGTGAAATAGGTTCTGCAGCTACAGTTCAACAGACCACTCTATCCCACTACTTGCGTTCATCAAAAATAGACATGGGAGGGGAGCTGTCCATACACGCAGGTGCTGAAGTGCTGAAAAGAAACCTGGTGCATCAAAAGCAAAGACTACAGATTATTTGGCAATACTGATTTGCAGGCGCGTGCACAATATGGGTCTACCTGTGCCAGAACACCTGCCCCTTTTCCCTCCCACTTGCCAAGTGCTCTTTTGTGTGGTGGTATAATTTTATATTTTTGTACACAGTTTTTGTCATTGTTGTTCTGAACCCACTTCCACCTAGTTGTCGTGATGACGTCAAATTCGCCACCGCCTGTATGGAGATTAGTGCTGAGCGATTAGGGTTTTTTGAGGTAGGTTCAGTTTATTTTTTATACATTAAATGCACTATGCATTATGTGGGTCGAATGTTGTAACAACACAGAATAAAACAATTAAAAGTACAAATGTTAGTGATGACCATTACTGGTTATTAACCATAATGGATTCACATTACTTCACTATTTCATTACAAGTCATCATCTCATCTCTATAGAGCTGCTGCCTATGCAGTCTGCCAAATCAACATTTTAGTAGTTCTTCAAAGTAAATAAAACAAACTTTTATGACTACTGAATGCCAAGTATCAATCACCCCATGTCTGCTCCACACGGTTCTTATTATAATAGCTCAGTGCTCCACACAGACCGGACAAGTATGCAGGTGCCCAATTGTCATTATAGTTAATTACCATGTTTTCTGTGCTAATATATGTAGAATATTGGCCTGTTGGAAACTAAAACAACCTACTACATTGCATAGTTCAGGCTTGATCTGATTTATCTCTACATAAACTGCGCATTGAGCTCACAGAAAAAACTCGAACAAAATGGAATTCAAATCATTTAAACTTGGTAAATTAGTAACCCAAAAACAACTGACATGTCGGTTAATTGCTCAGCACTCATGGAGATTGCGCCTGCCCATTATCCAAACATGCATGGCTTTAAATGCAGTCACTGGTGGAGTGTGTGTAGCAAGCTAACTAGTTTAAATATGAACAGTAATGCCAGAGCAGCATAACATTTGATTTACACTTTATAACACTTGATTTACATCATCACCAATATTCGGTCTGGATGGCTGATAGCCTATGTGCAGCAGCACTTCATCATGCATTTCCTTATACAATCATAGCAGCGGGAATGGTGCTGGAGGTGCGGCAGCACCCCTGATAAGGGACTGTACGTTATTGATAATGAGGGATACCTGGAGAAAATCGAACCTCTCTGAAATGAAAATGGATGGCCCTCCCTTCAGTATAATATTTATTTACCCGACCCTCCCTGAACGCTTGAATTTTTTTTTGTGACCCTCCCCTATACCCAAAATAATAATTAAAACAAAGTGGATAACAGAGAACATGCCTACGTTTACCCTCACTCCTATGACAGACCAGGGCTGGGTTTCCCAAAAGCATCGTAGCACTAAGATCATCGTAATTCCACTGACACTAAATGGACAGAAGAGTATCTTCGTGCTACGATGCTTTTATGAGACCCAGCCCAGAGCCTTAGACATGCAGTTTTAGAAACTGTTCTTCGTTTTGTAAGCATTACATAGCAAAGTAGCTAGAAGATTGTGGATTTGCAGACCAACGCAGACAAGGGTAAGGATGAAAAGATATCCATTATAATAAAAGCACTGCATGAATCCATCATCTTATTTGCAGTCCGATTTTTTGTGTGCCTTTTATAAACGCATTTCTTGCAATTCTACGTCATTTTACTTGACTGGAGACAAACAGAATCTTTTTAAATACCACAACAGAGCATGTCAACAAATGAGCGCATGCTGCAGCACCAAAGACATTTAGATTTCCTTAAAGACTATTGTTAAAAAAAGAGGATAGTCTAAGTTTGGAACAGTGCTGAAGTTGTCTATCAACTGTAAACATTTTGCGCAACAGAACCAGTTACAACTTTAGTATCTGATCATCAATGACTTAGAGAAAAAGCCATTTGTTTTTTTAACACATAACCTAAAACCAAAGGTTGAATTTATTTGCACCGAAGAAAATAAGTGATAAACAACAATACAGTTAAAAGCAAATAAAGAACGGTGTGCAAGTATGGTTGGAAGCCCAAGGGCTTATAAAAAAACACAACACAAAAAAACTATATTCAATACATAAGAACAAAAATAAAAAAGGTTTGTTAAAACAGACAACCCTTTTTTCTCCCAATTTTTGTGGTATCCAATTGGTAGTTACAGTCTTGTCCCATCGCTGCAACTCCCGTATGTACTCGGGAGAGGCGAAGGTCGAGAGCCGTGCATCCTCCGAAACATGACCCAGCCAAGCTGCACTGCTTCTTGACACAATGCCCGCTTAACCCGGTAGCCAGCCGCACCAATATGTCAGAGGAAACACCGTACACCTGACGACCGTGTCAGCGTGCATGGGCCCGGCCCGCCACAGGAGTTGCTAGAGCGCGATGGGACAAGGAAATCTTGGCCTGCCAAACCCTCTCCTAACCTGGACGATGCTGGGCCAATTGTGCGCTGCCCCATGGGTCTCCCAGTCACGACCAGCTGTGACACAGCCTGGGATCGAACCCTGGTCTGTAGTGACGCCTGCAAATTGATTTTAACAAACAATTGGTCCCCCAAAAAATGCAACCCTCAGTTGAATTTCAAAATCCCGATGTGGCCCTCGAGCCAAAAAGTTTGCCCACCCCTAGGCTATGGATCATTTTATTGAGACCACACTAGGCACACTTGATATTGCACACCCAGCAGAGAATCAGCTGGGGGGCAGCATCAGGCACACATGAGATACTAATTCTCAAACACTGAGCAATGACATTTAAATCGATTACAAATTACATGACCCTCCCATGGACTAAATAAAAAAATTATAAAAAGGAATAAAGACTAAACCCTCTCCCTGACTGAAATTGAAAAAGCATGACCCTCCTCTGGGTAACAATTGTGTACATTTAATGAAAGGTTAGGCCTATTTTCTCATAGTGTGAGCTTTAGGAAAACCAATTGAAAACAGATTGAGTGCTTGTTCTTTTTTGTGTTTTCTTGTAGCAATGATCAACGGTGCTGGCTTTGTTAAGCCTTGGGGTGACTATTAATTTACAAAGGATCAGAGTTAAATACTTCAAAAACAGATTACATTTATTTCAAATTGTACAACCATGATTCAAGTGAAGAGCAGAGATTTAAGTTAGCATGATCGAAGAAATGATACACATTATGACAATCTTAGAATATTGACTACCAAGACACCTTGAAATAAGGCAACAGTAAAAATGTCATCCCCCCCACAAATGACTAACGTATGTACAGTTGATTACTATAGCCCCCCCCCCCCCGGCCCAAAAGGTATAATTTTGTCAATGCCAGATCTCTATGGCATGACTAATCATTCACCCAAATTTTGTCAAAATTGGGCCAGTGGTGTCTGAGATATCGTGTGGGTTAGCTCATATCCCTAAACATGCGTGCCAAATTTCATCACTAAGTCAAACAGATCAACAGAGTTGATATAGCCCGTTATAGCGCCACAGCAAGGTCGATATGAATGTTCTTGCATATGCTGAGTCTTCCTCTTTAAGGAATACCTAGGATAGGATAAAGTAATCCTTCTCACCCCCCCCCCCCCTTAAAAGATTTAGATGCACTATTGTAAAGTGGCTGTTCCACTGGATGTCATAAGGTGAATGCACCAATTTGTAAGTCGCTCTGGATAAGAGCGTCTGCTAAATGACTTAAATGTAAATGTTAAATGTTGACAGTGTTTACCAAATTCTGTTACAATACGAATATCATTGACTGATTTATATGCATGTGCCAGACCACACCCAGGTGAATGTTTATTAGTCAATAGGAGCCATGTTGATTTAGCTACCAGTCTGGAAAATATTGCGTTGAGAGATCGTTTTCCATAAATGCCACATATCAAGTTTCGTGCAGATTGGTCATTCGGTATCAGAAGAGTAGGGTTAAGTGTTTTTCACACAATTCAAAATGGCGGAAAATCCATCATGGCGGAACTTATGGGTCCCGAGGCAAATTTGTTCCTTGTGAAGACAGGGACCGATCTACTAAATTTCATGACTTAAGGTCAAACGGGGTGAGGGGCATGACCTTACAAAGTTTGCATTTTCAATCTCGTTACAGAGCCACCATCTGGCCAATCAGTGTAATTTTCTAAATGCCGTAAAGCTATGGCAAGATGCATCATTCACCAAAGTTTAGTCAAAACCGGGCCAATGCTGTCTGAGATATCGCTTGTGACTAACATATGAACGTACTAACGGACGGAAACAGATCCACAGTCTCTTCCCCAATTTCAGTGTGGGGACAATGACCAGCATACACATCTGCTCATTTATCACTCCAGTGTTAATCTGCTAAATTGTAATTATTCGCTCCTATGGCCTATTTATTGCCTACCTCCTCATGCCTTTTCCACACACTGTATATAGACTTTCTTTTTTTCCTTTCTACTGTGTCATTGACTTGTTTATTGTGTTATTGGCTTGTTTATTGTTTATTCCACGTGTAACTCTGTGTTGTTGTCTGTGTCACACTGCTTTGCTTTATCTTGGCCAGGTCGCAGTTGTAAATGAGAACTTGTTCTCAACTAGCCTACCTGGTTAAATAAAAAATAAAAAAATAAAAACAGGGAGTGTTTGGAAGACAAATGCAATGACAAGGCAACACTTGTACGTGCAGGAGATGAGACAGACAATGTTATACAGTAACACTTACATGTGCATTAGAATTTTTAATACCAATGTGCAAAGAGCAGATTTGAGCCATAGAAATACACTCAATAGAGTCATTCCTATGAATGCTTTCAATTAACCAACCACATTAACTTGGACTTGCATCTAGTCACATGACTGTGCAGATTTGGGACTTCCGTTTCTTTAACAGGGTTATGGTCTCTTCATTATCTGACGCACCAGTGGGTGAAACTTCGGAGCTTTCGGACAATGGAGTCTCACTAAAACACACGATACGTGTTCTGTCAGCATCAATGATTACTCAAACTGAAGCCGATCACTGGAAATAACTCACAGACAAACATTACGTACCTGTTAGTCTGTGTTGTCCTCGGTTTAATGCTCGCCTACAGAGGGATTATAACAAACAGTAAAAATTGTTTGAACAAAGCTTTTGATAACATAGCCATTACTTTCTTGTAACAATATGTGCAGAATGTGGATTTAAAAAATTATAGTGTTATTTTAACATGCTAGTGGTCCTTTGTCCAAATAAGGACCTCTTAGCCCACACACTAGTTATAACTAGTAGCTAGCTACTTCCTCAATGGGAGATTTGTGCAAAAGTTCATGTTGTGCAACCGTTTCTCAGGTTAAGATTGAGGGGAGTGGTTCTTACTCTGCTGGGTGAGTACAGGGTGGTTTGATGGGTCCTGGTTCTAGTAATGGGGGTCGGGCTGCTCATATGTATTATTCAGGTTCCTGGAGATGAGAGGAAGAGGCACGCTCAAACATGATCATCTCAAAAATAACTTTTCAAGAATAATTTAAAATGACAAGCAGCAGTGTAACACTGGCCACACACACACAGCAATGCCAAGTTAAAGGCATCTTAGATATATGGTTTCTCTGGGAACGGGAGAACAAACATAGTGCAGCTATGCAGAAATGAGTGTGTGTTTACAGGGGGATGGTAGTGAATCATCAGTGGAAGCCAAGGTCATCCCCATGCAGATTAATTATGTATGGGGTTTTGTTTTCTCTGCTGGTGCTCTTATGATATATCTGTGACTGGCTAATGACTCTCCATTTCCCCATGATTCTATTCTTCTCTGCAGAGCAGACACTCCCAGAGCTCATTTTCTTCAGTGTAATTTAAGAAAACCCAATAGGTGTTTATACCTTAACGACATTCTGCAAAAATAAACAATTTAAGAGGCCGGAGTCTGGTGGCACGAAATGAAAACGTGTTTGATTTTCCAGTGCGCTAATCACAACAAGTAAAATTACCCTGGGTTTATTTATGGGTTGTCTGGATGGGTGTTATTGGGCTATGCACGTGTGTATAATGGTGCAGCTATGTACACTACCGTTCAAAAGTTTGGGGTCACTTAGAAATGTCCTTGTTTTTGAAAGAAAAGCACATTTTTTGTCCATTANGGGGATGGTAGTGAATCATGAGTGGAGGCCAAGGTCATTGCCATGGACATGAATTATGTATGCGGTTTTGTTTTCTCTGCTGGTGCTCTTATGATACATCTGTGGCTGGCTAATGACTCTCCATTTCCCTATTATTCAATTCTTCTCTGCAGAGCAGACACTCACAGAGCTCATCTTCTTCAGTGTAATTTAAGAAAACCCAATAGGTGTTAATACCTTTAAGACATTCTGCAAAAATAAACAATTTAAGAGGCCCGAGTCTCATGGCACGAAATTAAAAAGTGTTTGATTTTCCAGTGTGCTAATAAAGAATCAAAGTCAATMACAACAAGTAAAATTACTCTGCGTTTCTTTATGAGTTGTCTGGATGGGTGTTATTGAGCGTGTGTATAATGGTGCATCTATGTATGTGTGCTAATGTGTACAGTAAATTTGTGATAATGTGCACTGTGTGAGCATGTATGATGATGTTTACAGTGTGTGTGTGTGTGTGTTAAATGCCTTGCCTGTTTGCCCCTGGCAGCACAGTCAGATAGCCCGGCTTCTCAGTGAGAGATCTTGTCACCGGTGACTGGGAGTCACATGCTTCTCCCATCGTCACTGTGTGTGCCTGTTCTCCATCTGGACCCGGGGCTTCCTCCTCCTTCCCCTGCTGTCCGGTAGACACCTCTGCAGAGCCAGCTCCACTCACTAGGGAACAACAACCCAGTCAGTACACTGGAGATGAAACTGTAGAAACGCATGAGTACACTTACAAGTTCTACAAGAGAGTTGAAAGTGGCTTAAAATGGAAACACATTTTTCACAGTCAACACACACGCACGCACACACACACACACACACACTATAGTTCCCACCAACAGACCAGAAGATGGTTGATACAGTGCCTTGCAAAAGTATTCATCCCCCTTGGCGTTTTTCCTATTTTGTTGCATTACATCCTGTAATTTAAATTGATTTTTATTTGGATTTCATGTAATTGACATACACAAAATAGTCCAAATTGGTGAAGTGAAAAAAATAACATTTCAAAAAATATATATATATATTTTTAAACGGAAAAGTGTTGCGTGCATATGTATTCAAACCCCTTTCCTATGAAGCCCCTAAATAAGATCTGGTGCAACCAATTACCTTTAGAAGTCATACAATTAGTTAAATAAAGTCCACCTGTGTGCAAGTGTCACATGATCTGTCACATGATCTCAGTATATATACACACACCTGTTCTGAAAGGCCCCAGAGTCTGCAACACCACTAAGCAAGGGGCACCACAAAGCAAGCGGAACTATGAAGACCAAGAAGCTCTCCAAACAGGTCAGGGACAAAGTTGTGGAGAAGTACAGTTCAGGGTTGGGTTACAAAAAAATATCTGAAACTTTGAACATACCACAGAGCACCATTAAATCCATTATTAAAAAATGGAAAGAATATGGCACCACAACAAACCTGCCGACTATCAATTTAAAGCGAGCTTCCCCTAAACCCTCACAAGCCTGCCATTGGTCCTTATAGTCATCTAGATAGATAGATAGATGAGGAAGAAGAAAGATAAATATAAAGAAATATTGAGAAAGTTGAGTAAACAACATAGAGAGCGAAAGAGGGTGAGACTTAGTGTCAAAAGGGGTCAATGGATGTAAAGAGTCATTAATAGCCTGTTTAAACAATTAGAACACACTTCCAACATGACAAATGTGCTTATTATTATNAGTGTCAAAAGGGGTCAATGGATGTAAAGAGTCATTAATAGCCTGTTTAAACAATTAGAACACACTTCCAACATGACAAATGTGCTTATTATTATTCTTAGAAAGAATAAAGTTGGACTTGATTTTGTACCAGTGTCTTTGAAGGCCTGCAGGGCTTGGAGGTAGTTCTCTGCTGCCTCCTCATGCTCCCTCAGCTGACTGAGGGCAAAGGCCAAGTTACTGAAGCAGCGGCCCTGAGCACGACGACTGCCCAAAGACCCTGACGCAGACACACAGAATGATGGGGAGAAAGGGGGAAGGGTATCAGGGAGAGACACAGAGTTTGAGAGAAAGATAGATTACAAAGGGAGAGGGGTTAATACAGGGAACAAGAGACAATCTTTACAGCGTCATCACTTTTCCACTCACTTAAAAAAAGCATAAGTAGCTATGTCACGTTCACATCCCCAACAGCATGTGGGCTGGCGAAAAAAACATGTCTTTAGAACCGTTACATGCACATACGCACAAGAAATACCAGTGTGTGAGTCACTCAGTGGTGCTGTGGTAAGCACTCTGTAAGTCCCTATGGGATTGCCTCAGTGGAATCTCAGCCACACACACCCCTGCGCACGAGCACACACACACACACACACACACACACATACACACAACTCTCTTGCTAATGTGAGAGCTGCTCACAGAGACAGATTAGAGGCATGGAGAGTACTGGACACACAGACAGACCAAGATACTGTAAAGGATTAATCAGGGTATAATGAAATGTTTGAGGAATGGTCTGCCCCTCTGCCTAAACAATTATTCCTTACACGCCTCAGGTAACATGTTCCTCACACACACATGATTCTCTGCGGCTCAGTTGGTAGAGTGCTTGCACCACTTATACAAAAAAAATATGCACGCAGAGTACTTTGGAGAATAGCGCATGCTAAATGGTATATCATTATTACATGCAGTACATAACAGCACTGAACTTTGCAGAAAATACAGTATAACTATACTCTCCAGCGTAAGTGATGTAATAAGCTCACCATGCAGGCTGGCTGTCTATCGGTGGTAGTCCAGGGCCTGCCGGTACTGGCTTAGTGTGTTGTGAACGGCTCCCAGGTTCTGTAGGACCACGGCAAGCCTGCTGGGCCTGGTGCTGACCAGGGGCAGGGCCCGCTCATAGCACCAGGCTGCCTCCTGGAACAACTTCAGCTGGGAGAAACTCAGGCCCAGGTCATTGTACACCTTACCTGAAAGACTGAGGGATAAAGTCACAAAACTGTGACCAAATTGTTGACTGACAACGCTGTTACTCATTAGTTTTTTCCTCAATTCAGTTAATCTGACAGTTTACCAACCGAGCAACTCTGGGTTTTTGATGTTGTTGCTCAGCTCAAGGCAATCAGTGAGCACAGTGATGATATCATCCATGGTGAAGTCATCTGATTGGAGCATGTGACTCCCTGCATATTTGAAGGCCGTGGCGGCTGAGTCCAGCTTGCCTGCCATCCTGTAGCTCTCCCCAGCCCTCTGGAAGCTCTGAGCTGCCTGGATCCAGTCCTGAAAACACACAGCTTGAATCAGAACCAGCTCTATGTAGGACAGTCAGTGAGCTGTCAATATATAGACCTGGCTGCTACAGATCTCAAATGAGTCAGTCAGACACTGCAGCTCTTAAAAATTAGGGATGTGCATCTTTACCTTTCAAGACGATTCGATACATATTTAGATACATGGGCTACAATACCATACAGGAACGATAAGTTTAAGTTTGAAACGATCTGTGCGATTCGGTTTGTTTGGAGGAACGAATCGAAGCGATTCAGTTCGATGCAATGCACTAACATTTGTTGCATAAACACATTCCTTTTCTATTCTAAATTCAAATATGCTGGGCTTCTCTGAACTGGATCTGTCTGAGCCGACTTCTCTGTGTGTGTGTGTGTGTGTGTGTGTGTGTGTGTGTGTGTGTGTGTGTGTGCGTGTGTGTGTGTGTGTGTGTGTGTGTGTGTGTGTGTGTGTGTGTGTGTGTGTGTGTGTGTGTGTGTGTGTGTGTGTGTGTGTGTGTGTGTGTGTGTGTGTGTGTGTGTGTGTGTGTGTGTGTGTGTGTGTAAATGATGTACTGTATATGTCTATGTTGTATGTAGGCACCTGGGCTGAGCCATAAGGGAAACTGGGTATCTACCTTGCTTTTGAGCTGAAATCCCATCACCACACTAATTCAGTCGTCATTTTTGCACATTAAAAAAGTGTTAGCTAGTAATGTATCAATATTTATTTGTAAACAATTTGCTATGACATACCCAATGATTATAAGCACAACTTTGGATTTCACGCGTGTCTCATAATGGAATGGTTTAGATCTTTTGGAAGTTGGACTTTTGGACTCGAGTGAGCTCCTCTTCTTCTCCCGCTTCGACCATGCAGTGCAGGTAGCAAAGTGATTGCTGTCTCATTATGAAATTATCAACTTTACCTTGTATATCTAAAAATGACCGTATATACTCATTGTTTCAACAAAAACTACCAAACTATTGCTGATGGTGAACCTGAACAATCAAAATAAAATCCAATGTAAGCCCTGATCAGCATGTATAGCCAGATGAGAGCCGTGTGTCCCACGATAGTTTAGGCTACTTTTATTCCGGTAAAACCAATTTTCAACAGCGCATTTGATAAAAATAACCTAGCAAATTACTTGGTTGTCACTCAAGTGATAAAGCCTATATTGCACAAGACATTTTCAAACATCTGAATGCTGAAGGTGAAGCGCAGATGTGTCAGATCAGAAATAGGCATGCCTCGCGTTGGTCAGCGAGCGAAGCTGCTCGCAGTTTGACTACTGATTGTGCTTGGGGTTGTTCGGCATGCAAAATGACTTGTAGATTAATGACTGTCAACACAATTGTATGCTAAGTTTGACACTGAAGGAGAGGACACATATGTCACAAAAGATGAGAGGCATTTTCGGGAAGGCAGAAAGAAGTAATTTGAGCAACAACAAAATTGTGAACCATTTTGAATTGATTTTCGGATATGCATGTTACACATTTGGATCGGTTTGGGGTCCCGCTGACCGATGCACTCAAATCTTAAACATTTGAACCAGGGACTGATGCATATACAGTTGAAGTCGGAAGTTTACATACACTTAGGTTGGAGTCATTAAAACTCGTTTTCTCACCACTCCACAAATTTTTGTTAACAACTATAGTTTTGGCAAGTCGGTTAGGACATCTACTTTGTGCATGACACAAGTCATTTTTCCAACAATTGTTTACAGACAGATTATTTCACTGTATCACAATTCCAGTGGGTCAGAAGTTTACATACACTAAGTTGACTGTGCCTTTAAACAGCTTGGAAAATTCCAGAAGATGATGTCATGGCTTTAGAAGCTTCTGATAGGCTAATTGACATAATTTGAGTCAATTGGAGGGGTACCCCTGGATGTATTTCAAGGCCTACCTTCAAACTCAGTGCCTCTTTGCTTGACATCATGGTAAAATCAAAAGAAATCAGCCAATATTTTTTGGGGGAGACCTTCGCAAGTCTTGTTCATCCTTGGGAGCAATTTCCAAACACCTGAAGGTACCACGTTCATCTGTACAAACAGTAGTACGCAAGTATAAACACTATTTGACCATGCAGCCGTCATACCGCTCAGGAAGGAGACACATTCTGTCTCCTAGAGATGAACGTATTTGGTGCGAAAAGTGAAAATCAATCCCAGAACAACAGCAAAGGACCTTGTGAAGATGCTGGCGGAAACGGGTACAAAAATATCTATATCCACAGTAAAACGAGTCCTATATCGACAACCTGAAAGGCCGCTCAGCAAGGAAGAAGCCACTGCTCTTAAATCGCCATAAAAAAGACAGACTACAGTTTGCAACTGCACATGGGGGGGACAAAGATCGTACTTTTTGGAGAAATGTCCTCTGGTCTGATGAAACAAAAATAGAACTGTTTGGCAATAATGACCATCGTTATATTTGGAGAAAAAAGGGGGAGGCTTGTAAGCCGAAGAACACCATGCCAAACGTGAAGCACGGGAGTGGCAGCATCGTGTTGTGGGGTTGCTTTGCTGCAGGAGGGACTGGTGCACTTCACAAAATAGATGGCTTCATGAGGAGGGAAAATTATGTGGTTTTATTGAAGCAACATTTCAAGACATCAGTCAGGAAGTTAAAGCTTGGTCGCAAATGGGTCTTCCAAATGGACAATGACCCTAAGCATACTTCCAAAGTTGTGGCAAAATGGCTTAAGGACAAAGTCAAGGTATTGGAGTGGCCATCACAAAGCCATAACTTCAATCCTATAGAAAATGTGTGGACAGAACTGAAAAAGCGTGTGCGAGCAACGAGGCCTACAAACCTAACTCAGTTACACCAGCTCTGTCAGGAGGAATGTGCCAAAATTCACCCAACTTATTGTGGGAAGCTTGTGGAAGGCTACCCAAAACGTTTGACCAAAGTTAAACAATTTAAAGGCAATGGTACCAAATACTAATTGAGTGTATGTAAACTTCTGACCCACTGGGAATGTGATGAAAGAAATAAAAGCTGAAATAAATAATTCTCTCTACTATTATTCTGACATTTCACATTCTTAAAATAAAGTGGTGATCCTAACTGACCTAAGACAGGGAATTTTTACTAGGGTTAAATGTCAGAAATTGTGAAAAACTGAGTTTAAATGTATTTGGCTAAGGTGTATGTAAACTTCTGACTTCAACTGTAGGTGAATCGTTACATCCCTATTATAAATGATACGAATTCATTGATAACACCCAGACACTGCCTATGGCAGTTCTCTAAATAATTTAATCGTGGCTTGACTCTGACACCGACTGAGGGTGTCCGAATAAAAAACAGACCATAATGACAGAGACTGGTCCTTCATCAGTGGCAGCTGGTGATCAGCAAAGATGAGGTAGGTGGGCAGGTTCACTAAAGATCTGAAAAGGTTAATGGCATGATTTTTCTTGGTGTTATAATTGTATTGATTAAACAAATTGCAAAGCATGATTTCTGAGCACCTAATACATTAGAAATAAGATGGCTCATAAGAATCAATCAACTGACAATCAATTAAAGGAGAAGTTGTATTTTTACAACTAAATTTAGGTATCGCTCAAGTTGCACAAAAGGAAATATGTTGCGGATAAAGTTTGGAATGACACAATTTCATGTGTACAACATCGAAAGCCCTGCATCACTATACTGAGAGCTTTGCCGTTTCTAAAATGACATATTTGGTTGTTTTTGGAGCCTTTGTTCATGTTTTTTCAGGGCCCCCATACTATACAAAGTGGATGAGGAAGTGATCTGCTGTTTGTTTCTAAAGGTGTCTGGACCCTTCTATAAGAAACAATTTCCATAAAAAAGAAACAATTTCCATTTGGTTGTAAAAAAATAAAACTTATTCAACAATCATTCAACTATTGCAACTATTGCAATTTTTTGAGTACTTGAGCATTTCTTTTAGCAGAGAAGCTTGTTTTCTTCCTATTGTGGTATAGTCCTTACATAACATTCAATGTTCAGTCTTGAGTATTCTAGGCCTCATGCGTAAGTATCTTATTTTCTTTGCCGAAGATATGGGTGGGCTTCTAAATTCTGACTCAGCACAATCTTAATGTGCATGAAGGCAAATCTCCTGGTGGTAATACCTCATTATAAAAAAGCACAGCTTGGGCTTTTCTCGGAATGTATTGGATTGATTTTAAATCTTTTTAGGAGAGTATCCCACCTACATTTTGGAATGGCTTAAGGTGAGGAAGATAAGTACAGTTTACTGATGTTTTACAGTTCTCCTCTAATGGTTAGGGGTTGAGATTTTTGGCAGGGTAATCTGATTCTCGTGCTGAACCATAAAAAACATACACCTTGAGCTGACTGACCTTTAGGAGCAGGTGACAGTGGGACATTTTCATGCAGGTCTCCCCCTCACTGGCCCCGTCCCCCTGGCAGCGGTACAGCTGGGCTGCCTGGAGGCAGTGACCAGCCGCCTGGCTGTGGTTCCCCAGGGTCTCATAGGCTACGGCCAGGTTGAACTGGAGGTCTGCTATCCGCTCGCCCCTCTCTCCTGGCTGGGCCCGCTTCAGGAAGTCCAGCCCCTTCAGGGCTTTACCCGCCTCCAAGTAGGCAGCTCCCAGGTTAAAGGCACATGCCCGCTGGACCCTGGTCTCCTTTAGCTGTGGGTGATAGAGTATGGTAAGAGAGAATACTTAAACATTATAAAAGCTAACATAAGTACCAGTAAAAATGATGCAGCATATTTGACTTTCTTCCATACAGTATGTCTAAATAGTGTGGTTGTCAGATGTATGTCATTGTGAAAACCAATTACTATTTGGGGACAATAAAGATTGTGTAAATACTGTAATTCATTTGGACTTGGAACCAGACAAGTTTTTGTTGCCTGGACATTTTCCAAACAATATAATCAGGTGCTCAGTTCTCCCTCTGACAGTATTAGCAAGCCCTATATTATATGGGTGAGGTGCAGGACAAAATGTCTCAAAATGGACAACAAGGAAGTAGCCTAAGTAATGTCACCTCTATGGAAGCTTTGGAGGCCTTTTTGAAGAGGCTGAGGGCTTCTTCACAGTCCCCTTGCTTTAGGGTAATGTGGCCAGAGGCTGTGAGATCCTCAATGTCCATCTGGACCTTCAGGACATCAGCCTCTTTGTCTTTGCTCTTTACACCCCGTCACTCTTATTTTTCCTGCCCTCATGTAATGGGTAGCTATCAGATGCCATGTTGGTTTTGCCAGGGAGTGGCTACAGTATAGCATTATGAGGAAACTGATGGAAAGAGGAGAGCAAAATAATTTTGAAGGTCTGATTGTCACACTCACTCAGGTCATGACACTGAAAGAACTGCCCTCCTTTGATGATAGTGAGAACTTGCTATGTGGCAAACAACATGAGGACTCACTCAGTGCCTGTCCTTTTCAAATAAATGTTGAAGTTTAACCAAGTCTATTATGAGCTCACCGAAAGGCGTTTATTTTATAGCCAGAATTATCGCATTCAAATAAACATTTTTGAGAAGTAGCATGGACAGATGTTTATCATGTTTGCTAGCTAACTTACTTACTTGAAACCACATGACTAATTAACGCATTAGCTTCTCGAGTCTTGGTAACATGGCTAACGTAGCTAGTTTAGTTAGCTATTTCAAGATGAACAGCCATCCAAGACAGAGCCGTTGAAATGAGTTAGTTAGCTTGACAAATACATTGGTCAATTATCCGTACAGCCGTAAACCCTAGTTAGTCTTTATCACACGTTTTAGCTGGCATTTCTTGTTAGCTTGCTAGCTAATGTTAGGGAGTAACTGGTTTCTGGAGACAGGGAAAGCTATGAAGTAGCAGGTCTGTTGCTATGGCAATATTAAATAGGAAGTGAGGAGTATATATTAAATATTAAATAGGAAGTGAGGAGTATTTGGCCATATACATTATTTTCCACAATTCCACAAAAGGAGACTGAAGCAGCAACTTAAATATCGTATTGCTAGCTATGATTATTTACAAAATGTTTACATAATTTATTTTTTATTTTTTATTAAGTAACGAGTAAACATCTCCCAGAGAGTTATTTATGGTTATCACGTATGTTTCGAACGTTTCTCGAATACACTTCATGTACCACAATACAAAGTGACCAACTGTATTCGCCAATCAGAACAGCTTCTGATTAGCCAATGAGTGAATGGCGGGATATTCAAAGTTCAAATTTGACGGAACCTAAACAGAAAAAATGTGTGCACTGCAGTTGAATCAGTAGGAAGGATTGTGCATTTTTTAGAATGTGGAAACAGCATCAACAATTTAATTAGAACACTATCCACATGCGAAAATCATATCGATAACTTGAGACCAGAAAATATAACTAGCGTTTTGAGAGAACGTGCCAGTAATCTCGTCGGAGGAAAAGTCAAGAAAATGGGAGATTCGGGCACACAAACGCGTTCAGGTGGATGTAAGTTAAGCGACCTTGCAACCTAATTAACATTAATTTTGTTAGACAGTAAATAGTAAATTGGTTGTTTTGCCTGTTATGTGGGTGGCTAACTATAGATCGCTGGTAACATTAGCGAATGATCTAACCTTAACGTTAAAGGCTTACTGTAACGTTGTAACGTTAGCTAGCAAATTTGCAAGGCTCCTAATATAACGTTAGTTAACTTGTCAATGTTAACTTGGGTCAAGTTCATGTAAACTCAGGTATTTAGTTAAGTTAGCTAGCTAGGTGGTACGTTGTATAAAGTTATATGATTGTTTGACATTTTGTTACAGATGAGCGGTTGACAGCTGAGGAGATGGATGAACAACGGATCCAGAATGTTGCCTATCAATACCTGTGCCGTTTGGAAGAGGCTAAAAGGTAAGAACAGTTTACGTTCTTCTCAGTTGGTTTCGGACAATAACTGACGTGTAATTCAGACTATATCAGTATTACTTCACCCTATCATGGATAGCTAACTTGCTTTTGAAGACCGAGGTAAAGACAGTTTCAAGTTGGATATTCGACGGATATTCGCGCTTTCAAACCTCAATAGCTTTCAAACCACTTGAGCCACAGACTCCAAATAAGTGTCATGATGTTGGAAAAATTGCGCACAACTTTGCACAGGTTTTATTTTCACGATTTGGACATGACTTCGCTTTCCAAAGCTAATAAACATGTGGAAATGTGAGCAGCATTTTGTATTCCTAGTTGAATTAGTTAGGGAGCATAAACAAAGTACAACATTTTTTTACATTCGAATTTCAATACCTTGGTCATGTGACCTACTTGACTCAAACAAGGTTCAGAATGTACATTGACTACCCTTCTGTATTGCACACCCTTTAGTTTGTCCATTTTCATCTCACATGATTTTACATTAATTATTCAAAATGTAGAATTTCAATAGCTCCTTGGTCATGTGACCTAGTGACTCAAACAAGGTGAATAAATTTAGAGCGTTTGTAGACTTAAAAAAAAAATATTAAGTAACAGTTTCATTAGTACGTGCTTAAAGAAAGTCATCACAGATGAGTGTCCACCAAATCTATGACAATAGAGAATGAATTGTAAGCACCAAAGTGTGTTTGTCAAAATAATATCTGAAAATGTCAGTTGTTGAACATAATACTTCTATTTGCAAAAGCAATTTATGATATTTGCAGTTGGGGAATATTCCATGTACCAACACTACATGTAGGACAGACATTCCCACATACAGTATTTTTAACCAGGTAAGCCAGTCACCTTTATTTAACCAGGTAAGCCAGTTGAGAACAAGTTCTCATTTACAACTGTGACCTGCCAAGATAAAGCAAAGCAGTGTGACACAAACAACAACAGAGTTACACATGGAATAAACAAACATACAGTCAATAACACAATGGAGAAGTCTATACAGTGTGTGCAAATTAAGTAAGATTAGGGAGGTAAGGCAATAAATAAGACGTAGTGGCGAAATCATGACAATTTCGCAAATAAACACTGGAGTGACAGATGTGTAGAAGATGAATGTGCAAGGAGAGATACTTGGGTGCAAAGGAGCAAAAAATAAATAACAATATGGGGATGAGGTAGTTGGGTGGGCTATTTACAGATGGGCTGTGTACAGTTGCAATGATCGGTAAGCTGCTCTGACAGATGATGCTTAATGTTAGTGAGGGAGATAAGTCTCCAGCTTCAGTGATTTCTTTTGCAGTTTGTTCCAGTCATTGGCAGCAGAGAACTGGAAGGAAAGGCAGCCAAAAGAGGAATTGGCTTTGGGGGTGACCAGTGAAATATACCTGCTGGCGCGTGTGCCAAGGGTGGGTGCTGCTATGGTGACCAGTGAGCTGAGATAAGGCGGAGCTTTACCTAGCAAGGATTTATAGATGACATGGAGCCAGTGGGTTTGGCAACGAATATGAAGCAAGGGCCAGCCAACGAGACCAGCCATACACGAAGTATGTTGCAGTGGTGGGTAGTATATGGGGCTTGGGTGATGAAACGGATGGCACTGTGATAGCAAATTGGATGCGGTCTGAGTAGAGTCTTGGAGGCTATTTTGTAAATGACATCGCCGAAGTCAAGGATCGGTAGGATAGTTTTACGAGGGTATGTTTGGCAGCATGAGTGAATGATGCTTTGTTGTGAAATAGGAAGCCGATTCTAGATTTAATTTTGGATTGGAGATGCTTCTTATAGCTGCAATCCCATTAACGGGATGATATGACAACAGCCAGTGAAAGTGCAAGGCGCCAAATTCAAACAACAGAAATCTCATCAGACCTTAAAATTCCTCAAACATACATGTATCTTATACCATTTTAAAGGTAATCTTGTTGTTAATCCCACCAAAGTGTCCGATTTTCAAATAGGCTTTTCAGTGAAAGCACCACAAACGATTATGTTAGGTCACCGCAAAATCACAGACAGTCATTTTTCCAGCCAAAGACAGGAGTCACAAAAAGCAGAAATAGAGATAAAATTATTCACTAACCTTTGATGATCTTCATCAGATGACACTCATAGGACTTCATGTTACAAAATACATATGTTTTGTTTGATAAAGTTAATATTTATATCCAAAAACCTCAGTTTACATTGTCGCCATGTTCAGAAATGCCTCCAAAATATCAGGAGAAATTGCAGAGAGCCACGTCAAGTAACATAAATACTCATCATAAACTTTGATTAAAGATACATGTTTTACATAGAATTAAAGATACACTTGTTCTTAATGCAGCCGCTGTGTCAGATTTCAAAAAGTTTTACGGCAAAAGCACAATATTCAATAATCTGAGAAAAGCGTTCAGCCACAAAAGCAAGCCATACAGTTACCCACCAAATTGTGCAGTCAACAAAACTCATAAAAAGCATTATAAATCTTCACTTACCTTTGCTGATCTTTGTCGGATTGCACTCCCAGGACTCCCACTTCCACAAGAAATGTTAGTTTTGTTCGGTTATGTCCATCATTTATGTCCAAATAGCTATTTTTGTTAGCGTGTTTGGTAAACAAATCCAACGTCAGGAAGTGCGTTCAGTTAAAGCAGACGAAATGTCCAAAAGTTCCGTAACAGTCAGTAGAAACATGTCAAACGATGTATTGAATCAATCTTTAGAATGTTTTTAACATAAATCTTGAATAACGTTCCAACCGGAGAATTACATTGACTTCAGATGTGCGATGGAACATAGCTCCCTCTCATGTGAACGCGCATGGCCAGGTCATGGTAGACCTGACTATTTCTTGTCTCCTTCGGCCCCACTTCACAGTAGAGGCATCAGACAAGGTTCTACAGACTGTTGACATCTAGTGGAAGCCGTAGGAAGTGCAAACTCATCCATATCCCGCTGTGTTGAAAATCTACCAACCTCAGAATTCCCACTTCCTTTTTGGATTTTTTCTCAGGTTTTTGCCTGCAATATGAGTTCTGTTATACTCACAGACATCATTCAAACAGTTTTAGAAACTTGTTTTCTATCCAATACGAATAATAATATGCATATATTAGCAACTGGGACTGAGGAGCAGGCGGTTTACTATGGGCACCTCTGTGCACCTTTCATCCAAGCTACTCAATACTGCCCCTGCAGCCATAAGAAGTTATTCATGAGTCTGGAAGGAGAGTTTACAGTCTACCGTCCAGAATAGTGATGCTAGGTGGATGGGCAGGTGCGAGCAGCGATCGGTTGAAGAGCAAGCATTAAGTTTTACTTGCATTTAAGAGCAGTTGGAGGCCACGGATGGAGAGTTGTATGGCATTGAAGTTCGTCTGGAGGTTAGTTAAGTGTCCAAAGAAGGGCCAGAAGATTACAGAATGGTGTCGTCTGCGTAGAGGTAGGTCAGAGAATCACCAGCCGCAAGAGCGACATCATTGATGTATACAGAGAAGAGAGTCGGCCCGAGAATTGAACCCTGTGGCACCCCCATAGACTGCCAGAGGTCCGGACAACAGGCCCTCCGATTTGACACACTGAACTCTATCAGAGAAGTAGTTGGTGAACCAGGCAAGGCAATCATTTGAGAAACTAAGGCTGTTGAGTCTGCTGATAAGAATGCAGTGATTGACGAAATCCTTGGACAGGTCGATGAATACGGCTGCACAGTATTGTCTTTTGTCGATGGCGATTTATGATATCGTTTAGGACCTTGAGCGTGGCGGTGCACCCATGACCAGCTCGGAAACCAGATTGCATAGCGGAGAAGGTACGGTGGGATTTGAAATGGTCGGTGATCTGTTTGTTAACTTGGCTTTCGAAGACCTTAAAGGCAGGGTAGGATAGATATAGGTCTAGCATTTTGAGTCTAGTGTCTCCCCCTTTGAAGAGGGGGATGACCGCAGCAGCGTTCCAATATTTGGGGATCTCAGACGATACGAAAGAGATTGAACAGGCTAGTAATAGGGGTTGCAACAATTGCGGTGGATAATTTTTTGTAATACATGTATCACTAGCCACTTTAAACAATGCCACTTTTATATGTTTACATACCCTACATTACTCATCTCATATGTATATACTGTACTCTATACCATCTACTGCATCTTGCCTATGCCGTTCTGTACCATCACTCATTCATATATTTTTATGTACATATTCTTCATCCCTTTACACGTGTGTGTGTGTGTGTGTATAAGGTATTTGTTGTGAAACTGTTAGGTTAGATTACTCGTTGGTTATTACTGCATTGTCGGAACTAGAAGCACAAGCATTTCGCTACACTCGCATTAACATCTGCTAACCATGTGTATGTGACAAATACAATTTGATTTGAAGAAAGAGAGGGTCCAGATTTTGCAGCTCTTTCAGAACATCAGGTATCTGGATTTGGGTGGAGAAATGGGGGAGGCTTGGGCAAGTTGCTCTGGCGGGTGCAGAGCTGTTGACCGGGGTAGGGGTAGCCAGGTGGAAAGCAAGGCCAGCCATAGAAAAATGCTTAATTCTCGATAATTGTAGATTTATCGGTGGTGACAGTGTTTCCTAGCATCAGTGCAGTGGGCAGCTGGGAGGAGGTGCTCTTATTCTGGACTTTAGTGTCCCAGTACTTTTTGGAGTTTGTGCTACAGGATGCACATTTCTGTTTAAAATCTAGCCTTTGCTTTCCTAACTGCCTGTGTATATTGATTCCTAACTTCCCTGAAAGTTGCATATCGTGGGGGCTATTCGATGCTAATGCAGTATGCCACAGGATATTTTCCCAGTTAGAAATAGTAGGCTATGCTTCAAATAACTATTTTCATCAGAAAAACGAACCCTCAAATGCACTATTGCATTTTGTAAGTTGTCTGCAGGCGGCTTGTTGTGAATGCACTCAAATATCAAGTCATTATCAGGTTCTGTAAACTGCGTTCTAATACTCAACGTAGAAGGATTTGTCTTAATGTACAGTATATGAAAGTGATGCTATGAAAAGGATTCTTTTACGTTATCAAGCTCACTCTGTCTGACAAATCACTGCCTATTACTGTGATTAAAAAGAGCATATGAAACATTGTTTTTCATGAGGCCTTCCTTTAAGCACCCCTGTTTGAACACCTCTCCTGTCCTTGATCCATACCACATACAGGCATTTGCGGATCTTTTTGGTGTCCATGTAAAAGATAGTTATTGCGAGGTTGGAACATTTTGTTAACTTAATTTTATTTTTTTAACACCCATGTAAAATGAAGGCCTGCAAAGCTTACAGATTTAAGTCTAATAGCATGAGATGAAAGTAGACAAACATCAGAGTGTGCAAAGGCAGTCAGTGGACATTCTGAACCTGGTTTGAAGTCACTAGGTCACATGACCAAGGAGCTATTGTAATTTTTAATTGAGAAAAATTAATCTAAAAACGTATGAGATGAAAATGGACAAACTAAAGGGTGTGCAATATAGAAAGGTAGTCAGTGGACATTCTGAACCTTGTTTGAGTCCAGTAGGTCATATGACCAAGGAGCTATTGTAATTTAAAATGGTGTGAGATGTAAATCTACATAAAAAATGTGTGCAATGTGTGTCTATGCCATCGGGTTAGCTAGAACCAGTTTTGAAAGTTTTAGGAGTAATGGTTAAATAGCTATTGAAATTAGAAAATGTTGATTTGTCACTATGTTGACGGTCCCTAACTGCTGTTGGTGGAGGTAAGGAAAACTACAGGTGAATATCCAACCTGAAACAGTCTTTACCCAGGTCTTTTGAAGTGAATTGGCCAATTCTCTGTCTGCAGGAAATTGCAAAAGCAACTATCTCTGTCATTAAGTCTGATTGCTCTTACTTCATCATCACATGCAATACTTGGGAAAATATTGCGTTAATATTCGCTAGTAAGTTAACATTAGATGTATGTTCTCTCTTTACAGGTGGATGGAAGCTTGTCTCCACGAGGAGCTGCCTGCCCCGACTGAGCTGGAGGAGGGGCTGAGGAACGGGGTGCTGCTGGCCAAGCTAGGCCACTGTTTTGCCCCCAAGATAATCCCCCTCAAAAAAATCTATGACCTGGACCAGGAACGCTTCAAGGTCTGCTCTATTGTTCACAGCCCTATGGTTTTACTGAAATGTCTCTGTCTGTAAGAAAGACTGAGTTTCCTGCTGAGAAACTTTCTTTTGGATTTTTTGACAGTCTTGTCATGTATTTTTCTCTGAAAAATAACACTTTGCCTCTTGCTTACCTTCGCGGTCCTTTAGAACTACCTATTTTTCCTAGTACCTGCTCTTCTGCTCTAATGTAGTCTTTTCACATGTGACTGTGATTGAAAACCAACTCCTTTAGAGCTGAGATTTGAATTTGTGCTGAGCAAGCATAATACTATATTTCAAAGGCATTGAATAGTGTAGCTGAATATCGAAGAGGTGTCATAATGCAGATTTCTCCAACGAATCATATGTTTCTCCCTCAGGGTATGGGATTGCAGTTCCGCCACACGGACAACATCAACCATTGGCGCAGTGCGATGGCGGAGATCGGACTACCAACGGTAAATTTTGAAGGGAGAAATAAACTATTTATTAGGCCTCTCCTCACATATAACAGTAGCTATCTTGTTTTACTGTTACACCTGAACTGCACCTAACCTGTCCTTGTTGTTTCAGATGTTCCACCCAGAGACGACTGACATCTATGATAAGAAGAACATGCCCAGAACTGTGTACTGCATCCATGCTCTCAGCCTCTACCTTTTCCGACTAGGTTTGGCCCCTCAGATCCATGACCTCTGTGGCAAGGTCAAATTTACAGGTAGAGTCTTACTTAGTAGCCCCTTACTATTCAATCACAACTGGTAACTGGGTTAAGGGGAAAATATCATATTAATATTCCTCTCTCATTTCTGTGTTTTTGGGGTAATATTTATTCTCCAGAGGAGGAGATTAACAACATGAAACGGGAGCTGGACAAATATGGCATCCAGATGCCAGCCTTTAGCAAGATTGGGGGAATCTTAGCCAATGAGATAACAGTGGATGAGGCTGCTGGTAAGTAGAGGCGCAGATGTTTTGCTTTGATGTTTTCAGATGTAGAAAATACACCTTATTTCAAGTTAAAATATGAATTCACACTGGCCCAAAATGTGTTAGTTTTAGACAAGGGGTTGTCTGTTGGCACATTGGTACTCTCTACTTAAACTGATATGGATGGGATTCCAAAATTGAGACGCATCAGATACTATTGAAGTTCCTTAGTCATTGACTGTCATCTAAGAGTCAATGTTTTCACTGTCCTTGAATAGTTTATCAAAATGTTGCCTCCATCTCCCTTCTCTCTCCCTCCAGTCCATGCTGCAGTTATAGCTATCAACGAGGCGGTGGAGAGTGGGCATGTGGAGGTCACTGCCCAGGCCCTGCGGAATCCCAGCGCCATGCTCACCAACCTGCAGGCGCACCTGATGCCAGTCTACCAGGAGATGCTGCGCCAAGCACGGGCACAGAAGGCGGCTCTTGCCTACACCAAGGTGACTGACTGAATTAATAGGATCGTTTAAAAATGCATTTATAGCCGTATCCCTGGTACAGAGTTTGTTGGTGTCAGGATGGTAATCGTGTACTGAATTTCTAGTGTAAAGGTTCAGAAGAGAAGGATATCTATGAGGAATACCTGACTCAAAGTGAGATTCAAGAGAACATTGACAAAGTGAATGGTGAGTAGGACTTAACATCAAACAGATAAATAAGAAGATGAAGGGAAAAAAATCAGAACTAAACCAAATATTTTTGTTGCTGTTTGCAGTGCGTGCGGCCATAGAGCAGGTGGACGAGGCCCTGGATTGTGGGGACTCTCTGGCCCTCCTGGCAGCCCTCCAGGTCCCCTGTCTGGCCCTGAGGGGCCTCCAGAGAGACCACGGGCCCTGGTACCTGGAGCAACTGGCCACTGACCGTGAACAGAAGGCCCTGGTAAGAAACTGCACATTAACACAAGTGCACACACACTAACCCGATCTGCTAACTGCTAGCTTGTTTAGCCCCGGCCTACTAACTGTTAGCTTGTTAGCATCGGCCTGCTAACTGTCTGAATCGCCGTGTCCCCAGTCAGCCCAACCACTCACTGGACCCCTATGTTCACTTGGCTACGCATGCCTCTTTCTAATATCAATATGCCTCATCCATTACTGTCCTGGTTAGTGATTACTGTCTTATTTCACTGTAGAGCCTCTAGCCCTGCTCAATATGCCTTAACCAACCATGATGTTCCACCTCCTACATATGCGATGACATCACCTGGTTTAAACGTCTCTAGAGACTATATCTCTCTCATCATTACTCAATGCCTAGGTTTACCTCCAATGTACTCACATCCTACCTTTCCTTTGTCTGTACACTATGCCTTGAATCTATGCTATCGAGCCCAGAAACCTGCTCCTTTTACTCTCTGTTCTGAACGTGCTAGACGGCCAGTTCGTATAGCATTTAGCTGTACCCTTATCCTACTTCTCCTCTGTTCCTCTGGTGATGTAGAGGTTAATCCAGGTCCTGCAGTGCCTAGCCCCACTCCCCAGGTGCTCTCATTTGTTGACTTYTGTAACYGTAAAAGCCTTGGTTTCATGCATGTTAACATTAGAAGCCTACTCCCTAAGTTTGTTTTACTCACTGCTTTAGCACACTCTGCCAACCCGGATGTCTTAGCCGTGTCTGAATCCTGGCTTAGGAAAACCACCAAAACCCTGAAATCTCCATCGCTAACTATAACATTTCCTACCAAGATATAACTGCCAAAGGGGGCGGTGTTGTAATCTACTGCAAAGATAGCCTGCAGGGTTCTGTATTACTATCCAAGTCTGTACCCCAAAAATTTGAGCTTCTATTTCTAAAAATTCACCTTTCCAGAAACAAGTCTCTCACTTTTGCCGCTTGCTATAGACCTCCCACTGCCCCCAGCTGTGCCCTCGATACCATATGTGAATTGATTGCCCCCCATCTATCTTCTGAGCTCCTGCTACTAGGTGACCTAAACTGGGACATGCTTAACACCCCAGCCATCTTACAATCTAAGCTTGATGCCCTCAATCTCACACAAATTATTAAGGAACCTACCAGGTACAACTCCAAATCCGTCAACACGGGCACCCTCATAGATGTCATCCTAACTAACTTGCCCTCCAAATACACCTCTGCTGTTTTCAATCAAGATCTCAGCGATCACTGCCTCATTGCCTGCATCCGTAATGGGTCTGCGACCAAACGACCACCCCTCATCACTGTCAAACGCTCCCTAAAACACTTCTGCGAGCAGGCCTTTCTAATCGACCTGGCCGGGGTATCCTGGAATGACATTGACCTCATCCCGTCAGTAGATGATGCCTGGCTATTCTTTAAAAGTGCCTTCCTCACCATCTTAAATAAGCATGCCCCTTTCAAAAGATTTAGAACTAGGAATAGATATAGTCCTTGGTTCACTCCAGACCTGTCTGCCCTTGACCAGCACAAAAACATCCTGTGGCGTTCTGCATTAGCATCGAATAGCCCCCGTGATATGCAACTTTTCAGGGAAGTTGGGAAAAAATGTACACAGGCAGTTAGGAAAGCTAAGGCTAGCTTTTTCAAACCGAAATTTGCATCCTGTAGTACTAACTCAAAATTCTGGGACACTAAAGTCCATGGAGAATAAGAGCACCTCCTCCCAGCTGCGCACTGCTCTGAGGCTAGGAAACACTGTCACCACCGATAAATCCACTATAATTGAGAATTTCAATGAGCATTTCTCTACGGCTGGCCATGCTTTCCACCTGGCTACCCCTACCCCGGTCAACTGCCCGGCAACCTCCACAGCAACCCGCCAAAGCCCCCACCATTTCTCCTTCACCCAAATCCAGATAGCTGATGTTCTGAAAGAACTGCAAAATCTGGACCCCTACAAATCAGCCGGGCTAGACATTCTGGAACCTCTTTCTAAAATTATCTGCCGCAATTGTTGCAACCCCTATTACTAGCCTGTTCAACCTCTCTTTCGTATCGTCTGAGATTCCCAAAGATTGGAAAGCTGCCGCGGTCATCCCCCTCTTCAAAGAGGGTGACACTCTAGACCCAAACTGCTACAGACCTATATCTATCCTACCTTGTCTTTCTAAGGTCTTCGAAAGCCAAGTCAACAAACAGATTACCGACCATTTCGAATCCCACCGTACCTTCTCCGCTATGCAATCTGGTTTCAGAGCTGGTCATGGGTGCACCTCAGCCACGCTCAAGGTCCTAAACGACATCATAACCGCCATCGATAAGAGACATTACTGCGCAGCCATATTCATCGACCTGGCCAAGGCTTTCGACTCTGTCAATCACCACATTCTTATTGGCAGACTCAACAGCCTTGGTTTCTCAAATGATTACCTCGCCTGGTTCACCAACTACTTCTCTGATAGAGTTCAGCGTGTCAAATCGGAGGGCCTGTTCTCCGGACCTCTGGCAGTCTCTATGGGGGTGCCACAGGGTTCAATTCTCGGGCCGACTCTCTTCTCTGTATACATCAATGATGTTGCTCTTGCTGCTGGTGATTCTCTGATACACCTCTACGCAGATGACACCATTATGTATACTTCTAGCCCTTCTTTGGACACTGTGTTAACTAACCTCCAGACGAGCTTCAATGCCATACAACTCTCCTTCCGTGGCCTCAACTGCTCTTAAATGCAAGTAAAACTAAATGCATGCTATTCAACCGATCACTGCCCGCACCTGCTCGCCCGTCCAGCATCACTACTCTGGACGGCTCTGACTTAGAATACGTGGACAACTACAAATACCTAGGTGTCTGGTTAGACTGTAAACTCTCCAGACTCATATTAAGCATCTCCAATCCAAAATTAAATCTAGAATCGGCTTCCTAAATCGCAACAAAGCATCCTTCACTCATGCTGCCACACATACCCTCGTAAAACTGACCGTCCTACCGATCCTCGACTTCGGTGAGGTCATCTATACAATAGCCTCCAACACTCTACTCAACAAATTGGATGCAGTCTATCACAGTGCCATCCGTTTTGTCACCAAAGCCCCATACACCACCCACCATTGCGACCTGTACGCTCTCGTTGGTTGGCCCTCGCTTCATACTCGTCGCCAAACCCACTGGCTACAGGTTATCTACAAGTCTCTACTAGGTAAAGCCCCTCCTTATCTCAGATCACTGGTCACCATAGCAGCACCCACTCGTAGCACGCGCTCCAGCAGGTATATCTCACTGGTCACCCCCAAAGCCAATTCCTCCTTTGGTTGTCTTTCCTTCCAGTTCTCTGCTGCCAATGAGTGGAATAAACTGCAAAAATATCTGAAGCTTGAAACGCTTATCTCCCTCACTAGCTGTAAGCACCAGCTGTCAGAGCAGCTCACAGATTACTGCACCTGTACATAGCTCATCTATAATTTAGCCCAAACAGCTACCTCTTCCCCTACATTTATTTATTTAGCTCCTTTGCACCCCATTATTTCTATTTCTACTTTGCACATTCTTCCATTGCAAATCTACCATTCCAGTGTTTTACTTGCTATATTGTATTTACCTTGCCACCATGGCCTTTTTTTGCCTTTACCTCATCTCACCTCATTTGCTCACATTGTGTATATATACTTATTTTTCTACTGTATTATTGACTGTATGTTTTGTTTATTCCATGTGTAACTCTGTGTTGTATGTGTCGAATTGCTATGCTTCATCTTGGCCAGGTCGCAGTTGCAAATGAGAATTTGTTCTCAACTAGCCTACCTGGTTAAATAATAAATAATAAATACACACACACTGATCCCTGACCTTTGCTCACTGACATGTGGCAGGACCTGGGCTGTGTGGACCCTCTGGAGCGAGATGAGCTGCAGGAGGGGCTGTGTGTGGCTAACGAGGAGGCCCAGCGCAACCAGACAAGTCAGTACACAACTAAATACTGTATCGTAGTCAGTTCTTATGACAAGGGGCATGCACTATATCAATTCCAGTGACTCTTGAGTTGCTGCATGTGTGCATAAGTATATTAATGACCTGTCCTTTGCAGTCACAATGTTCCGTTGTAGATCCATCCAAGCAAAGTGTGGGTGTTTATTCAGTGCAGAAAGCTGTAAGGTCCATCAATGAGGCCCTGCGTCTTGGGGAGCCCAGGCAGACTGTTCGTGCTCTCATGGACCCTGATGCCCACCTCCCAGACGTCTACCCCTTTGCCTCAGCGCTCTACCAGAGTGAACTGTCCCCACTGCAGCGACAAAGTCCTCAGGTAGGTTAGGCTAGGTGGAAATGACCAGGTTACTGAACTTGAATAACTTTTGTATGTAAACTAACTGTAGTGAATGTGGTCCTCTGTGCCTGCAGGGGGACCTGCAGCAGGAGGAGCTGTACGTAGCAGTGGAGATGCTCTCGGCGGTGGCTCTCATCAACCAGGCGGTGGAGGCCAAAGATGTGGGAGCCTTCTGTGCCACGCTGATCAGCCCTGCAGCCGGTCTGGCCGATATTGACGACAGCCTAATCCAGAGGTGGGTTTCCAGTACCACTCTCCTGACAATTCTCCGTTGTCTCCATGTAGCCTGGTTGCAGATCTGTATACTTTAACGAACTCCTTTGTCATTTGCCTCAGGTACTTTGAGGAGCTGGGTGATCAGAGGAGGAAGGCTGGGAGAGCTCTGCTGACGTGGAACGATCTCCAGAGAGGACTAAACTCTGTAAATGCAGCAGCACAGGAAGAGCATGACCGTACGTTTGGAGAACTGGACACCAACTCCCAGAAACACTCTGGGTTTAGGTCCATTGACAGAAATATTTTGTTGGATGCTATTTGATTCTAAAACCATGGGAACACCTTGTATTTGACTGGATCTTCTTCCTGTTTGTCCCCAGAGATCCTCACCATCGGGCTGATTAACCAGGCCCTGTGCCGAGGCGACCCTCAGAAGACTCTGGCTGCACTGCTGTTGCCTTCTAGTGGCCTTGAGGAGGTGACCACACTCAATGCCCGCCGCTACCATGACGTACTGACCAGAGCCCGGAAGCAGAAGGCTGAGGTATGTCAACCAGGAAGACATAATAGTTTAAAACAGGGAATCTAAACAAGGTTTTGTGATTCATTATTCAATGCTGTGCCCTGACCTATCACAGGTAAACCGTGACCCAGGAGCAGAGTTGTGGTTGGCTGACATTCAGGAAGGAGTGAGAAGAGCCAATCAGGACACTCAAAGAGCCCTGAAGAGTGAGTTGGCATAATACCTTCCACATCGTGTTTGTAAAGCAATGGTGAAATTCTATGCTGATGGGTTTTGTCACAACAGCTGTAATTCATATTGTCACAAAATGTATACCGTTATCTTAACTGTGTGTGTGTGTTTCCCTGGCCAGTGTCCCTGGGCTTGGCGGCCGTGAACCAGGCAGTGAAGGAGGGCAAGGCGTCCCAGACTCTGCGAGTCCTGCGTCTGCCAGAGGTGGCGCTCCGGAGTGTGGTGGCAGAATGTGCTGGAGTGTACCAGGCTGAACTCACCGCCCTACTCGGAGCCAAATCTGTGGGAGGTCCGTACCCACTACCGTGATTCACTTGCGTTCATGCTGGTGGTGATCTATGCACTTAAGTAGCATATTAGCTGCTCACAATTGGTCAGGATTAACCGTCGACTCAGCGACACACAAAGTAAATGTCAATTTCAGCAACAACTAAGAGAGTTGAAGAATGAGGCTAAACGTCTCCACTGTTTTGGTCCCGTAGCCGCCACATTGTAGCAGATTGAAGTGTTCATGCGCAGATACTATGTTGCATCGCGCTCATCTCAGTATCTGCGGTGCTGTTCCTGGCAGCGTCATAACACTGAGTCTACCTTTAAGCTTCTAGGTAGTGTCAAGCCCTAATCTCTATGTACTGGGACTCAGGAGACAACCGGAGCCCATGGCTGAAGACCAAGACTGAGGACAGCCCCTACTACTTCCACCTGCACAAGCTGGAGGGCACCTGGGAGAGACCGCAGGGCTTTGTCCAGTGCACAGTGTTCCTGGGCCACGAAGAAATACAGGTCAAATACAAAATTACCTGTAAATTCAGTACAAACAAGTATGGCTGTAGAGCTAGAGTTTGTATTGATTAGATAAGCCAACAGTTATTATGGCTGACTGTCTCTGTGGTCTGTCTCCCTCTACAGGCGGTGCTGAGCAGTGTAACTGCGGCCCACGGCCGGGAGGTGCATTGGAAGGCCAGTGAGGGCATGGTGGTGCAGCTGCAGGCCAGGGTCCAGGGATTCCTCCTCAGACAGAGGCTGGGTGCCCGTCTGCACTTCCTCAACACCCAGCTACCAGCCATCATCACCATCCAGGTCAGCTATCTAAGAACAATAGAACGCATAGAACTACAGTGCAGACTAATGTTACATACCCAAATACATTTTTCAAAACTGAAAGGTGCTCAGTGTGTGTTTGTTTCCAGTCCCACTGGAGGAGGTTCGTACAGCAGAGAGCCTACAGAAAGAGGCTACAGTATCTCTACCAGAACTGGAGGGCTGTAGTCAGGGTAAGGTTGACCAAATATTCTCTTTGTAAATTAGAAGACGAACCCTGTGTTGAAGTTGACATCGGTTGTTCTTACTGTGTGTGTGTGTTAGGTCCAGGCCAGTGTGAAGATGTGGATTGCTCGGAGGAAATACCTTTCTCGTCGGCGCTTCTTCAGACGTCAAGTGAGTGCAACCAACCATCACCCCTGTACACAAACCCTCAGCTCTAAAAATGGCTACATACCTTGAAATGTAGCCTGACCTTTGTCCTTCTACAGGTGGGCGCCATTATAAAGATCCAGGCATTCTTCCGAGCCAACAAGGCCCGTGGGGAATACAGAATGCTAGGTAGGTGGCCACAGCTCCACTCACAAGTCTGCCTGGTTTCCCACTTTAAAAAAAAAWTTTTTTTTAATACAATGATCATAACTAAAGTCCAGTCTCAATTGCATTGACATCCCCCGTATTAACTCCTTGATCTTGCTCTCTTCCAGTCCACTCCACTACCCCTCTGTCAGTAGTGAGGAAGTTTGCCCACCTGCTGGAGATGGGTGACAACGACATCCGCCAGGAGGGGGAGCTGCTGCGTATGAGGGAGGAGGTGGTGAGAACCATTCGCTCCAACCGCCAGCTAGAGACTGACCTGGACCTAATGGACCTCAAGATAGGACTGCTGGTCCGCAACCGTGTCACGCTGCAGGTCGGAGCCTATTTCATTCTGTTATTACTACACCTGTTTCAGACGTTCTATTCATTTTTGATTTGGAAGGTGCCTAGAAGTGTCCGTAGTCCATCACACTTCTCATCCATTTATTTGATTAACTAACGTGACTACAGGAGGTGGTTTCCCACTGCAAGAAGCTGACCAAGAAGAACAAGGAGCAGCTGTCGGACATGATGGCTCTGGAAAAGAGCAAGGGCCTCAAGGCCCTGAGCAAAGACAAGAGGGAGAAACTGGAGGCTTACCAGCACCTCTTCTATCTGCTACAGGTGAGCTGATGGGAATTTTTTTTTAAATAGGTATTATCGATACAGGGTCGACTATTTTATCTGCCCCCTCGTATGTGGCCTGTGCTGAGTTTTCTTCAATGGCTCGCTTAATTTAAGTGTGTGTGTGTGTTCTCCAGACTCAGCCTCTGTACCTGGCCCAGCTGATCTTCCTGATGCCGCAGAATAAAACAACTCTCTTCATGGAGACGGTCATCTTCACCCTGTTCAACTACGGCTCCGACTGCAGGGAGGCCTACCTGCTGCTGCAGCTCTTCACCACCGCGCTGCGCCACGAGATCAAGTCAGTGTGCACGCACTATTCACACACACACAGGCTGTCAGGGGATCAAGTTGCACTGAACTCAACTTCTCTCTTTCTCTCTCTCTCAGGTGGAAGGTGGACCAGCCTCAGGAGGTGGTGACTGGGAACCCCACAGTCATTAAGATGTTGGTGAGTTTCTACCGCCATGCCCGCGGTCAGACCGCGTTGAAGGAGATCCTGGGGCCGGCCATTAGAGAGGTGCTGCAGGACCGCACCCTCAGCATCCGCACGGACCCCTGCGAGATCTACAAGAGCTGGGTCAACCAGACCGAGACACAGACCGGCCACAAGAGGTCAGCACTGAACCAGGAGCAAATGTAGTATCACAGCAGCACACACTCGTTCTCCTATAGAGAGCCATCTACTAGAGGTGCCTAGACAATTTTAGCTTGGCTACTAGAGGTCAGCATACAGCAAGAAATACTTATACTATGCAGACTGATTTACTTACTTTAGTTGAATGTACTGATTTGATTTTCTCATGACTAGTATTTTAAAGATATGTACGCTTACATTCTCTGATTGGCTTCAAGAGGTCCATTGAGAAACGTACATCTATACAGACACAACAACATACTCTGTCTCCTCTCCCCAGCTCCCTGCCTTATGAAGTGAGTGCAGAGCAGGCCCTGGCCCACCCAGAAGTGCAGCGTCGGCTGGACATCTCTATCGTCAACCTCAAGAACCTCACAGACCGCCTGCTCAACGCTATCACCAGCAACCTGCATAAATTACCGTAAGAGGCCCTTCATATGCACTCTGCAGAGCTTCCTTTTCATTCTCAGTGCAATTCATTTGAATCACCAGCAACTTAACCAAACAGCTGTTGGGCGCTCACGTCTTCCTCTCACCAGATTTGGCTACTTATTGATTTAGTTTGATTTGTTTCTCTGATACTATATGTTCTGTGATGGGAGTTCAACACTCAGGCGTTCTGCTTCCTCCCACAGATATGGGATGCGCTACACAGCCAAGGTCCTGAGAGATTCTCTACATGAGAAGTTTCCTCAGGCCAGCAAGGACGAGCTTTACAAGGTACACTACTGATCAGACTTGATGATTAAATCACTTAGATATCACTTAGATCAGCTAGACAGGATCTGAACCTTCCATGTGTGGTGATGTGTTGTTGGTTGTGTTGTGGTTAGATTCTGGGGAACCGGAGGGGTTTTCGACAAAGATGGTTTAACAAATTCAGGATTTCCCGAACGTATCCGGCTTGTCTTAACCAGATGAGGGAGTTCAGGATTTCTTAGTTCCATAACCGTTGCTTCTCGTCTAAATTATTAGGCTAAGCAAAGCTCAGATTGGTTGATCTGACAACTGGCTCGTGCACGCAACATTCACAAAGGTCCTCATGTCGATAGATATGGAGTCAAGACTGAGCCCAATATTTAACAAGTCTGAAACAATTGTAACACAACAAATATTTTCACATACACTACATGACCAAATGTATGTGGACACCTGCTCGTCGAACATCTCATTCCAAAATCATGGGCATTAATATGGAGTTGGTCCCCCTTTTGCTGCTATAACAGCCTCTACTCGTCTGGGAAGGCTTTCCACTAGATGTTGGAACATTGTTGCTGGGACTTGCTTCCATTCAGCCACAAGCATTAGTGAGGTTGGGCACTGATGTTGGGCGATCCAATTCATCCCAGAGGTGTTTGATGGGGTTGAGGTCAGGGCTCTGTGCAGGCCAGTCAAGTTCTTCCACACCGATCTCGACAAATCATTTCTGTATGAACCTTGCTTGGGGCACGAGGGCATACGTTGTCATGCTGAAACAGAAAGGACCTTCACCGAACTGTTGCCACAAAGTTGGAAGCACAGAATTGTCTAGAATGTCATTGTATGATGTAGCGTTAAGATTTCCCTATACTGGAATTAAGGGGCCTAGCCCGAACCATGAATAACAGCCCCAGACCATTATTCCTCCTCCACCAAACTTTACAGTTGGCATTATGCATTCGGGCAGGATGCATTTTCAGCTCTCGGAGGTCCTGTTCTGTGAGCTTGTGTGGCGTATCACTTCCCGACTTAGCCGTTGTTGCTCCTAGATGCTTCAACTTCAAAATAACAGCACTTGCAGTTGACTGGAGAAATTTGACAAAAGTGACTTGCTGGAAAGGTGGCATCTTATGACGGTACCACGTTGAAAGTCACTGAGCTCTTCAGTAAGGCTATTCTACTGTCAATGTTTGTCTATGGAGATTGCATGGCTGTGTGCTCGATTTTATTCATTGGTACTTTAGTGTATATGTGGTGAATTTACCAAAAAAAGTAATACATCCACTACTGCAAAAGCCAGAGGGGGAGCCTGGCAGACAATTGCAGACAGAGTAAATGCGGAAGTGAAGTGGCATGATTCCAATATTTAATAGGCCTAGCTTACACACATGAGTGACTAGTAATGTTTTTACTTTATAAGCATTTTTATTGCAACGCTGGTGATATATTAATTGTCAAGGCTATGGCCTAATAGGCTACTACAACTTACATATGTCACAAATGCAATGCTAGAGACATTCCATGGCCTATGTAGGATGAATAATAATTTATTGAATTCATAGTGCTTTTCATGACCACATGGGCAACAATGTGTTCTATGTTTAGTTGTAACCCCATGGTAGTCACAGATCATCTGACCAAAGAAGTAAGGAAAATCGAATTGAATGACTGTTTCTGAAAATGATTTGGTTTGCTAGAAGTGTTGGCTACAATATTCAATAGCTACCTGTTTATGCAGCGAAAATATTTTCTATTCACTTAGTCTCCTTCATTTGGTCTAGACTCTAGAGGGTCTTTGAATTGGGAATATGTCCATCTATAGCACCAATGACTTCGGAAAATCTGAAGGATGAATTAGGCTATTTTTATCATGTTGCCTAGGTTTATTAATGTGAGATTAGCAAAGCATCGCTGTCAGTCAACTGACCTCAGTTTACTCTACCTGCAGTTCTGTAGAAGTCCTCCATGATTATATGGAAAACTTGATAGCCAAGGAATGCAACAAAGACATCTTCAATGCGAGGCACTTCTTAGGGCTCTACACACAGTTACCTTGCCAAATAGTTCAGCATCGCCCATATTAAGGACATTTCTAGTGGCAAAGCAATACACCGTTTGTATAGCAGTCAAAGCGAAACCCCGCTGGCTTAGATTTGCTATATATGTGTTGAGTAAATTGACTGGATATGAGTGATTGTATTTGAATGTTATTGTTTATCTGCACAGTCTTCTGAATGATCTAAAGGATGTATTCGAGGTCCAATAAGTCGTTCTCCTTTGTAAAGCACTGCCAACAACGCAGGCGCCGATGTCAAGTGGATTTTCTAAGAAGGGACAAGTCATAGTGATGAACAATCTTATTAGTGGAGAAGTCCTGTATTTATTCACCAAGACAGGCTAAGATCAAGTTAACCTAGTAGGTATCAGTTTTACTTAAGAGAATTTGGTGCTACTATGGTTTCTGATCAGGCTTCTTGGACCAGCCCCAGGAGGTGGGGCATCTTTCAAGCTCTTTTTCTGGTGTGACAGATCTCGCTAAGTTACTAGTCCGGCTTTCTGGAATACTGGCGTTATGGTCAGATTGTGGGGAACATGATGGTTTTGTTGTGGTCAGATTGTGGGGAACCTGGTGTACTACCGCTACATGAACCCAGCCGTGGTGGCGCCGGATGGTTTTGACGTGGTTGAGTTCTCGGCCGGCTCCTCCCTGCTCCCTGAGCAGCGCCGCATCCTGGGTTCCATCGCACGCATCCTGCAGCATGCCGCCGCACACAAACACTTCCACGGTGACAGTCCTCACCTGCGTGCCCTCAACGACTACATTACCCTGACGCACTCCAAGTTCCGGTGAGTCGTCCTGTCATTTTAGCGCAGCCTCCACCACCTTTTCAGAGGAGAGCTTTATTACTATAATTAGGCTATACATGCTAAGTGGTTCTTAAGCGTTGTTCATATATCTTCCGCAGTAAGTTCCTGCATGCTGCGTGTGACGTGCCGGAGCCAGAGGAGCGTTTTAACATTGATGAGTACTCTGAGATGGTCATCCTCAACAAGCCTGTCATCTATATTTCCATCAGTGAGCTCCTCAACACCCACAAGGTCTGGATTCCACATAAGATAAAGACTCATCCAAACTTTTATTTTAATGGGTTCTGGGGGACGTTGGTTGGGTACAAACCTTTTCATTTTAGTAGATCCTGTGCACTAAAGTACGTGTGTGTGTGTGTGTAGCTTCTGCTGGAGCACCAGGACTCCCTGTGTCCCGACCAGTCTGACCCGTTGCTGAATCTGCTGAGAGACCTGGGAAAGGTGCCCACTATCCACGCTCTGGTTGGTGAGGGGGCTGTGAGCGCCGCGGAGCCCCAGACAGAACAGACCCTGGCGCAGTACAGTAAGATGGAGGTGTCCCTCACTCTCACCAGCAAGTTTGATGTGTTCAGGGGCTCTGACGATCACCCTGACGCCAGGGGGATTCTCCTCAGGTAGGGGCTTAAACCATTTAACATTTCAGTGTGGTACGACTTTCACACTATGAAAATGGCATGTCTAATGTGAAGTGTGCTTGTGTTTTGCAGTACCAAACAGTTGATCATCGACGTGATCCGAGCCCAGCCTGGAGACACACTGAGTGAGGTCCTCAGAGCCTCCTCCTCTCAGGATCAGGTATATTCCACAGCTCTTCACTGGGCTCCCACACACCCTCTTCACACTCTCATCCCTCCGCAGGGAGTTGGTAGTAGTTAACCCCATAACCGCTGGTGTATTCCTCTCAGGAGGTGCAGCATGGGTGGATGATGCATCGCCGCGCCCAGAGGGACGCCCACACCCCCGAGAAGATGAAGAGGAACCAGTCGATCGTTGCCGACGGCAATCTGTCTCTGGAGGAGAAGAAGCGAAAGATCCAGCGTAGCCTGAGGAGGCTGGAGAGCCTGGGGGTCCTGACCCCACCTGACTCTGAGACACATATACTACAGCTCATAGCCAAGGTGGATAGAGACACTACACATCACACACAATGACATTTTAGTTGTAAAGTTATCATACCAAATCAACTACACCTAGACCAAGATGGTATAGCTCGTCACAATTGGTCGCCATTTGGATTTGCCCCCCCCCCCCCTCCCCCCCAAATGTAACCCTCTCTTTCCAAACCATCCTTCCCAGGACATCCGCCACCAGCGTCTGTACCGGCAGCGTCGTCAGGCTGAGCTGGTCAAGCTGAGACAGACCATGGGCAGCCTTCACTGCAAGAGCTCTTTCCACAGCGAACAGGTGGATTTCTACAGCCAGTACATCACCACTTGCCTGGATAACCTCACCGACAAACACAGGTACACATAAAGACACGTGGGAGTGTGACCACACTGTTTGAAGTTCAGAAGTAAAACGGCTGCAGACTGCTACTGTGCTGAGCTCTCTCTCTCCCCCTCAGTAAGGTGAGTGGCAAGAAGGCAGCAGAGAGCAAAGGGAAGAAGAGCAAGCAGCCCACTCTAACCTACACTGCTGCCCGTTTACATGAGAAAGGAGTCCTGTTGGAGATTGAGGACCTGCCAGTCACACAGTGAGTATACACACACCCAAGCAGGAACATGCCCACACACCACCCTACCAAATCACCATGTATGGTTACCTAGGGCCTCAAGAAATGTAATGTATTTGATTTATTATCCCTCAGGTTTAAGAATGTGATCTTTGACATTGTGCCTGGTGAGGAGGGCGGCACGTTCCAGGTAAAGGCTCGCTTTATGGGGGTGGACATGGAGAAGTTCCCCCTCAAATACCAGGTGAGTCTGGGTAGTAGTACAATGAAACTACAACCGACATTTCAATACAAACCTATGGTCTGTGATTGATGCATATCCCAGTCTCACTGAAATCAGTGCTCTATATTGTATGTGGTGCAATGGTAAATTATTTAGTGTTGCTATTTTGAAAGATCTTAGATTTCAGAACTGTATTCGTGTGTGTGTAGGACCTGCTGCAGCTCCAGTACGAGGGAGTGGCGGTGATGAAGATGTTCGACAAGGCCAAAGTCAACGTCAACCTGCTCATCTTCCTTCTCAATAAGAAGTTCTTCAAGAAGTGAGGGGTTAGAGGAAACTTCCAGATCTCCCACCCCAAAATGCAAAAAAAAAAAAAAAATGTGTGTGTACTTTGGCTACTTTTTGTAAATGTACCAATGGACAGATTTAGTTCATATCTAACAACATTTATCAAATCAGTTAATTTAGGGATGTAATTCAAACAAGAAATTCAAAAACGTGGTCACTAAGGATGAGGGTTGCTCATTTAATAATAATGAACTTGTGTGAATTGGAAATGTGTTTTTGCATATCCCAACTCCTGGGACACCCTCAGCGAGTTGGGGTCAGAGCCAGCTAGGTGCAGACATAACGGCCTACCTGGAGCAATTGGGGTTAAGGTTCTTGCCCAAGAGCATTATACAGATTTTTCACCTTGTCGGCTTCGAGATTTGATCCGGCAAACTTTCGGTTATACTGGCCCAACGCCATTGTCTTACGCCAGATCGTGTCACTCTTACGTGATGCTTGTCCCTTAACCTCAATTCAACTCAAATCTGACGTGAGACAATGGGGCCAAACACTAACCTTGAGGTTACCTGCTGCCCAACTATTTGCCTTGAGTGATGTTGTTCCTTATTTTGCTTGTTGTGATGACAGGGCTATAGTATGCCTCAATTTGTATTAATCTCACCCTCCCAGATTTACATTTTTGTTTACTTTTATCTTCTTGAAAATATTAGAGCAGCTTTACTTTAAGGGATTTTAATCAAAAAGACTGCAACCGTATTTACATCTCTAGTGGCGCTATCTGTGTACAAACGGCTTCATCTGTTATCATTTATTTAATCCTCTGATGTTATATGACTGTATCCTAATCGTTTTTCAGCTGGCTGATTTCGCCACCTTTCTCCCTTTCAAAAACTCACTGAGCAACTTCTCATACATTATGGATGGATTTGTTTAAAAAGAAACACTACAGTTTGCCACATAGCAGCCGACACAATCCTCTAGTATTTTGTGCACTACTTAAAATGGGCAAAGGACCGCCGCTAAGCTGCATTTGCCTCCCGCTCCACACGCATATATGCTCTCAGGGGATTTTATGTTGTGCAGCTTAATGTTTCAAATGCCACATTCATTAGCCTAGCAACAGGAAATGGTACTGTAATATGTGCCTTGGGACTTTCTGTGATTATGGCTTATTGGCTCCCTGACGTGTAGGTTACTGACAGGTCTGGCCACATTGTAAGGTATTTGACCCTAAAGACATGATATTGCAATGAGGGTGACTCCTTTTAGCTAGGCTTCTGTCAGCTGGAGATGTGGTTGAGCCTTGTTGTCCAACCTTTGACCTCTAACCTAAGAGGCTTGACCTTTTGTTAGTCTGGGCTTAACTTTGTTCAAACTTATGTACATATTTTCTGTCATTTAATTATTTCTCTTCTCTTTGTATTTTCATCTCCTAATGTCAGTCTTGATTAGTTTTATTCTTTCGCTTTTTCTTTTCAACACTAACATGTTCAGGCCAGTCACAATTGGTTGGTAAATATGAATGTGGACCAACATGAAAATAAAACTCATTATTTCTTTACATATCAGTGCTGTAGCTATAAGGGAAATTTAGTCTATTGTCTGGTTAGATAAATTAACCAACTGCCTGATTTTAAATTGTTCTAATGAATCTTACTATGCAATGGAAACTTAACACTCCTGTTTTTTACTTTTATATTCAAATAAAAATTACATTTTTCTGTCAAAGTTTTTGTTTTACATACTTGATTCATCTATTTTCTTCACCTGTTATTCTTAATGATAGTTTATTTCTAATGAGAGCTTTATTATTTTCATAATGGCCATAAGACTTTATTTTTTATGCATGATTGCTCTGTGAGCTCCACAAACTGGTAAATAACAATACCCACCATAGATATTCACCATGTATACTACATGACCGAAAGTATGTGGACACCTGCTTGTCAAACATCCCATTCCAAAATCATGGTATTAATATGGAGTTGGTCCCCTTTCTGCTATAATAGCCTCCACTCTTGGCGATTAGGCCTGGCTCGCAGTTGGCATTTCAATTCATTCATATGGTGTTGAGGTCAGGACTTTGTGCAGGCCAGTCAAGTTCTTCCACATCGATCTCGACAAACCATTACTGTATGGACCTCGCTTAGTGCATGGGATTATTGTTATGCTGAAACAGGAGCGGGCCTTCCCCAAACTGTTGCCGCAAAATTGGTAGCACAGAGTCGTTTGGAATATTCTTGTACGCTGTAGAGTTAAGATTTCCCTTCACTGGAACTAACGGGCCTAGCCGGAACCATGAAAAACAGCCCCAGACCATTATTCCTCCTCCACCAAACTTTACAGTTGGCGCTATGCATTCGGGGAGGTAGCGTTCTGTCATCTGCCAAACCCAGATTCCTCCGTCGGACTGCCAGATGGTAGAGCTTGATTCATCTCTCCAGAGAACACTTTTCCACTACTCCAGAGTCCAGTGGCGGCAAGTTTTACGCCACTCCTGCCGACACTTGCCGTTGTGCATGATGATCTTAGGCTTGTGTGCGACTGCTCGGCCATGGGAACCAATTTGATGAAGCTCCCGACAAACAGTTCCTATGCTTAAGTAGTGTCCAGAAGCGGTTCGGAACTTGACAGTGAGTGTTGCGACCAAGGACAGATGATATTTACGCACTTCAACACTTGGCGGTCCCATTCTTTGAGCTTGTGAGGCCCACCACTTCGCGGCTGAGTGGTTGTTGCTCCTAGACGTTTCCACTTCACAATAACTGTACTTTGACCGGGGCAGCTCTAACAGGGCATAAATTTGACGAACTGACTTTTTGGGAAGGTGGCATCCTATGACCGTGCCACGTTGAAAGTCACTGAGCTCTTCTGTAAGGCCATTCTACTCTCAATGTTTGTCTATAGAGATTGCATGACTGTGTGCTCGAGTTTATACAACTCAGCAACGGGTGTCGCTGAAATAGCTGAATCCACTAATTTGAAGGGGTGTCCACATACTTTTGTATCTGTATAGTGTATTTGGTCAAATATAATGCCTCTACTATACAGTAATGTGCCCGCGCAATACTAACAGGTAGCCACTAGAGGACGCAGTTAGCATTGCGGTCAATAGCTTCCAGGCAGCATCCTGTGCAGAATAAATAGACAATGGTTTAACAGTATTTGTTCAACTAAATTGTAGAAGCATAGGGCTGATAATCTTTATGTTTAATGGAAGTTTACAAAATTTGGAATGCCAATTAAAATGCATGCAGATTTGCATGTAGGCCATTAAGTGTTGATTACTCATGGCAATTAAATTACCTTTGTTTATTGTTAGACCGGGCATAATGCATGCTGAATGCGGGTCTCATACTGATAGCTTACCTCAGCCGTGAAATATGTTTAACATACATAAGGTCCAAGTGATTGCATAAGAAATAGGCTACAAAAACCTGACAAAATTGTCCCTGGACTAAAAATAGTTTAAATGCATCAAAGTATGCCCAGTAGGCTACAATCAATTAATTTGACGTGATGTCTACACTAGAATAACTGACGACATGACTAGAATAACTGACGACATGAGCAAGTCACATTTTTTACGGCATATAGCCTAAATGTTGTATTGTTCACAGGATGGGCATCTCGGTCAATTTCTCCTCTTTTCTCCCCTCCAGACAACAACATACACCTTTGAGTAGAGGCGCGTCAGTGACACAAGCGCGGTCCAATAATTTGTCTGTCTGGTTACGGACAGAGAGCGTGAGAGCTTGTCGGGGCCCAATCAGCGCTTTTGTATTGCCTGCCAGTGCCGGGGACTGACTGGTTGTGAGTATTTACTGCAGCGCCCCAGGATCCCAAAGCCAAACCCGAAGCCAGTGGAACCTGCGGGGTGAAGGCGAGTCAGGTGAGACCGAGGATTTTGCCGCGGCCTATCTGAAGTGAAGTTTAACTAAAAACCTCAATGCCCGGATCATGGTTCTAGATGTGCTGAGGCTCCAGACTTCAGTCCAACTGAAGTACTGGGACAATGTGAGATGAGGAGCGAAATAACGGTTACATAGTAGTTCTATTGGGTTAATAGTGATGCGCTTTGCCGTTATTTTTAGTTCCAAAATGTAGGTAATGAGAGAGGTCTGCCTAAAACAGCGGACACAAACGTTGATAATGTTTTAACGTTCCAAATTTGTTTACATTATAGCAATAAACGATACAGTGAGCGCGGATCATATTGATAGACATAGAGCAGAATACTTTTATTGTTTAATCTCGAGTCCCTTGAGGTTAACCTAGATTGGTTGGGGGGAAAATGCGTCTTCGTGGTGTCGTTATGAACAAAATGTTAATCTGAAACCGATGGTTGTAATTTGATTGTTGAAATATATTTATCAACGTTGCTACGATCGAGTTTGTGAATATGAAGGATATTTTTTGAGCGAACTGGAGACAAATGGCATGAAGTGTTGTGCATATGTCATACAATAAAATTAATTCAAAATGCATCAGCCATTTACGTAAGTGAAGACGTGTTCACCCTCTCAACTTGTTTCCTAGCCCTATGCAAATGGCCACCATGGTTGGCGATGACAAGTGCTGTTGAAGGAATCAGTGATTGCCTGTAGTGATACGCGGGGCAACCAGATGATCAGAGTTCTTATCAGTTGACTTTAATCAAATTTTGTTCAGCTGGTGTCAACTTCGTTTTTTTCTTTGAGTTTCATGAACATTTCAGTGGCAGGTCAATGTATGACAGGTTAATGTATGTTTCAGTGACAGGTCAATTGAGGTATTTTTGCATCAGAAATGTCACTTGTGAAAACCAATAGATAAGCAGATAATCTATTTTGTGTATGTAAGTGTTTATTATCATTTTGTAACTTGTGTATTTATTCCCACTAGGGTTAGACTTTACCTCTGGTTTTCGTGACCAACACAGAGGGACAATGTTTCACTAGTCAGTGCCACTTTCCAGGAATCCAATAGTAAATCTTTTCCATCCCTGAGAACTACTTGTTCAAACTATCATGGCATTTACTCATGGAGGTCAAACAGAGACCTTACCACTCCTATGCAGTTGCACTGAATTATACAAAGATATAACGAACCGTAACAAACGGATAAAAAGCCCAAATCTTTGATTTATGCCAAATTTTGACTGTCATGTTCCTGATGATTTATTCCTATAAGAACTTGTCTAGTTGACTTTGACTTTTGCAGGTGAGATGAAAGTTTGGAGATTCCTCTGTCATACATTTTATTTTTGGAATAGAAATACAGTAAGGGGATGGACAGGTGGTTGTCTAACCTTACGTGCTCTTTTGCCATTCTAGTCTCCATTTGTAAGTCTCCTGGCTGCAAATTATACATCTTTTGGGCTGTTTATCTCCAGAAGCAAATTGGACTGAAGTGTGCCATTAAAGGAGCACAACCAGGGTTGAACTGAAGTGGGACCCGAACTGGCAACTCTTTAGGGTTCATATACCTCTCATCATCGTCACAACACAAACCCTGACATGAGTGGTTGGCAGACGATGTGTGGGTTAATGTAGGTTAGAAGCAGTGTGGATGGTTTGAAAGGCGTCCACAATACAAACTCCATAGAACTAATCTGAATTTCGCACATCATGCGTTTGTATGCCCGCCCCCTGCCCCCCACACACATACCCACCTCTCTCTCTCTCCCCCGTGTGACGTCACTAAAGGCTTCATATTAAGAGATCATTCCATATCCTGAGGTTATAGACCGGCTCAGACTGGCTAGCTCGTTAGGACAGTGCTTGGCACCACAGGGGAGCAAAAAGGAGAGATAATGGGTGACTCTTGTTCTTAAAGGGACAGGGGGCCCAACTCTGTGACCCATGTTCTAGGCTAGGCCTTATCTACCTAGATGGGATAGGCCTTATGGCAGATGCAATGCATTTGTGTATGGGCAATTCCACGGTAACAGAATGATGCTGAGACTGACATGTTTCACTTTAAAATGTATGTCAAACAAAAACCAATGATTGCAAAGCTAAACAAACGATACAACAATGCAGAATGACTACTTAAACAATTTCCACTGAAAATTTTACAAAAACACATGTACTTGAAGAACAATGCAAACGCAGAATGACGGGTTGTGCTCTTTTGTGCCGTCCTTCTTTTACCGAAATTTGCATCTGCACTGTTCTTCAGCTAAATGTGTTTTTGTAACATTTTCTGTGGAAATTGTTCAAACTCATCCTTGTGCATATAATTTTTTGGTTTGTTTAACTTTGCAATCATTGGTTTTTGTTTGGCATACACTTTAACCCAATGAGTCCCATTGTCGTGTTTTGGACTTTTGACCTTTAAACATCATGTGTTTGACCTACAGACCATCAGGCTCTGAGTGGCGCAGCGGTCTAAGGCACTGCATCTCTGTGCAAAAGGCAACACTACAATCCATAGTTCGAATCCAGGCTGTATCACATCCGGCTGTGATTGGGAGTCCTATAGGGCGGCGCACAATTGGCCCAGTGTTGTCCAGGTTTGGCCGGGGTAGGCCTTCATTGTAAATAAGAATTTGTTCTCAACTGACTTGCCAAGTTAAATAAAGGTTAAATAAATAAAAAACGAGTATGTGTGAGCTAGAGCGGTGTTTGTGAGACAAGGGCGGATCCCGAAGGATCCCGAAGGGGCCCAGGGCCGGATCTTTTTATAAAAACGTCTTTAGACTTTAGACCTGTTTACAAAAACATCAGAATGATTTGTGCTACAAACTACTAACAGCTATCTATGGAAGGCTGAGACCCTCACAAACACTTACATATAACACGTTTTGCTCTATGACGCTCACAAGCTACACAAGAGTCGTTAGAAGATAAGGGGTTCTTATAGATATAACATCATAGGAAATCCCAGGTGTCTATTGTGTAGTGTCTATAGTGTCTATTATGCTGTAATAAGCTCACATAGTTGCGGTCACAAACTCCAAACTCCACACAGTTGTCACTGACTAGCTGCATATTAATTTCCCAGTGAGCAAACAATTTCTGTATTTACAGCATTCATATAAATTAATTTTTATCAGGTTTTTGCTTTGGCTGACCATTTTTTTAATTGACATTTGTCAATAAAACTCATGAATGCAACTGTTTGTCAAACGGATTTGAGTTTTACTTGTGCGCAATGGTTGTCCTGAAAATAAAACGATAGTCCTAAAACACTTAATTGGCTTAATATAAGGGCTGGACCAGCAGATAATTGAAAGTCAGATAAATGAAAAGCAGATTTTTGCTGGGGTCTTGGGACTGATAGGGTTAAAGTGAAAAATCTGAGTCTCAGCATCGTTACCTGTGGAATTGCCCATTTTCATAATATGCATGTACATGTCTGTCCATCTTGGTCCATTTCAAAATCCTCTTAACAAACCTTCTGTCTCGATCAATCATGGTTCGGCTATGAATGATCGGCTATGAAAAGCCAACTGACATTTACCTCTGAGGTGCTGACCTGTTGCACCCTTTACAACCACTGTGATTATTATTATTTGACCTTGCTGGTCATCTATGAACATTTGAACATATTGGCCATGTTCTGTTATTATCTCCACCCGGCACAGCCAGAAGAGGACTGGCCACCCCTCATAGCCTGGTTCCTTTCTAGGTTTCTTCCAAGGTTCAAGCCACCGTGCTTCTACATCTGTATTGCTTGCTGTTTGGGGTTTTAGGCTGGGTTTCTGTACAGCACTTTGTGACATCAGCTGATGTAAGAAGGGCTTTATAAATAAATGTGATTGACGTATCATTAGGACAAAGGTATGGATGTCTTTCTAGGAAATTCAGCATCTCCACTGTAAACAGAACACACAACTCTGACATCTCTGCTCTCTCCTCCTCTTCTTCTTGCTCCCTTTGTCCCTTGCTCCCTCCTTTGCTTAGGCAACCGCAGAAATTAAATTGATTAGTGGTGCGGTCTATAAATAGACGGGCCATAGTTGCCATGGCAACCATGTGATAAGTGTTGTGTGATGAAGAACTGGGCCTCCTAAGTGTTGTTGTAGTGTAGTGGGAGCAGGAGGATGGGTGTGGGTGACAGTGTGTAGGTTCATTTGCCTGGATTATGTGATCTGACACTAACAGGTGTGTGTATGATATGATATCACAGTGTAATGTTGGACTGTGTGTGTGTGTGTGTTTTGCATTTGCTTTGTGCTAGATTCATTGTGTGAGTAAATGGATTCAACCAATTGAATAGATTCTGATTTTTTATAAAAAATCTGACTTTTTTGTCAAGGTGACCAGCTATCCCTTGGTTTCCCATGGACACTGTTTCCTAATCAGTCTCATGTCAGGAACCCTCTGTACTCTGGGGTTGATCGTGTGATGAAACCCTATTGGTTGTAGACAACAACCCCTGATGCCATCACCGCCATGTCCTCAAATATTTTTCCCTTTCTTTTCAGTCAATACAGTTTTCATCAGGCTACATTTATGAGATAGATAAACTTAAGGCCCTGTTAATTATTTGTATCCTGTCCTAATTTCTCTCCTCCCCCCCATAAACACAATGATCTTGAATGGAGTTAGATATGATTGTGTTTGATTCCCTCCTAATGACCACAGTGACCCGGCATGAACCACCCATGTTCTTTATGAACGGATCATTACATGTTATTATAGTAATAATGGTGATTTATAATGATGATAGGATTTTTAGATTAGCCTTATAGTCATTCTAGGGATTCAGTCTGACAGTACATATTCATTTAAATTAAATACAACTTTATTTATCCCCTCGGGGGCAATTATGAAAGGCAARTCAGTTACAAGTATCACAACACAACACATATAAAAGTAGCTAGTTTTAATATTACACAGACCAAAGAATAAGTAAAACATATCACCTTAGCAGAGGACAGAAAAATGTATATTTTTAAACCTAATTTCCAGCTATTCTACAAATGTTGCCATGGAGCCGAGATTTTTTGTTGTTGCTGTTATTATCTAATCTCCTGCAATTCTACGCATTTTTGCATGTCTAATGCGGTGTTCTTATGCTCAAACATTATAACAAAATGAATGGGAGCCTGATAGTCTAGCATTTATTTTGTTGTATGTTCTCAAAGATTATAGGCTATTCTATAGGTCCATTATCTTTTCTACATACTTTCTATTTGGTTTTAGTCATTTAAGTTGACACTGAAAGTGTTTTTCCATTCCAAAAATGTATTTCTAAATATGTGCAATGCGCCAAAAATGTAATCACGCGACCCACCTGGTCCTGACCCACAGTTTGGGATCCACTGCTGTATGGTATTATGTTGGGACAAAGGTTAAAACAAGATTTTTTGGTGTTAGTGTTTTTTCAGAATTTAGCTCAGGTTTCTCCCACATTAAGTCAGGAATCATGGGTGAGATCATGGCTGATTCGTTTCTTCCATTCGGTTGCAACTTGCTAACAATGTGTTGTCAAATGTGGGGTGATCATCAGTACTTCATTATTTTGCATACAACCTGTGCTCTCTCATTGACAGGTTAGGCTGAGGTTGGTGGGTTTCTAACGCTGCTTCTGCGCTGACTTCTGCTAGAACCTTATTGTTGCTTGGTAAACTAAGTAAATCACATCTCTGTTTGTAATCTACTCCTCATTCACCACGTACATGCACATACTTGGTCCCGACATAAATTAAAGCCCTTGGGACTATATTGYTAACAGTACGACATAAGCCCTTATTCGTCACTTCCCTTCCCCCCTCGGGGWCTTGCAAACACAACTATGCAGCATATGTTTACGATAAAAAAAGTTGTATTTTCTCCCCAGTGTTTTTTGAGGGATGGATGGAGGGAAGTGGAGTTAGGACAGGGAAGGGGGAGGGAGGGAAGTGTTTTTTTGGGTGCGTTGTTGGCATCGCACAACTGTAGGAAAATGGAGGAGGGGTGGGGGTTGAGGAACGGGAACAAAGGAGCCTTATGTTGGCATGGTCTCTGAAATCCCAGTGTGTGTGTGTGGGTGCGTCCGTGTGTGCGTGTCTTCTCGCAGGGCTGGGTATGGCTGAAGAATACTGTACATATCTTTATCTGTTACTGTGTCGAAGTCTTCTATTGTATAGCTCTCTTTTACAGGATATAGGCTACAGTGACTATGATATATACTGTATCGTAGCAGTCTGTCCGTTGTCCCTGTAGGATTGTTTATTTTGAATGCCAATATGATCATAGTAAAAAGAGAAAGGACAGTAAGACAGATTTGTGTATATCACTGCATCTTTTATCCAAGGGTGCTGGTCCCAGTAGAATGTATTTTGTCAAACCTCTACATCACTTCAACAGTAGCTTCACTTTGCAGGATAATGATTATGTAGCTTTGGGGAATGTTAGTGTGTATGTCTGACTGTCTGTCTGTGTCTGTCTGTGTGCTATTTTAGTATGTCTGTGTGTGTGTCTGTGCTTATGCTGATCATCCCCTCTCGTTTAMCATCCTTCCATCTTAGCACCCCCCTTTTCTTCCTCCTCTCTTCCTCTCGCGGTATGGAGGCGTCTGACTTGTGTTGTTTGGCAGCGGGCCCAGAGTGTGGTGTGTGTGTGCATGTGTGCGCGCATGTGTGTCGATGCGTGTTGGGGTTGGGCGCTGTGGGAGGAGACTGGTGAGAGAGGGAGAGAGAGATAGATGGTGGTTTGTTGCAGCTGAGGGAAACAGTCATCACATTATATAAGGAGCAATAGGGACAGAGAAGAGGGCGGGGGGGGGCAAGAGGTGCTGGGTAAAGATGGTCACATGTACACACACAGACACAAAAACACACACCAACCACAAGACAATTCTGATTGGCTTGTTAGCCACGTTTGGTTTTACTCACACTTACTCACTATTCTATCTTCTCATCTCTCTCGCTCTTGCTCTTTCTGTCTCTCTCTCTCTCCACAGTTTTCTATGTGGGTTACCACTTCCCTTTTCCCTTTGTAAAGGAAGTGGTAACTTCCATGTCTCATGCATGATGACTCTCTGGACCTGGAGAGAGAGAGTAGTAAACATATTTTTTTGTATTTTTTAATTGCTACAATGAAAAATCATACTATGTGTGTTTCATTATAAATGGGTGTGGTTGTGTGTGTGTGTGTGTGTGTGTGTGTGTGTGTGTGTGTGTGTGTGTGTGTGTGTGTGTGTGTGTNACAACTGTAGGAAAATGGAGGAGGGGTGGGGGTTGAGGAACGGGAACAAAGGAGCCTTATGTTGGCATGGTCTCTGAAATCCCAGTGTGTGTGTGCGCGTGTGTGTGTGGGTGCGCCCGTGTCTTCTTGCAGGGCTGGGTATGGCTGAAGAATACTGTACATATCTTTATCTGTTACTGTGTCAAAGTCTTCTATCGTATAGCTCTCTTTTACAGCATATAGGCTACAGTGACTATAATATATACTGTATCATAGCAGTCTTTGTCCATAATCCCTGTCTTATTTTAATGCCAATATGATCATAGTAAAAAAGAGAAAGGACAGTAAGACAGATTTGTGAATATCACTGCATCTTTTAATCGAGGGTGCTGGTCCCAGTAGAATGTATTTTTGTCCAACCTCTACATCACTTCAACAGTAGCTTCACTTTTCAGGATAATGATTATGTAGCTTTGGGGAATGTTATGTGTATGTCTGACTGTCTGTCTGTCTGTGTGCTTTTTAAATATGTGTGTGTGTCTTTGCTTATGCTGATCACCCCCTCTCGTTTACCATCCTTCCATCTTAGCACCCCCTTTTTCTTCCTCCTCTCTTCCTCTCGCGGTATGGAGGCGTCTGACTTGTGTTGTTTGGCAGCGGGCCCAGAGTGTGGTGTGTGTGTGCATGTGTGTGCGCATGTGTGTCGATGCGTGTTGGGGTTGGGCGCTGTAGGAGGAGACTGGTGAGAGAGGGAAAGAGAGATGGTGGTTTGTTGCAGCTGAGGGAAACAGTCATCACATTATATAAGGAGCAATAGGGACAGAGAAGGGGGGGGGGGGCAAGAGGTGCTGGGTAAAGATGGTCATATGTACACTCACAGACACAAAAACACACACCACAAGACAATTCTGATTGGCTTGTTAGCCACGTTTGGTTTTACTTGCACTTTCTCACTTTTCTACCTGCTCCTCATCTCTCTTGCTCTGCTCTCTCTGTCTCTCTCTCCACAGTTTTCTACGTGGGTTACCACTTCCTTTTTCCTTTTGTAAAGGAAGTGGTAACTTCCATGTCTCATGCATGATGACTCTCTGGACCTGGAGAGAGAGAGTAGTAAACATACAATACATTTTTTTAAAGATTGCTACATTGAAAAACCATACTATGTGTGTGTCCTTATAAATGGGCGTGTTAGTGTGTGTGTGTGTGTGTTAGTGTGTGTGTACACAAGAGTGCTACCATTTCTACATAGCAAGGCATTATGCTCTAATTATAACCAGTCCACCATCTAGTCCCTTGACAACCCCTCCCCCCACTCTTCCTGGCCAATCCTCATCACTCTCTGATTTCTTCAAGAGTATTATTGGTCTAAGTTGCAGGGCAAACTAACTCCCTGTGGCACAACCTACATTGTCTGCCTGTGCATCCTCAACCAACCTTTGTATGACTCAAGTGTGTCAAATACAATCGGATTTGCGCACACACACGGTGAACCATTTCAGGGCCTGATAGAGTACATGACATATTAATTAATTGACCGTCTTTATGCGCACGTGTGTGCATGTTTAAGTCATCATATGTGCCCATGCATGTTACAGTAACATATACACACACACACACACACACACACACACACACACACACACACAGGGTACAGTATACATCCATATAGATACATAAAGCCCTCAAGCATGTTCTGTCTTGGGTACATATCATATTACATACCCCTTTAACTCAGACTGGAGAAGGAGGTCAGGAAGGAAAAAGTGTGGGTGTGTGCCTTTTTCTGTACCTGCAACCATGTTAAAGGACAGAAAGTATTTCTCCCATTGTTTTCTGTTGGCGTTGATGGAAATATGAACTTTTAGGATAGAAGTAAGAATAATGATTATTGGAGATGTAACACAGTTGTTACACATGCTTATTTGACTCTTAATTCAATAGGATAGCTGTKTGTGCTGTACTGTGTTAGCCTGCTGCTAGTCTATGGTTATGGGACAGGGGTAATGACAGATAACTGTTAGCACTGTCTGAGGTGGCAAAACAAACAATATGGTGGGAGAGCAGCAGACCTGTCAGCTATCCTTCACTATGGTTGCTGCAACATTTTTCCATTGAAAATGAGCAACTTATTATAAACTGGGGAATTTTGATCAGTCGAAAGGGTCCCACAGGGATGTTGGCCCATGTTGACTGCAATGCTTCCCACAGTTGTGTCAAGTTGGCTGGATGTCCTTTGGGTGGTAGACCATTCTTGATACACACAGGAACTGTTGAGTGTGAAAAACCCAGCAGCGTTGCAGTTCTTGACACACTCAAGCCAGTGCGCCTGGCACCTACTACCAAACCCTGTTCAAAGGCACTTAAATATTTTGCATTGCCCATTCACCCTCTGAATGGCGTATACATATACAATCCATGTCTCAAGACTTAAAAATCCTTCTTTAACATGTTTCTTCCCGTTCATCTACACTGATTGAAGTGGATTTAACAGGTGACATCAATAAGGGATCATAGCTTTCATTTCGATTCACCTGGTCAGTCTATGTCATTGAAAGAGCAGGTGATCCTAGTGTTTTGTACACTCAGTGTTTTACTGTATTCAGTTTGTCATGTTAATGGACAGATATCCACCCTGTGGTGCATGCTAATCGTCATTAGCATGCTAACCGAAACCCATGCGATGTCAATCGGACTAACAGGCTAATTCGCTAGCTAGCCATGTAGATTTTACTTTTTCGTTTTTCTTTTGGATAGTTTTTTTGTACGTTAAACTAGCTGGACAGCTTGATGAATACCATTTACACTTACTAGCTTAGAATTGTGAAGCAAAACGTTTGCTAAATCWAGTTGTCCTTATGTCTGCATTGCCATTGTTGACTTGACTGGCAGTAGGTTGAGTTCTTTGTTGCTTGTTTGTTAGCTGACAAATTCCAATACAGATGTGTCAGTCAACAGGCAACAAAAAGCTATAGGAGATGAGTAAATAAATGGGGAAATGTAGGTTTTAAGTTCATATGCTATTCATGGCCATATTGCTTATAATTGTTCCAGTGTCTCATACCCTACTCCGTTGCCAGCAATATTGTCTCCAAAAATTGCTAGTGTATCATTAGCTCAAGTATGCCCACTGTAAGTACAAGTGAAGATATTTTCTTTCTTTGCTTGAGTAGAGGTTTTCATTGTTTGTGTTTGAGTTGCACATTTCAAGATATGTCATAATCATGTTGCTCTTTTGATCTTAGAAATTCTTTGTTTTATCTTAGGACAAATAATCACGGCTAASTTAGAGATGTTCCTACGTACTCCTCTCCATCCCTTTATCCCTGTCTCTCTCTTTTTCATCCATCCAGTCCAGTATGGAGCGACTGAATGAGGAGGCGGTGCGGCTRAGCCTGCTGAAGCGAGGCCTGGACTCCTCCTCGCCTGCAGGCAGCGCCACGAGCAGTGAGCGAGATGATCTGCTCTCCAAACGCATCAAGATGGAGGGTCACCAAGCCATGGAGCGCCTCAAGATGCTGGCCTATCTGAAACGCAAGGACCTGGCTGGCCTGGAGGGGGGAGGATTGGGAGGGGTCTCAGGAGGCGGGGCCCTAAGGGGTGAGGTCAAGGGTCATGGGTCTTCAGGGGGAGGGGCTTATGAGGAGAAGATCAATGGGAGCCTCCGTGGTCAGGTTGTGGGAGCCCATGGCATGGTGGGAAAGAGCGGGAAGGAGAACATGGGCGAGGAGCCAGTGGATTTCAGCGCCCGGAAAGGGTGAGTGGAGGAGGAGAGAGGCGGAGTACAAGAGGATAGGAGGGAAAATAGAAATCCTTCTTACAATTAAGAATCAGTCAGTCAGAGTTGAAAGTGTGTGTGTTCTTCCACAGTGACGTGGACCGGGAGCGACACACACCCTCCCCTGATGTGATCGTCCTGTCAGACAATGAGGCGTCCAGTCCAAGAGGGCCCAGCCAAGGAGAAGAACGCCTGAGGGCAGCGAACCTGGAGATGTTTAAGGTGTGTGTGTGTTTGTGTGTGTTACAGCACATATTAGCGCAGTCTTGACAAATGTTGAAGTATGTGCATATTGTCTTTTTGTGTGTATGAGTGTTAGAATAGTGCATAGTTGTATAGGGTTAATACATTATTTATTTTTGTAAACATTGTGGACCACTCAGATAGTTTTGAGACACTGTAGGCAAACAGTACAGATATTAATTTGGTATTAGCTATAATACATTATATCATCTATACATCATTGGTATCAGCTATAACACATAATCTATACACAAAAACCAAGTACAATAGATAAAATGACAAGTTTTATAGTTGTATATGTGTGTATGGAGAGGAATGGCAGAAGTGGGTACAGTATGTGTGCTCATTTGTTTCTATGTGTGTCCTTCAGGGTAAGACAGGGGAGGAGAGGCAGAAGATGATCAGGGCTCTGAGAGAGGAGCTGAGGCTGGAGGAGGCCAGGCTGGTGCTGCTGAAGAAGCTGAGGCAGAGCCAGATGCAGAAGGAGAACCTGGTGCAGAAGGTCAGTCAGTCACCCATCCGATGCTGTCCCATCCATCCTCTATACTCATCTGCTTCAGTTATTCACTCGCTCATCCCTCTGTCATCCACTGCTCACTCTGTCACACTCTCAGCCACCGCACCCATCCCTCTCTCACTCTCTCAGCCACCGCACTCATCCCTCTCTCTCTCAGCCTCTGCACTCATCCCTCTCTTACTCTCTCATCCACTGCACTCATCCTTTTCTCATTCACTTGCTGCTTATGCATTAACACTTTACACTCGGGGGATTTGGCCTATATGGATAGGGCCTAAACATAAAAAAGAAGCATATGCATAACCATTGTAGCAATTGAAAGGGAACACTTTAGAGATTACGAGGAAACAAACAGTTCACCTGACACAAGAATCCAAACATTACACTGTTCATTTTATCTGCATTTTACATTTCTTGTACTTTCTGCAGCATTTGTTGATAAAGAAATCTGAAAATACTCTGGACACATTCAATAACACAATGAGAATATCCATGCAACATTTGGGGTAGATGCGGTATAAGACAAAACAATTTCAGGGTCAGAGGTCAAATTGGTGTCTCCAAGTTGCTACACACCACACCTATGTGTGCACAGTTCCTAAGTCATTTAAATACACGTTTATGAGTCAAGGAAAGAGCCTTCAACTATTAGATTCTCTTTTGAGCTCTCCTAGCTGTACTGTTAAGGAACTGAAGCAAGCACCCTTGTATTTTTTTGGTTTGGAACACAGCCCCGCATCCACACCATCACACAATTATTGTTGTTAATGCAATCCAAAAATGGTCCATTACAAATTGCAATCAGGGTTAGGTGTGCATATTTGAATGCTTATTATATTGCCAACATGAGTAGCGAAGTTCTATAATCTGATTTTTAGTGTTAGGCTTTCACAAGGCACTTCAGAGAAACAGAATTTTTGGTGCGCATGGAATGGAGCCATGGGTGCATTCAGGTGCTAATTCACGGATCATTTTCTTCACATTACGCCGAATATAGGCTCCTTCTGTTCAGAACAATAACCTAGGGTATGACGCCGTAACTGTACATCAAACATACCAATCATTAATGCCAAAGTAACCCAATTGGCGCGAAGGATGGGGGCATCTTCTTGTTGCAGGTGGTGCTCCCGCTTGGAATGTCTGTCAGTTGATTCCCATGTCATGTCTTGCTGCCATGCTATGTTGTCGTCTTAGGTCTCTCTTTATGTAGTGTTGTGGTGTCTCTCTTGTCGTGTTGTGTGTTTTGTCCTATATTTTCATTTATTTTTATTTTTAATCCCAGCCCCCATCCCCACAGGCCGTCATTGTAAATAAGAATTTGTTCTTAACTGACTTGCTTAGTTAAATAAAATTAAAATTAAATATACCGCTTTAAAACGGATACCCAGAGCTCTGACCTAATGTATAGTATGTTACTATACTGCTATCCAATTAATGCGCATATCAGTGACCAAATCTGCTATTTTCACCCAATATAGAGTGAAAAGGGCTTACCTATAAGTTGCTTAGGATAAAAGTGTCAGGTAAATAAGCTTATTACATTAGTATTATTCTATGTTTGACCCTTCTATCACCTCTACCCTCCGTCCCCCTCAGGTCCCTGTGGTCCAGAACACAGCGTCTGCCCTCCAGAGCGGTGCCGTCCACGGTGCTCAGAGCATGAGCAAGATGTCTGGCCGCCCTGGCCACCACACCCCAGAGCCCCAGAACCATCGCACTGCCCAGGTGGGCTACAGCATTGCACAGGTGGGCTACAGTACTGGTTCTCTTAGGGTTCCCTTTGTGCCTTGGGTCGGTCACAATGCAAGTTGGGCAGGCGCAAGGAAGCCAAAGTTGGGGGATGGGATTGAACAATGATTTTTAATATTTTGCTTGAGAACCATCTCACAATAAAGCAGTCTCCTGTTTCAATAATAGCACAGTGGTGCCATCTCGTGGTATGAAGAGGCATTATTACCCTCTTAAATAATCTCTGGTGAATATGAGCAGGAAAATGACATGACACTGAAAAACGACAAACACCACCACCCATGTCTTACTTATGATCTTTTTCTCCTTCTCCTCCTCCTTCTTCTCCTCCTCTTTCCTCTCCCAGGGTCACTCGGTGATCAGGTCAGCCACCAACAGCTCCATGTCTCAGATGATGATGTCACAGAGCAGGGTGATAGCGCCCAACCCTGCCCAGCTGCAGGGCCAGAGGCTGGCACAGCAGAAGCAGGGTGGCATGCGCTCCTCGACTGGCAGCACTAACAACGCCATTAGCTACCAGCAGGTAAACCCCAACGTCATCCCTGTTATTGGTCATAATCATCATAGAGCAGTGAACATTTTTTAAATAAGAGTACAGATTATTATAGGGGATAATGCAAACTTTTTTGAGAGATAATTAGAAAATACTATTTTATTGATGAAATTGTATTTATTGGTTCTCTCAAACTAAAGGGATAGTTTACCCAAATTACAAAACTACATATTGGGTTCCTTAATCTGTAAGCAGTCTATGGACATGGTATGAATACCACTGTCATAGAGGTTCAAAATCAGTTGCTTCCACTCAGATGCCAGGTTTTGAGGGTTGTTATATCATTTTTAGCAGATAAATGTAGCTGTCATGCCATCAGACTTAAACTTAAAACCACTGTTCTGAATGACGGGTATGGTTCTCTGTGTTTACTTGCAGTCTTCCACCCAGCAGGTGGCAGCTTCTCAGCGCTCTGGCTCCTCCTCTCCTCGGCATCTACATGAACCTGACCACATGCAGGCGGCCGGAGCCGCGGGAGGGGTCAGCGGGTGTCGGGGTGGGGGCGGTCAGCCCCTCAGCCACACACAGCCAGGGGGACATCGGTGGGCTCCTCCATGGCAGACACAGCCAGCAGTCAGGCAGCCGCTAAACTTGCCCTGAGGAAGCAGCTGGAGAAAACCTGCTGGAGATCCCTCCTCCCAAGCCGCCGGCGCCGCTCTTCTCCTTCCTGCCGTCAGCGGCCAACAGCGAGTTTATCTACATGGTGGGCCTGGAGGAGGTTGTGCAGAGTGTCATTGACAGTCAGGGTGAGGGAAGGAACTGGAACCCTTTTGCTGATGCCTGCTAGCCATTTGTCCTGCACACAACCATCAAACCATCAATGTTATCAGATGAGTCGGTTTGGAATTGGGCCCTCTCCCCTCATTGAACTCTTGTGGCTCTCTCTTTAGGTAAACTGCGTTTGCCCTCCTCATGGAGCCTTCTCGTGTGCCAGTGCAAGACGGACTTCACCCCTCACTGGAAGCAGGAGAAGGGTGGGCGCATACTTTGCGAGACCTGTATGTCGTCCAATCAGAAGAAAGCACTGAAGGCCGAGCACACCAATAGGCTGAAGAACGCCTTCGTCAAGGCTCTACAGCAGGAGCAGGTCAGCATTCTATTGCGTCCCGTTGCTCTGTTCAAGCAACCATTGTTTATAGGGAGTGTGTGTGTGTGTGTGTGTGTGTGTGGTGTGTGTGTGTGTGTGTGTGTGTGTGTGTTGTGTGTGTGTGTGTGTGGTGTGTGTGTGTGTGTGTGTGTGTGTGTGTGTGTGTGTGTGTGTGTGTGTGTGTGTGTGTGGAATAACCATATTTTACTAAATGTGTCACAGGAGATTGAGCAGAGAATCCAGTTGCAAGCCGCTCTTGCCACCAGTTCAGCTCAAACTATTCCAAGCGTCAGTAAGGCTGAGTCTATGAGCAGACATCACACACACAGACAGGTATGTCACTGTACGGTGTTAGTAAGTGCTACCTGCTGCAACAGACACCCTGTCATCTAGCATTGTTCAGCAAAGTTGATAAAAGGTCCAATTGTAACAGCTGCATAATGGATACTTGATCAATCTTTTTTTTAATCGATCAAATATTGACTGAATTATAGCTCATAAACCTCTGTCTTGTGTAATATTAAACCTCCTATTTATGAGATTTGGTTGTACATTTTCGGGGGCGACTGGCTGAGTTACTTTGTAAACACTTCAAATGAATTAAATCTGAACTTTTTAAAACTTTACAAAAATGTACCACCGTCTTGTGCAATGATCACTTTCTCTTCTGTCTTTAATCCCCGTCTAAGGGTGGGCGTTGAAATAGATGCATATCAAAAACCACATGTGCCATTGTTGACATTTTGAACTGGACTGGCATGTGTTTGAGTGGTCATTAAAAAGCAATCACAAAATCAATTGGAAAGTGTATTTACAAGCAAGGGTTGGAATGTGCATTGCTTTCACATGGTCCTCTGTAGCTCAGTTGGTAGAGCATGGTGCTTGCTATGCCAGGATAGTGGGTTCGATTCCTGGGACCACCCATACTTAAAATGTATGCACGCATGACTGTAAGTCACTTTGGTTAAAAGTGTCTCGTAATTGGCATATATTATTTTGAAATAAATCCATCCAGCGACGATTATGTGACAAGTGAATTTACACCCCACAAAAAGGGGAATCCTGAGGTGGGCGGGGAATGTGCGTTGCTACTTTCACATTTCCACAACCGTCATCACACCCCTTTAGTTGTTGAGGATGTCCCGTGCTGACAAATGGACTCTCCATCTGATGTGTATTTATGTGTGTGTGTGTGTGTGTGTGTGTGTGTGAACTCCAGGCGCCTCAGCCCCAGGTGACCCAGTCACAGGCCTCCCTCCAACGGGGTCTGTCTGGTTCGGCCCGGGGCGTCCTCTCCAACTTCGCCCATGCCTCCCAGCTCTCGGTGGCCAGCAGCCTGCTGAGCATGACTGGAAAGCGCAGTGGACAGCTGAGCACTAGTGGGCACAGCCGGGCACAGCAACAGCAGCAACAGCAACAGCAGCAGCAGCAGCAGCAGCAGCATCACGACAACCGCCGCCAGCTCTACAGCATCCCTGGTGAGTAAACAGACCAGGGGTTGGGCTGGGGATGGGACTCAGATCAGCCAAAAACTTTATAGACCAGGGGTTGGGCTGGGGATGGGACTGAGATCAGCCAAAGAACTTTATAGACCAGAGGTGGAGCTGGGGATGGTACTGAGATCAACCAAAGAACTTTATAGACCAGGGGTTGGGCTGGGGTTGGGATGGAGATCAGCCATACAACTGTATGGACCAGGGGTTGGGATGGGGCTGAGATTAGCCAAAGAACTTTATAGACCAGGGATGGGCTGGGGATGGGGCTAAAATTAACCATAGAACTGTATAGACCAGGGCTTGGGCTGGGGATGGGGATGGGGCTGAGGCAGGCCTTTTTGACAGTCTCTCACTGCCTCCCTCCCTCTTCCTCCCTCTCCAGGGGTGAACATTGCCTACCTGAACCCAGGCAATGTGGTCGGCCACAAGGGGTCCAGCCTGGCTGACCGCCAGAGGGAATACCTGCTGGACATGATCCCGCCTCGCTCCATATCCCAGTCCATCAGCGGACAGAAATGAACATCACCTCGCCCCGACGCAATACCACAACCCTTCCCCACACCACACCTCAACCCCCATCGCATGCAGTGCCTGTTAGTGTGCCTACCAAACTAACCTGTATGAAGAACACAATCAACGAGTTAAAAGGGGCCACCAAACTCTGAAATGACTTTTCATTTGAACGTGATGCAAACCCCTTTTAATTCCTCTTGTTATTACTATCGTCATTAGTGCTATGGATGTTGTTACTACATTGCCGCTACCAGTTATGAGCGTGCCCATCTTTGTGGAGAACCCCTGTCTTTATATGCTTGTGGCAGTGTCCCGAGTGTGGGGTGTCTTTTGTTTTGGATTTATGCGCTTGTTTTTGAAGCAATATTTTTGTCTCGCTTGAGCTTTCCTTACCGGACTCAAGTCTTTGTTATGTCTGGAATTACCAAGCTATCTTTTTGAGAACTGCACCACTCTCAAATCCCTGCTCTTTCTCTGATTTCTGAATTCAACCATCACTCTGTTTTTCCACATTTGGTTGTGTATTATTGGAAGAGAAATTCTACCAGACTGGCCAAACCTTTGTTTTAAAAAGGTGATTGTGATGGTTTAACTTTGACCTGAATCTCTCAAGCCTTTGAGCTTGAGCTTTCGTCAAAGATTTGTGGGGAGAAAAGAGGATGATTGAGACCCTGGAGTTGTCTGAAGCAACTTCTCTAACTGATTGTTGAAACAAGGATGGATACATATCCCACAAAGAGAGACAGCCCAATGCACCATCTGGACTTGGATTGGATGCACCGCTGAAAAATACTACTCCCATTGGATATGAAGGCACAGAAACTGAACCTATAGCAGAATTGCCCTGTATCCTTTCACCTTTTCATCTGAGGCAGCCTGGGGGCTGTAGTTCAGAAGTGATGGAATTGAGGAGTTAGTATCCTAAAGCATATATAATTGATGGGGTATTGATTGGTGAGATCATTTAGAGGGATTTGATTGGACGAGAGATCATGTGAACGTACTTAATTGGCTGAGAGATCAGGTGAATAAGGTTTTTATTTAATTGGAGAGGATACAGGTATTGGATTTGGTGGGAGGGATCATCCTTAGACTCAAAATTAAGGGGTTTCCCATAGGACCATGGTTTGTACGTATTTAGGAGTGGGAATGCGGGGTAAGAGGCACAGGGGTTCCCTCTCTCCCCTGTTTTCATCTCTTAGCTAATAGGATTTGCTATTGTTCACTCTACCCTGTCATTCAAAGTTATGGATTCCGTTTAGATACTATTTGAACTTTCTTATGTCAACATTATCCCCATGGTGTCTGGGAGGCATTTGAAAACGGTCAGGGAGAGTGGCTAGCTAGCTATTAGCTTTAAACCTGCTCTAAGCTATTTAGATGTTTGGTGTCTTCTGAAATGTTTGCGTATCTGAAAGGTACTTTGCACAGGAGACAATAAATAAATACAGAATGACAAATGCAACTTGAATATCTACATAAATCAAACAGTTATATAGAAAGAGACATTTACAGGATATACAGTACCAGTCAAAAGTTTGGACACACCTACTCATTCAAGGGTTTTTCTTTATTTTTACTATTTTCTACATTGTAGAATAACAGTGAAGACATCAATACTATGAAATAACACATATGGAACCATGTAGTACCAAAAAAGTGTTCAACAAATCAAAATATATTTAAGATTCTTCAAAGTAGCCACTCTTTGCCTTGATGACAGCTTTGCACACTCTTGGCATTCTCTCAACCAGCTTCACCTGAAATGCTTTTCCAGCAGTCTTGAAGGAGTTCCCACATATGCTGAGCACTTGTTGGCTGCTTTTCCTTCAATCTGCAGTCCAACTCATCCCAAATCATCTCAATTGGGTTTAGGTCGGGTGATTGTGGAGGCCAGGTCATCTGATGCAGTACTCCATCACTCTCTTTCTTGGTCAAATAGTCCTTACACAGCCTGGAGATGTGTTTTGGGTCATTGTCCTGTTGAAAAACAAATGAGTCCCACTAAGTGCAAACCAGATGGGATGGTGTATCGCTGCAGAATGCTGTGGGAGCCATGCTGGTTAAGTGTGCCTTGAATTCGAAATAAATCACTGACAATGTCACCAGCAAAGCAACCCCACACAATCACACCTCCTCCTCCATGCTTCATGGTGGAAACCACACATGCAGAGATCATCCGTCCACCTACTCTGCGTCTCACAAAGACATGGTGGTTGGAACCAAAAATCACAAATTTGGACACATCAGACCAGTCTCCTCTGAACAGTTGATGTTGAGATGTGTCTTTTACTTGAACTCTGTGAAGTATTTATTTGGTATGCAATCTGAGGCTGGTAACTCTAATTAACTTATCCTCTGCAGCAGAGGTAACTCTGGGTCTTCCTTTCCTGTGGTGGTCCTCATGAGAGCTAATTTCATCATATCGCTCAATGGTTTTTGCGACTGCACTTGAAGAAACTTTAAAAGTTCTTGAAATGTTCTGGATTGACTGACCTTCATGTCTTAAAGTAATGATAGACTGTCGTGTCTCTTTGCTTATTTGAGCTGTTCTTGCCATAATATGGACTTGGTCTTTTACCAAATAGGGCTATCTTCTGTATACCCTACCTTGTCACAACACAACTGATTAGCTCAAACGCGTTAAGAAGGAAAGAAATTCCACAAATTAACTTCAAGGTGACTACCTCATGAAGCTGGTTGAGGGAATGCCAAGAGTGTGCAAAGCTGTCATCAAGGCAAAGAGTGGCTACTTTGATGAATCTCAAATATAAAATATATTTTGATTTGTTTAACACTGGTTACTACATGATTTCACATGTGTTATTTCATAGTTTTGATGTCTTCACTATTATTATACAATGTAGAGAATAGTAAAATCAAAGAAAAACCCTGGAATGAGTAGGTGTGTCCAAACTTTTGACTGGTACTGTACATTATGGGTTATGGCAATGCACAGGACTGTACATGCAGAGCACTTAGGTACAGAGAGTAGGGATATTGTTTCTGTTCACCAGGAATCCAGGGTGAATTGATTGATTATTATTGAATTGATTATTGTTCCATCTCATGATAATTGTGGCTCTATTTCAGCAATGCCTGATGTTGAATTATTTCAGGATAAAATTTAGAAGTAACAAATACTGGTGCATCCATTTATAAAGCAGCAGGAAATATTAACTCCAATTTCATTTTCTTCTTGCAAGCAGGAGTTGCCTGGTTATTGTCTCTTATACCCTGCAGTTTTAAAACATAACATAAAACATATTGCCAGAGAGCAGTGGATTACTCCTTGCCCTTTTTGATAAACTTCAAAAGCAGGTGCAATATTTTGAGACACAGGGAAGACAAAGTTCATTCAAGTATTTGTGCTGAATGTTACTATTTTATCCATTTAGTATCCCAACTACAGTTAGGTAGCCTTACTCCCATATACAGCAGTATAAGCACTATTTTTGTTGCACCCAGATGGAACAGATGTTGTATTGGCCGTGTTCAGTAAGCACCAAACTGAAGCAAATATTTTAAACAGAGGTAGTACTACCTGCACTTGTCCTATAGGGGCGTTCATTTCTGTTGTCCGTCGGAAAACTTTCCTACTGTTTGTGCCTAATGAACACGACCCAGGGTTTGCCGTAGTCCAATAACACAGAACACCCCACAGCTAGATCATTGTTTGGGATGGACAACAGTGATTTTCAGCCTCACTGTTTTTGATAGTTATCTTTGTCCTCTTTGTTGTATGTATGAGTTATGGACTTACTTCATCATCAATATTTCTCTCTTTCTCAAACTATGCCAGATGCACCATTTAAAAAAAAAATGTTTTAAAGAAAGTAAAGGAAAAAACACAGGAAAAATAGCATTTACAGATGTAATTTTTGTAAAGTTTCAAACATTTAAAAAACTACATTTTGCTGACCTGTCTATTCAATTTCATTTCTGACAATTTTTTACAAACAAATGGGGAAAAAGAAAAATCAAGAAATATAATTAACTTAAGAAATTGAAATTGTCAGGTAATATTATCTTGAACGGCTGTAGTTATAATAATGACGTATTTATTGTACATATGCGTTCCTCCTTTGTGGAATAAGACACATTGAATTCAAGGTGGGTATACATTGTATAGAAAAACTAACAAAAAGCCATGGATATTGTGAAGCTTGTCATTTTGTTTATTGATCATTGTATATTCCTGTGCCACAAATGTGCAAAAATGTGTGGGGTTTTTCTATTTACTATCAAAAGCATTCTCAACTTTCTATATCTTGTTTTCTAGTACTTAGAGGCAGTAGGATCATCTTTTATGAAGAGTTGTTTGATCTATCCCAGGACCACTTTGTATATACATTGTATGAAGTGCTCCGCTGTTATTACATGCTTTACTTTCAGCAGCATTGATGTTCAGTTAGCGATTAGTTAATATTATTATCATTATCGTACACTTTAAAAAATGTATCCTCGTAAAAATTATTGTAAGGCTTGGCGTAGATCAGACAACTGGAATGGGACATTTCATTATCTTTTTTTCTCCTAGTATATATTTTCCAGGGAAAGGCAGTGCATGGTCCACATATAAGTAAGAAAGAGACTCATGAGATGAACTACCTGCTGTGTGTTTAAAATACAGTCCTAATGGATAAGCTATGTGCTAACCTAGCCATGGTCATAAAGCAAGTCTTCAAATACCCCTTTTAAAAGATGAAGGAGTACTAGATGTTGTGTCAAACAGAGCATGGAATACTCTCAACAACACAACGCAATACTGTCACAATATGACTCCAATGGCTTGCATCATATTCTGTCAATAAAGTTTAAGCGATGTTTTCAACTATTTGATGTGGTCAAATGATGATATGGTCTATGATATGTGGACCTTTATTATGTAATGGAAACATAAAACATCTGAAAGAATACACTCGATATTTGAATAAATAAATGGAATCAAGTGTTTTTTGTGCTGTGGCCGTGTGTGACACAGACACGCCTCCCCTTGCCTGTGTGTCAGGGTCATTATGGTTCTGACTAAAAAGAGTACAGCTACGACCAGAAGAGACTTTAGTAGCAGGTTAGAAGAATTTACGCAGCAGGTTAGGAGAATTAATGTGTCAGGTTAGGAGACTTATAAGGTTAGGAAAAGGGGTAGGGTTTTGCTCTCCTAACCTGCTATTAAAAGTCACTACGGGTGGTAGCTGTACTCCTTATAGTCACATCCGGTCATTATGGGCGACATGATCTACATCACTTGTCTGTAAACAAGAATTATACAATTGCACAAACCTAAAAAAATAAATGTTAAAGAATACCCAAATGATATCCTAATAATCTCCAGGACAGGCTGCTGTATATTCCATCCACCCCTCAACCTAAAGAGAAAATGCATCAAAGATCTTTCCTTATAACAATGTTTTCAGCCCCTTCAGTGACTCCAGAACGAACACCTGAGTATTTACTATGGAAATGTTATTGTGTGGACAATGAGGTAATGATCTTTTTCAGGACATCCAGTCACATTAATTTGGGTTGTGTTTTAATATTCTAAAAAGTGATGCCAGATCAACTTTCAACAAAGTATTTTGTCTTATAACAATCATTGACAAAACTAACATGCCTAAACTGTGGTTCCTTTTCTTTGATAAATATAATATTTTCACACAATTCTGGCTGTCAGTTAAAGAACAAATATAAATCAATTACAAATACATTTAAAAATGATGCTATGATATTATTAACCATATAGCTAGTTAACATAATTAGAGAAGCTGTGGACAATAACAGACACCATCAATATAATAGTGTGGTCACAGTGATGTGCTAGCCATTGCCCGGCTTTCAACGGAAACATAGATAACAAAAAAAATAGTGTTTTATTTACTGAGGTCCGTTTTTCAGGGGATGACTGCAATGTATTGCGGGGGCAGATAGTTCTGTTGAACCCCAGTACCCATATCTGCTCCCTCTGGACCCTTTGGGTAGCAGAAACAGAAACAACTGCAGGTCTGCAGAAACAACACAGGACATCATAGGATATTTATTACCTTGACAATGACATACAGTGCATTTGGAATGTATTCAGACCCCTTGATTTTTTGCACATTTTGTTACATTACAGCCTTATTCTAAAATGTATTAAGTCGTTTTTTCCCCTCATCATAACTACACACAATACACCATAATGACAAAGCAAAAAGAGGTTTTTAGAAATTTTTGCAAATGTATAAAAAATAAGAAATATCACAGATGGCGCCGACAGAGATGGTCACCTTCAAGTTTTTAGGAAACTATGCAGTATTTCGTAAAAAAAAAAAAATTTATTATTGCTTACATTGCTACACCTGGAAATCTTAAGTCTTATTACATACAGCCGGGAAGAACTATTGGATATAAGAGCAACATCAACTTACCAACATCACGACCAGGAATACGACTTTCCCAAAGCGGATCCTCTGTTTGGACCACCACCCAGGACAATGGCTCTAATCCCAGTAGCCGACCCAAAACAATGGCGCCGTTGAAGGGGCAGACGGAGCGGCCTCCTGGTCAGGCTCCATAGACGTGCACATCGCCCACCGCTCCCAAGTATACTACTCGCCAATGGCCAGTCTCTTGACAACAAGGTAGACGAATTTCGAGCAAGGGTTGCCTTCCAGGGAGACATCAGAGATTGTATCATTCTCTGTTTCACGGAAACATGGCTCTGTCGGGATATGTTGTCGGAATCAGTTCAGCCACCGGGCTTCTCCATGCTTAGTGCCGACAGAGATAAACACCTCTCTGGGAAGAGGAAGGGCGGGGGTGTATGCTTTAGGATTAACGATTCATGGTGTAATCATAACATACAGGAACTCAAGTCCTTCTGCTCAGCCGACCTAGAAATGCCGGTCAAGAGAATTCTTGTCAGTTAAATTCACAGCTGTGTACATTCCCTCTCAAGCAGACGCCAAGACGGCCCTCAAGGAACTTCACTGGACTCTATGTAAACTGGAAACCATATATCCTGAGGCTGCACTTATTGTAGCTGGGCAAATGTGCAAATTTGAGAACAAGGCTACCTAAATTCTCAGCATATTGATTGCACTACACGCAAGGGTAATTCTCTCGACCACTGCTACTCTAACTTCCGCGATGCATACAAAGCCCTCCCCTGCCCTTCCTTCGGCAAATCCGACCACGACGCCATCTTGCTCCTATCGTCTTGTAGGCAGAAACTCAAACAGGATGTACCAGTGACGAGAACCATTCAACTCTGGTCTGACCAATCGGAAGCCACGCTTCAAAATTGTTTTGGTCACACGGACTGGAATATGTTCCGGTCAGCCTCAGAGAACAACATCGACCTATACGCTGACTCGTTAAGTGAGTTTATAAAGAAGTGCATTGGAGATGTTGTACCCACTGTGACTATTAAAACCTACCCCAACCTGAAACCGTGGATGGATGATGGCATTCGCATAAAACTGAAAGAGCGAACCACCGCATTTAACCATGGAAAGAGGTCTGGAAATATGGCTGAATATAAACAGTGTAGTTATTCCCTCCACAAGGCAATCAAACAAGCGAAATGCCGGTACAGGGACAAGGTGGAGTCACAATTCAACGGCTCAGACACGAGATGTATGTGGCAGGGTCCACAGGAAATCACGGACTACCGCCCCGTAGCACTCACTTCTGTCATCATGAAGTGCTTTGAGAGGCTAGTCAAGGATCATATCACCTCCACCTTACCGGCAACCCTAGACCCACTTCAGTTTACATACCGCCCCAACAGGTCCACAGATGACACAATCGCCATCACACTGCACACTGCCCTATCCCATCTGGACAAAAAGAATACCTATGTAAAAATGCTGTTCCTTGACTACAGCTCAGCATTCAACACCATAGTACCCTCCAAGCTCATCATCAAGCTGGAGGCCCTGGGTCTCAACTCCGCCCTGTGCAATTGGATCCTGGAATTTCTGACGGGCCGCCCCCCAGGTGGTGAAGGTAGGAAACAACATCTCCACTTTGCTGACCCTCAATATTGGGGCCACACAAGAGCGTGTGCTCAGCCCTCTCCTGTACTCCCTGTTCACCAGCCCTCTCCTGTACTCCCTGTTCACCCACGACTGCGTGGCCATGCACGCCTCCAACTCAATCATCAAGTTTGCAGACACAACAGTAATGGGCTTGATTACCAACAATGACGAGACAGCCTACAGGGAGGAGGTGAGGACACTCGGAGTGTGGTGTCAGGAAAACAACCTCTCACTCAACATCAACAAAATAAAGGAGATGATCGTGGACTTCAGGAAAAAGCAGAGAGAGCACGCATCGTTGGGACTGCAGTGGAGAAGATGGAAAGTTTTAAGTTCCTCGGCATACACATCACAGACAAACTGGAAATGGTCCACCCACACAGACAGTGTGGTGGAGAAGATGCAACAGCGCCTCTTCAACCTCAGGAGGCTGAAGAAATTTGGCTTGTCACCCAAAACCCTGACAAACTTTTACAGATGCACAATCGAGAGCATCCTGTCGGGCTGTATCACAGTCTGGTACTGCAACTGCATTGCCCTCAACAGCAAGTCTCTCCAGAGGGCACAACACATCACCGGGGGCAAACTACCTGCCCTCCATGACACCTACAGCACCCGATGTCACAGGAAGGCCAAAAATGTCATCAAGGACGACAACCATCCAAGCCACTGCCTGTTCACACCGCTACCATCCAGAAGGCGAGGTCAGTACAGGTGCATCAAAGCTGAGACAGAGAGATTGAAAAACAGCTTCTATCTCAAGGCCATCAGACTGCTAAACAGCAATAACTAACTCAGAGAGGCTGCTGCCTACATTGAGACCCAATCACTTCACTTTAATAAATAGATCACTAGTCATTTTAAACAATGCCACTTTAAATATTGCCTCTTTAATAATGTTTTTCATATCTTACATTACTCATATCACATGTGAATACTGTCTTTTATACCATCTATTGCACCTTACCTATGCCGCTCGGCCATCGCTCATCCATATACTTATATGTACATATTCTCATTCAACCCTTTAGATTTGTGTGTATTAGGTAGTTGTTGGGGAATTGTTAGATTACTTGTTAGATTTGTTGGTATTAGGTAGTTGTTAGGGAATTGTTAGATAATTTGTTAGATATTACTGCACTGTCGGAACTAGAAGCACAAGCATTTGCTACACTCGCATTAACATCTGCTAACCATGTGTATGTAACCAATAACATATTTTATTTGATTTACATAAGTATTCAGACCCTTTACTCAGTACTTTGCTGAAGCACTTTTGGCAGCGATTACAGCCTCGAGTCTTCTTGGGTATGACGCTACAAGCTTGGCACACCAGTATTTGGGGAGTTTCTCCCATTCTTCTCTGCAGATCCTCTCAAGCTCTGTCAGGTTGAATGGGGAGCGTCACTGCACAGCTATTTTCAGGTCTTTCAAGAGATGTTCGATCGGGTTCAAGTCCGGGCTCTGGCTGGGCCACTCAAGAACATTCAGTGACTTGTCCCGAATCCACTCCTGCGTGGTCTTGGCTGTGTGCTAGGGTCGTTGTCCTGTTGGAAGGTGAACCTTCCCCCAGTCTGAGGTCCTGAGTGCTCTGGAGCAGGTTTTCATCAAGGATATCTCTGTACTTTGCTCCGTTCATCTTTCCCTCGATCTTGACTAGTCTTCCCGTCCCTGCTGCTGAAAAACATCCCCACAACATAATGCTGCCATTACCATTCTTCACTGTAGGCAGGGGCGGACTGAAACAATAATTCAGGCCGGGAATTTGACTCCATCCCAGGCCACCCTGTTCATGCAAACCACCAGACAGCTAATTTTGTAGGCTAACCCTATTTGTTGATGTAACGGGTACCAAACTAGGTATACATTTGGCCACTATGTTTATCTGGGAAGAAAGTTATCCACATTACAAAATACAAACATTTGGGACTGACCAACAAGTAGCCTATCTGAACACTGAGTTTTCAAGGTATGCTATGGCTATGGGTGCACCCTCAAAAACTCACTAGGAATACACCAATCATAGCACATACAAATGTACAAGGCTAGACACACAAAACAATTAGCCTACACGTTTTAAAAAGAGAATATACAGAGATATACAGAATTAGCTCAAATGTTCAAATGATTATCTTTATACTCAAGCATCAAGCATATCAAAAGTATCAAAAACCTTCACACACACACACACACACACTTTCACTGAACTTCAACATAAGCTACAACAATGTAAGTAAGCATAATAAAAAAGTCGAAAAAAGCACTCCTCTACAAAAAAATGTAGATTACAATGTTCATTCACTGGTGTCCATAAAGCAAACAGCATAAAATAAACACATCTATACACTGAGTGAAATTGAACATAACTGCAAGTATAATACGAAAGTCCAAAAAACATGGCTCTGTGCAAAAGCTTTAACTCACAGCAAATGTTCTTTCACCCTTGTCAGCCTGTTAAGGAAGAGTCACAGCATAGCTACTTCAGAGTAACCAGTAAGTAATTACCACTTGTAAACCAGTAGGCGGCGCAGTAACTCACTGCTCTCTGCCAACTTGTCAATGATGTCATCTTTGTCAAGTCCCATAAGAATCTCCTTCTCTGTTGCCATCAAAAGGAACGCTTCAAGGTTCTCTTGAGTGAGGGAGGTTCTTAGGCGGTTCTTCACGAATTTCAGGATGGAGAAGGTCCTCTCACAAGCCACCTGAGTGATGGATAAGGTGAGGAGGAACTTGTAGCCCAAACCAATGATGTGATATGCATCCGTGAGCAGATTGTACTGAGACAGGATAGCAGCATATCGGGCAGTTTTTACATGTGGAACAACTTCTGTTCACCAACTCCACACTTTCATCAGGATCCTCAAAGCCTTCCCCTGATTCATCATTGGTGGCAGCAGCCCTGGTGTTGTTCTCCTCCAATGCTGACTGTTTCAGTCTTTCCCACTGTTGTGCAAGGCTCATCAGTTCAACAGTGGCATGTTCATCAAATTCCAGTAAGAATTTACTGAGCTCCTTCGTGGCTGTCTTTGGAAGGCCCTTTTCTCTGATCTCAGGAAAATGCTTCAGATTCATGCAGGAGACATCTGCACACAGCACTGCATTTGCTACATAACGGTGGTGAATACTTTCAACAACAGTGTCCAGTACCACATTGTGGATCTTGATTTTTTAATCCATGTCTGCATTAGCAATGGGCTCGTCTTCTGCCAACTCACCTGGTTTTCTCTTCTTTTTTTGTTCTCTTCTCTGAGAGAGCAGTCTGAGCTTCAGCATCACAGTCCTGCTGCTCCTCCAGAATGTAATTGGCCCACTCAACAAAGTTGTCTGCTGCCCTCTTCACACCCTCAAAGTCTCGGGCACACTTTCTCAGGTTATCCTTCGTTCCCGTCACCAAGTGCTGCGCTGTTACGATATCCATGCCACTTGTTTGCAAGTATTTAGAGAGAGGGGACGTCTGCTCAAACATCCTGAGAAAAACCTCAGCTGTAAGTATGGTTTCATACTTTAGGAGAGCATCCTTGTACCATTGGGCCTTGCTTCGGATGGCAGGTTTTATGGTCACATAATTTTCAATTATTTTCATAGTGATGACCACATCCGTGTAAAGTGCACGGTCAGGCTTTGCAAAGCTTCCAAATACTTTCCTCAAGGCCTCGTCTTTGGCCCACCAGTGTGTTTCACCAATTACATCAAGCCGTCTGTGTCTCCTGTCCTCACTGGTTTCCTCCCATAGCTTCATGTGCTTGTAGGAATCTTGAAAAAACACTGCAATGTCATTCAGTAGTGAGAAAAGGGATTCACTTTCCACAACAACCCCAGTGGTGTCAGTTAGCACAAGGTTGAGGACATGTGAGTAACACCATATGTGTACTTGGTTAGGAGACTCTCCTGTGAGCAATGCAGAGAAGCCCCTGTATTGTCCCTGCATATTAGCTGCTCTGTCTGTTGCATTACCAACACACTGTTTGATATCTATGTCCATTTTCTCAAGGGTCTGTTTCACAAGATCCACAAAGTACTGTCCAGTCGATGACTCACAGTCAATGACCGCAATGAGTCTCTCGTGGACAACATCAGTGACATATCGCAGAACTTCTGCACACTGGTCTTTGGATGTTAAATCCTGTGTTGTGTCCATTTGTATTGAGAACATCCCTGCCTTTCTCACTTCAACAGCAATTGTCTGCTGAATCAACATTCTGATGGACCTCAATTACTTTATATGCTGTTGTTTTGGACATCATAGTTACCAAGGACCCTCTTCCTTTACTTCCCATCTGCTTCTTGCTCTTCTCAATGCAATCACTAACATGCTCTTGCTTAGCAGCAATATAAGCTCAAGAAACTTGCCATGATTGACGGACATGTTTTCCAAGTTATATGCAGCCTCGTGCCTGTGTCCTCTGTAGCTAAGCCCACATTTACCAATAACTTTAACTACATCAATCACACGTTCCATGACCTGCCTCCTCTTTCTGACCAGGTCTCGTTGACCTGACATTTGCTTATCACTCAGAAGGGTACAGATGTCTGCTTTTCTGGCTCTGAGGAAAAAGGCTTCTGAGCTTTCTCTATGGGTCTTCTCTCATGTTCCTTCACTCTCTGATGGGCATGTTTCCAGGCCTGCATGCCTCCTTTGACAAATGCACTATCACTGGCTGAAGGTTTTGCGAATGCAAGACATACTGAGCAGAACAAGGAGTGAGTTACTTCATTGTATGTCAGCCATTTTCTGTTTGTGCCATCTTTGGAGTGGAATACATTGCGAATGACTCTTTGAGGGGGTTGTTTTGGGTGGTACTGAAAAAATAAGTAAAAATCCTTGGACTGAGGACGGGCAAAATAATCAAATGGATTTTCAGTACTTTCGCTACTGTCACGTTCTGACCATAGTTCTTTTGTATTTTCTTTGTTTTAGTGTGGTCAGGGCGTGAGTTGGGTGGGTAATCTATGTTTTCTATTTCTGTATTGGTTTTCTGTGTTTGGCCTGATATGGTTCTCAATCAGAGGCAGCTGTCAATCGTTGTCCCTGATTGGGAACCATATTTAGGTAGCCTGTTTTCTGTTGGGTTTTGTGGGTGGTTGTTTTCAGTCTTTGTGTGTCTGCACCAGATAGAACTGTTTCGGTTTTCCCTTTGTTGTTTTTGTATTTTGAGTTGTTCACTTTCATTAAATTAAGATGAACAATTACCACGCTGCACATTGGTCCTCCGATCCTTCAAACTTCTCCTCCTCAGACGAGGAGGAAGACGACAGCCGTTACAGCTGTCCCTTTCTATTTTCCCTCTACTGGGCTCTGAACCTCTCTCTCTCTCTCTCTCTGAACATCTGGTTGCTCTGCAGAATGAGATTAACATTGTAAATAACCTACACTTAAACTTGTGCTCTTAAGTTGTACCTGAAGGTTCCTGCTCTGAGTCTGACTCTGAACTGACCACCATCTCCAGTTCTGCAGGAGCGCCTGAAGCTCTAGTGCCGCTTCCTTCTCCACCTTTGCAAAGAAAAAATACTCTATTATCATATTCACTATCATTAGTGTATTAGTAGGCTACATTAATACAGCTCTGGAAAAGATTAAGAGTGGTCCAGCAATTTGTGTCATTCTCAAAACTTTTGGCCACGACTGTATGTGCGTCGCGGAGAGACCTGATTGTCATTTTTGTAGCGCGCACCCTCGCACGGGGACACTGCAGCGAGAGAGTGAGAGTCGCGCCTGATGCGTGGATTCTCCGGCAACTCATTCCTGCTTGCTATATTATCGCTGGTCAAATTGACTAAATAAATGTATAAATACATTTGTGCACAACATTTTGTAGAAATAAGCTTTTTGTGCGTATGGAAAATGTCTGGGTCTTTTATATCAGTTCATGAAACATGGGACCAACACTTGACATGTTGTGTTTATATTTTGTTCAGTATATATTAGTCATTAGATAATATACACTGCTCAAAAAAATAAAGGGAACACTAAAATAACACATCCTAGATCTGAATKAATGAAATATTCTTATTAAATACTTTTTTCTTTACATAGTTGAATGTGCTGACAACAAAATCACACAATTTGGAGGATTTGGAGTCACACTCAAAATTAAAGTGGAAAACCACACCACAGGCTGATCCAACTTTGATGTAATGTCCTTAAAACAAGTCAAAATGAGGCTCAGTAGTGTGTGTGGCCTCCACGTGCCTGTATGACCTCCCTACAACGCCTGGGCATGCTCCTGATGAGGTGGCGGTTGGTCTCCTGAGGGATCTGTGGGGAAGGGAATGTTCTGGGAACCTGGGATACAACATGTAGAAAATGGTTGACGGTTTTTCTTTAATTTGTTTAATATAGTAAGAAACACTACTGTGAAAGGGTGGTATGACTTTTGACCTCTATTATGGCTTTGCTTTGTGGTCTGATCAGCCTCATGGGAGGGCCATTTGGATAATGAATTTAAGGTAATTTGTGATACTGATTTTAAGGTAATTTGTGTAATTGATAATTATGAACGAGTTTATAGTTCTTTGAAAGAAATGGCATAGCCTTGGACTAATGGTAGACTTCTAAGCCAACAGGACAGGGATGTATGACATCTGTGGTGATCCAGGATCATTGAGAGGACGAGATAAACTGGAAGCGGTAGGAACTGCAAGAAGGTCAATTAGAAATCTGTATTCCCAATGAAAATCCATTGAAAAGAGAGTGACCTCAAAAAATAAAATCTGAATGGTTTGTCCTCGGGGTTTCGCCTGCTAAATAAGTTATGTTATACTCACAGACATGATTCAAACAGTTTTAGAAACTTCAGAGTGTTTTCTATCCAAATCTACTAATAATATGCATATCTTATCTTCTGGGGATGAGTAGCTGGCAGTTGAATTTTGGTATGCTTTTCATCCAAACGTGAAAATGCTGCCCCCTATCCTAGAGAAGTTAAGGAGTAATTAAAAATATTAAACATAAGTCCAACTAGGTTAGACTGGGAGAGAGAGAAATGTGTGTATGCTTAAGAAAACACCTAGAAACAATTAAACTATGGTTGAACTGACACAGGGAGTACCCCTCCAGGTTTCCTTTATCTGGGGGGGACTGGAACTGTCAGCTAGGTAGTGAGAAACTGTGGTGAGAATTGTAGAGAAGAAGATAGCTCTCCTAATGTTAGTGTGTATGTGTGTGCGTAGGTTAGAAGAATGTTATAAAAGGAACATCTTTGTATATGAACGGTAGAGCTCTCGTGAATAAACTTGGATTTGACTAATTGTGACCTGGGAATTCTGTCTGTTTCATTTAAACCAGAACTTTACACACTCTGAGTTGAAGACCGATTAGGATAATTGAAATGTATGAAAATTGATAATAAAATTCTATATCAAGAACGGAGCTGATCTCGACCCAACCAACCAGACATGGAGGCACGTCACTCGCCGTGGAAGTCGAAGAAGGCGTCCTCTGGCAACAGGGGTCTCCATGGAGATGTTGAGCCCGGCACTGACACAGACCAGAAACAGTTTTTCCGCCCTGGATCCAGAGGTTCCGGCGCCTTCGTCCTTGGTGGCTTCCCAATCAAGATCTGATCCGAGGTACCTGTGTCTTCGTCCTCGGCTCTGTCTCCCTCTCTGGTGGCTTCTACCTCGGGTTCAGATCCTCAGAGCTCCCAGCCTCACCAGACTGTGAGGCTGCCTGAGAGACCAGCCACCAGCTGTCATCATCGGCAGCTCTATGGTGAGAAACATCTCGGTCCCCAAGGCAAAAACCCTGTGCTACCCAGGAGCACGAGTACAGGACATAACAAGGCTGCTTCTGACGGTTCTACCACAGATGTCGGGAGCTGACACTGTCGTAGTCCATGTTGGGTCAAACGACATTAGGAGGGCTAGCTCGGAACATTTGAAAATGGATTTTAAAGAACTGATTTTAGCATTAAAAGACTCCAAAAAACGGCCAAACATTTCAGGTCCAGTACCATCGTTGGGTCGTGGGTGTGAAAGATTCAGCACATCTGGCTAAAAGACTACTTTAGCTCTGCTGGAGTCACTTTTATTGATAACTATGACACCTTCTGGAAACAGAAGATACCCTACAGGAATGACAGAGTCCATCCAAATCATCTTGGCTCCTGGACTCTGTCCACGCATTTCAAGGCTGCGTTGAAACAATGACTGGTAAATGATCCAAGACCAGCTCAGTTAATCCCTACAATTGTGACAATAAGTCCTCATAATGCTGCTTCAAATGTACATGATCTTAGGGGCATTGACAAACACAATGTAAGTAATTTAATTTATGTACCCCTAATTGCACCGAATACATCTGTTTATCCTACAGCTATTGTAAGCAGTAATCATGAGCCTATAAACCAGAGTTACTGTTAGCACTGAGGCGGTGTGCAATAGTAGGAAGACCACTTTATGCAGCTCACCCTACACTATCAGCTCCAATGTAAATAACACGAGTAAGTCTACCTCTGATAAGCTTCCCAGTAAAGCATTAAATACAATCAAGCAACCCAGAAAAGTTCTAAAAAATAGCCCATATTAACATATGTAGCCTAAAAAACAAGGTCCATGAAGTCAATAACTTGCTTGTAACAGATGACATTCATATTCTGACTATCTCTGAAACTCACTTAGATAACACCTTTGATGATACAGTGGTAGCAATACATGGTTATAATATCTACCGAAAAGACAGAAATGCCAACCAAGGCGGTGTTGCGGTCTATATTCAGAACCACATTCCTGTAAAGCTTAGAGACGATCTCATGTTAAATACTGTTGAAGTAATATGGCGACAGGTTCATCTGCCTCACCTGAAGCCCATTCTTGTGGGAAGCTGCTATAGACCATCAAGTGCTAACAGCCAGTATCTTGATAATGTCAGAAGACACAGACGTGAAGAGAGGGAATCAAAAATTTGTCTTCTGACAATAATATGTGTGAAATGCTTGATAATGTATGTGATATTAACAGAGAAGTATATTTTCTGGGTGATTTAAATATTGACTGGCTATCATCAAGCTGCCCACTCAGGAAAAAACTTCTAACTGTAACCAGTGCCTGCAACCTGGATCAGGTTGTCAGTCAACCTACCAGGATAGTTACAAACAGCACAGGAATTAAATCATCAACATGTATTGATCACATTTTTACTAATGCTGCAGATATTTGCTTTAAAGCAGTATCCAAATCCATAGGATTTAGTGATCACAATATAATAGCCATATCTAGGAAAACCAAAGTTCCAAAGGCTGGGCCTAATATGGTGTATAAGAGGTCATACAAGAAGTTTTGTAGTGATTCATATGTTGATGATGTAAAGATAAGTTGCTGGTCTGTGGTGTGTAATGAGGAGCAACCAGATGCTGCACTTGACGCATTTATGAAACAACTTATTCCAGTTACTAATAAACACGCACCCATTAAGAAAGTTACTGTAAAAACTGTTAAATCCCCTTGGATAGATGAGGAATTGAAAAAGGGTATGGTTGAGAGGGATGATGCAAAAGGTATGGCAATTAAGTCTGGCAGTCCAACTGATTGGCAAACCTACTGTAAATTAAGAAATCATGTGACTAAACTAAAGAAAAAGAAAAGAAATTACACTATGAAACAGAGATAAATTATATAAAGAATGATAGTAAAAAGCTTTGGGGCACCTTTAATTACATTTTGGGGAAAAAATCGAACTCGGCTCCTTGATTTATTGAATCAGATGGATCATTCATCACAAAGCCCACTGATATTGCAAACTACTTTAATTACGTTTTCATTGACAAGATAAGCAAACTTAGGGATGACATGCCAGCAACAAACGCTGACACTACACATCCAAGTATATCGGACCAAATTATGAAAGACAAAAATTGTACTTTTGAATTCCGTAAAGTCAGTGTGGAAGAGGTGAAAAAATTATTGTTGTCTATCAACAATGACACACCACCAGGGTCTGACAATCTAGATGGAAAATTACTGAGGATAATAGCAGACGATATTGCCACTCCTATTTGCCACATCTTTAATTTAAGCCTACTAGAGAGCGTGTGCCCTCAGGCCTGGAGGGAAGCTAAAGTCATTCCGCTACCCAAGAATAGTAAAGCCCCCTTTATTGGCTCAAATAGGCGACCAATCAGCCTGTTATCAACCCTTAGTAAACTTCTGGAAAAAAATTGTGTTTGACCAGACACAATGCTATTTTACAGTAAACAAATTACAGAATTTCAGCATGGAATTGACACTCAACAAGCACTTACACAAATGACTGATGATTGGCTGAGAGAAATTGATGATAAAATGAATGTGGGGGCTGTCTTAGACTTCAGTGTAGCTTTTGACATTATTGATCATAGTCTGCTTCTGTTAAAACTTATGTGTTACTGCTTTACACCCCCTGATATAAATGTGGATTTAGAGTTATTTGTCTAACAGAACACAGAGGGTGTTCTTTAATGGAAGCCTATCAAATATAATCCAGTTACAATCAGGAATTCCCCAGGGTAGCTGTTTAGGCTCCTTGCTTTTTTCAATTTTTACTAACGACATGCCACTGATTTTGAGTAAAGCCAGAGTTTCTATGTATGCAGATGACTCAACACTATACACGTCAGCTACTACAGCGACTGAAATGACTGCAACACTCAACAAAGAGCTGCAATTAGTTTCAGAGTGGGTGGCAAGGAATAAGTTAACCCTAAATATTTCTAAAACTAAAAGCATTGTATTTGGAACCAAACACTCACTAAACCCTAAACCTCAACTAAATCTTGTAATAAATAATGTGGACATTGAGCAAGTTGAGATGACTAAACTGCTTGGAGTAACACTAGATTGTAAACTGTCATGGTCAAAACATATTGATGCAGTAGTAGCTAAGATGGGGAGAAGTCTGTCTATAATTAAGTGATGCTCTGCCTTCTTAACAACACTATCAACAAGGCAGGTCCTACAGGCCCTATTTTTGTCGCTCCCTTGACTACTGTTCAGTCGTGTGGTCAGGTGCCACAAAAAAGGACTTAGGAAAATTGCAATTGGCTCAGAACAGGGCAGCACGGCTGGCCCTTGGATGTACACAGAGAGCTAATATTAATAATATGCATGTCAATCTCTCCTGGCTGAAAGTGGAGGCGAGATTGACTTCATCACTACTTTTATTTACAAGAGGTATTGATTGACATGTTGAATGCACCGAGCTGTCTGTCTAAACTACTGGCACACAGCTCGGACACCCTTGCATACTATCCCACAAGACATGCTACAAGAGGTCTCTTCACAGTCCCCAAGTCCAGAACAGACTATGGGAGGCACACAGTATTACATAGAGCCATGACTACATGGAACTCTATTCCACATCAAGTAACTGACGCAAGCAGTAAAATTAGATATAAAAAACAGATAAACACCTTATGGAACAGCGGGGACTGTGAAGCAACACAAATATTGGCAGACACATGCATACAAACACATACACACACCACACACACACACACACACACACACACACACACACACACGATAACATACGCACTATACATACACATGGATTTAGTACTGTAAATATGTGGTAGTGGTGGAGTAGGGGCCTGAGGGCACACAATGTGTTGTGAAATCCGTGAATGTATTGTAATGTTTTAAAATTGTTTAAACTGCCTTAATTTTGCTGGACCCCAGGAAGAGTAAATTCTGCTTTGGCAGCAGCTAATGGGGATCCATAATAAAAACAAATACAAATACTGGCTTTGTCCGGATGTTTATTAAATATTTTGTCATATTCTTAATTTAGCTGTATTCTATGTTTTTTATGTTTTGAGAGAAGTTGTCTGTCTGTCTGTCTGTCTGTCTGTGTGTGCGCTTGTTTTGAGTGGGTGTGTACATGGATAGTGGCCATGTATCGTGACTGTATTATCTGTTTCCTGGAATAACTTTCCTTATAAACTCAGCAAAAAAGAAACGTCCCTTTTTCAGGACCCTGTCTTTCAAAGATAATTCATAAAATTCCTAATAACTTCACAGATTTTAATTTTAAAGGGTTTAAACACTGTTTCCCATGCTTGTTCAATGAACCATAAACAGTTAATGAACATGCACCTGTGGAACGGTTGTTAAGACACTAACAGCTTACAGACGGTAGGCAATTAAGGTCACAGTTATGAAAACTTAGGACACTAAAGAGGCCTTTCTACTGACTGAAAAACACAAAAAGAAAGATGCCCAGGGTCCCTGCTCATCTGCATGAATGTGCCTTAGGCATGCTGCAAGGAGGCATGAGGACTGCAGATGTGGCCAGGGCAATAATTTGCAATGTCCGCACTGTGAGACGCCTAAGACAACACTACAGGGAGACAGGACGGACAGCTGATCGTCCTCGCAGTGGCAGACCACGTGTAACAACACCTGCACAGGATCGGTACATCCGAACATCACACCTGCGAGACAGGTAGAGGATGGCAATAGGCTGAGAGAGGCTGGACTGAGGGCTTGTAGGCCTGTTGTAAGGCAGGTCCTCACCAGACATCACTAGCAACAACGTCGTCTATGGGCAAAAACCCACCGCCACTGGACCAGACAGGACTGGCAAAAAGTGCTCTTCACTGACGAGTCGCGGTTTTGTCTCAACAGGGGTGATGGTCAGATTCGCGGTTATCGTCGAAGGAATGAGCGTTACACCGAGGCCTGTACTCCTGGGAGCGGATGATATTGGAGGTGGAGGGTCTGTCATGGTTCTGGGGCAGGTGTGTCACAGCATCATCGGACTGAGCTTGTTGTCATTGCAGGCAATCTCAACGCTGTGCGTTACAGGGAAGACATCCTCTCCCTCATGTGGTACCCTTCCGCAGGCCATCCTGACATGACCTGCCCAGCATGACAATGCCACCAGCCATACTGCTCGTTCTGTGCGTAATTTCCTAAAGACAGGAATGTCAGTGTTCTGCCATGGCCAGCGAAGAGCCCGGATCTCAATCCCATTGAGAACGTCTGGGACCTGTTGGATTGGAGGGGATGCTAGGCCATTACCACCAGAAATGTCTGGGAACTTGCAGGTGCCTTGGTGAAGAGTGGGGTAACATCTCACAGCAAGAACTGGCAATCTGGTGCAGTCCATGAGTAGGAAGATGCACTGCAGTACTTAAAACTTCTTGAGAATACAGGGGTGCTATTTTCGCATTAGCATAATTTGCTACACAGATTAAACTGCCTATTATTCAATTATTGCTCTACTATATGCATATAAATAATACCATTGGAAAGAAACCAATCCTTAGTTTCTAAAACCGTTTCAATTTTGTCTCTGAGTGATACAGAAGTCATTTCACAGCACTTTCCATGACCAAGAACATAAATCAAGATGTGTTATGCTGGCTCTCAAAGCTCTGCCTATATATGGTCGTGCCCCTATGGACCAGAAACACACTTCATTCGCCTTCCTCTGGTTGTCAAGAGGACGTCAGAGGAGAATTCTTTGTTTATCTGGGACTGACGTGAATAGGACCATTCTTTGGCGTGACCGACAACTTCCGGTTTAACTGAATCGCTCGAATTTGAGCTGCGATTGTGTACTGTTTTGCTGGCGTTATGTATGAAAACTATTCCGTGTCCGAATTTTGTTTGATACATGTGACCATATATCGTAATGTATGTTTTTTCAATATAGTTTAATCAGATTATTTGAATTTTTCCGGGAGTTTTGCGGTGTTCCGTTGTCGGATTGTATTTACGTTTGAGAATCCGTGCCACTCGACCGGTACTGTGCTAATTGGAGTGGAAGGAACATTTCTGAACGGAACCAACGACTCATCTTGACAAAGGACACTTTGATCAACATTCTGATGAAAGATCAGCCATAGTAAGACCAATTTACGATGTTATATCATATCTGTTTTGCATGTGACTTGCCGTGGGCGCCCAGCCGAATCTGCCTGGTATAGCTATGCTAATACGCTACATTTTGTTTTCGTTATAAAACATTTAATAAATCTGAAATATTGTTTGGATTCACCGATGTTGGGCTTTCAATATCTGTACGCTGTGTATTTTTTCTGAAATGTTTTAAAATTAGTAATTAGTTATATCACGTTGGTCTCTGTAATTTGTCTGGCTTGTCGGCACCTTTTCAGATTGCAGCTGCAATGTAAACTGTGATTTATACCTGAAATAATGCACATTTAAAAAAAAAAACACTATGCTATACCATAAATATTGTTACAGACTGTCATCTTATGAAGTTGTTTCTTGGTTAGTGCTATATATATTTTTATTTAGTCGAATTAGTGATAGCTACTGACGTGACAGGAAAAGCTGTTGGGAGTAAAAATATCGTGTCCTTTGCTAACGTGGTTAGCTAATAGATTTCATATTGTGTCTTTCCCTGTAAAACATTTTAAAAATCTGAAATGGTGGCTTTATTCACAAGACCTGTATCTTTCATCTGGTGTCTTAGACTTGTGATTTAATGATATTTAGATGCTACAAGTTACTTGTGACGCTATGCTAGCTATGCTACTCAGTGGGGTGGGGGGTGGGGGGTGCTACCGGATCAGGGTTGGTGACTCGTGAGAAGTTAATGCAGCTGGTGGCCACACCAGATACTGACTGTTACTTTTGATTTTGACCCCCCCTTTGTTCAGGGACACCATATTCCATTTCTGTTAGTCACATGTCTTTGGAACTTGTTCAGTGCATGTCTCAGTTGTTGAATCTTCTTATGTTCATACAAATATTTACACATGTTAAATTTGCCGAAAATAAATGCAGTTGACAGTGAGAGGACGTTTCTTTTTTTGCTGAGTTTATTACTGAGCGACCTTTGGATTTGCTTCATAACTTTCCATCATGAGTTATCACTAAGATACAAACCGCATGTACTGTATTACCAAGTAAGTACAAGTAATTTATAATAGTTTTTATCTCAATTTCTAATAATTTCTGGGTAACAATTAAGTACCTTACTGTGATTGTTTTAAATTAAAATGGTAAAAAATCAGAAAAATATTGCTTCTTAGCGAAAAGCAATTTCTGAAGAACATTTTTTGCTAGGACTGTCTGGTAATGGTCTCAGTGGGTACGGAGACAACTGAAAACTAGCGGTTATTAGCAGAAGGACTGGAAATGTCTTTCTTATTGGTCTATTAACCAACTGGCTGACTTTTCAGGCAGTTTTCTCAAACAGCTTTTACACTAAAAGGGCATTATCATAAAGACAGGCATCGAGGCATTCAGTTACTGTTCGTTTGAACTCTAGAAAGGGCAAAATAAGTGAACTAAGCGATTGAGTGTGGATTGATCGTCGTGCCCCCCCCAAAAAACAAGAAGAAGTGGCTGCAGTGGGCATGCAATCACAAACACTGGACAACTGAGGAGTGTAAAAACATCGCCTGGTCTGACGAATCCCGGTTCCTGTTGCGTCATGCTGATGGTAGAGTCAGGATTTGGCCTAAGCAGCATGAGTCCATGGCCCCATCCTGCTTGGTGTCAACGGTAAAGGCTGGTGGCAGTGGTGTAATGGTGTGGGGAAGGTTTTGCTGGCACACGTTAGGTCCCTCGATACCAATTGAGCAACGTTTGAATACCACAGCGTATCTGAACATTGTTGCTGACCAGGTGCATCCCTTCATGGCTACAGGGGGGTCCGACCCAGTACTAGATGGTTGTACCTAATAAACTGTCCACTGAGTGTATATAAAACACAGGAAAAAACACAGGAAAATCCCATTTTGACTGCACTGTGCCTTTAAAACAGCAGGCTAGTAATGAATGGACCAATAACTGACATGGTTTGGTAAAGCGACCTGTACAATCCTGTCCTTCATTCATTCTCTGCCATTTTATTCCGCCAAGACTATTGTGTCTCGTCTTATCTCCTCTTATGGTTTTCATCAGTTTCATATACGATATAATTCATGGCTAATGCATGAATTAGAAAAATGTATCTCAAAACGCATGTGTATCAAGGTCCATATGGTCTAACATATCCCAACTGTGAGTACAACCCAACCCATATCCCAACTGTGAGTACAACCTAACCCATATCCCAACTGTGTACTGTTACACATAGGGCGTGGTATAATAAAAGTGTGGTTTAATACAGATGTGGTATAATAAAGGTGTGGTATAATAAATGTGTGGTTTAATAAAGGTGTGGTATAATAAAGGTTTAGTTTAATACAGATGTGGTATAATAAAGGTGTGGTATAATAAAGGTGTGGTTTAATAAAGTGTGGTATAATTAAAGGTGTGGTATAATAAGGTGTGGTAATAATAAAGGTGTTAGTATAATAAGGTGTGGTTTAAATAAAGGTGTGGTATAAATAAAAGGTGTAGTATAATAAAGGTGTGGTTTAATAAAGGTGTGGTATAATAAAGGTGTGGTATAATAAAGGTGTGGTATAATAAAGGTGTGGTTTAATAAAGGTGTGGTATTATAAAGGTGTGGTATAATAAAGGTTTAGTTTAATAAAGGTGTGGTATAATAAAGGTTTAATTTATAAAGCTGTGGTATAATAAAGGTGTTGTATAATAAAGATGTGGTATAGTAAAAAAAAATCCAGTATAGGCAACATTCTGAATTGAGTAATAAGGAAGTAAGAAACTGAAATATTCTGTTTGTATTGTTGGTTTTTGGCCTATATCTGGTCAGTAAATGGAACACTAATTTACTTCACCAAGTTAATTTTACAGCAACGTTAAATAACATATCCAACATCTGAATGAAAGTGTTTGAACAAGCTTGATGCTTTTGGCTACAGTGGCTTATATCATCATCAAACAATCTACTCTGAAGTGAAACGGACTACGCACAAATATTCAATTGTTCACAAGTTTATATGGTTGTCATTATGTTGAGAATCAGGTCTATAATGGCCTATGTAATACATGTTGCCCACCCTCAACTCTATAGTGGCAGGTTTGTCATCCATGTACTTCATATAAATGTGCACTAGAGGACAGTACTGTTTAGCACACATCAAATTGGGGCCACTACACAATAAATAGCTTTCACTTGTATATAAGAACCTTGACAGCTGGGGTGTGAAAGGGATTTTGTTGATTTTTGCCTATTTAAAGGTAGTGTCAGATGGTCTTATTCCTTGCAATAAGGCTTTGGTCTTTTAGCACTGACTGTATTATAGTCGCGCAATTTGCAAACCAACTTGATTGGAGGTACACAACCCACTCCCCGCCTCTCGTCAACCTGGTCTCTGGGGTAGACATAACATAGTAAAATGTAAATCCAGGATACTTATGATATATTACATTTTGTATGGAATGTATGAATTTGTGGATGTCCATCATCCATTTTGTATATGTTACGAATTGCAATTCGTACAATATGTTACAAATTGTAATTCGTACGAATTTGTTAAAGGTATGATATTGTAACGACCCGGTATTGTGTTCTGTGTTTGTGGGTGTGTTATGGTTCTCATGGCTACTAGCAGGGGTTAAATATGTCAGGACAGATGGAAAGGTTGGGGGGGGTATGATGGGTAATACCGCGGGATTTGGAAATGCATAAATAGGGATTACTGTCTCATTGTTCTTTCTCTTCTGTTCGGGCCTTGATCTGTTCCTATGAGAGTGACTCTTAACCCGACAGGGTAACATTGTGTACGTTCGGCATTTAGCGGCGTGGGTTGTGGCCGGAACAATAGCCCAGTTTATGAATAAACCTGTTGTTCTGACCTGCACACCTAGAGTCCGTCTCTTTTCCCTTTATGACCCAGCCGGGTCATTACAATATGTTACGAATGCCAATTTGTTGTGGCTAACGTTAGCTAGGCTAGGGTTTGCTAGACATTCCTATGTAATGTTATACTCCCACCCATCCAACCGGACCAACCACCCTACTTCGGTTTTTGCCTTGAGTAACCTTCTGTCTTATGTAACCATACCAAAGGTATATCATATTAATATTGAGTGTCCGGATATACGTTTACTATGTTACGTCTAGTCTATCAACCAGGCTGCTATACCGGATTTTTGACACAGTTGTTAGTATTATGCCCCATTTACACAGTGAAGTGTTATTTCATCTTCATGAATTCTTGCCCCGCTACTGAATGGACAAGTGTAGTGTTTGTAACACAAGAGATCACATTTATTTTGGGAGATTGTAAAATATGACCTTTTCATTGAAAGACCAGATAAATATATTGTTTCAGGTGATAATAAACATATTAGTAAAAAAAAAAAATCCTCAACTTGTATCTCTAACTTTATAGCGAGTCAAGCTAGCTTGCACTGCAGAGCAGCTAGCTAAACGGTAGGCTAGGTTGAAGATACCATTGTAACCATTGTATCTAGCGACCTCCACCTAATAATTATAATCAAAAACAAATGTCATTACCATCACAATAAACTTAAACGGGAGGCAACAGTCATCTAATATAATTGGCTTAACAGTCAATGTGTATTATTCAACATTACTATTAAAATTGTACTCACTTATAAGAATGGGTTATTGTTTCAAGTTGCTAGCTATCCCATAAAGCCATCACCGAAAACCACGTATTTTCATCTTCCTCTATGGTTGGGTTGTCAGACAATTTTTGGGTCAAACCTAGCTCAAATTCTACACATCGGAGTAAAACGAGGCTACAGCGTCCATAAGGTAACCATTATGCCTCGTTCACAGTACCCATAAGCACTCCATTACGTTGCGCTGGATGTCATGCATTTCAATGGGGACGTCCACAACGGAGTGGAATTACAACACCCCCTTGCGGTTGAAGGCTCCGTTGCAAGAAGGACATTGCATAATTTGACATTTTCCAAACTTTGCGTTGTCTTCAGTCCAGCCAGAGTCCGAAAGTTACCAAACCACAGAAGAAGATTAAAATATGTGGTTTTCGTTGATGGATGATGGTAGATACCAAAATCGACTAGATAAAGTTATTTTGCAAGCTATTTTTAAGTTAGCTAGCTAGCTAGCTTGATTCTGTATGGAGCCATAGCTAGCTAGCTAGCATAATCATTAGAAAATGAATCATTCACCTGCTAAGACCTAGCAACTGACATAAATCCCATGATTTATTGATCACCCAGTTAGATCTGGAGTTTTAGTAGAAGCACGACTGAATTTAGAAAATAATTTGTTTAGCTTTGACATTGGGTGCATACTGTGAATCTGTACTGCCCTTTGATTAATTAAAAACCATATCTAAATAATTTACAACTGTTTGTCCCCACTCTCCAGGCTGCAATCCACTCCCAGTTAAAAGGGGTCCATTCAGGCCTCCGTCAGCTCCACAATGCTCTGGGGGATGTGAAGGACATCCAGAACTCCCTGGTAGAAGTCAGCAATGACTGGAGGCAAAGCAGTAACACCATTGAGAACTTGAAGTACGTAAAATATGCTGGGATGCAACATCAGTGGAGGCTCCTGAGAGGAGGAAGGTGAGGACCATTCTCCTCAGTGAATATATATATATATTTTAAGTGAAACGTCAAAATATCTATTGTTTTTAGATTAAACTATACTAAATATATTCACATGTCACTAAATAATTAATAAAACACACTTGCAATGAAGGTCTACAGTATTCTCAACAGCACTCTCTGGGGTAGCACCATGGTGTAGCCGGAGAACAGATAGTTTCCGTCCTCCTCTGGGTACATTGACTTCAATACAAAACCTAAGAGGCTCATGGCTCTCACCCCCTTCCATAGACTTACAGTAATTATGACTGAATTAGAGGGTGATGCCTCTGGAATGTATGCACTGATTGAGTAGGTGGAGATTGTTATGGAGATTGTGCTCCTATTCGAAAAATGGTGAGAGAGACAATTCCTCAGTTTAGGGTTATTTAATGTTGATTGGAGATTAACAATGTTTGCAATTTTGTGCCATGTCACTCAGCTGTGATTATCCAATTATCCATAAATGATAATAAACATGAATACAATGGCGTCAATACTAATATTTTTCAACTGTGCTGTTTCACAGAAGTTATATTTTACGGACACGGTATATTTGACATTAGTTAAATATACTGCCCCTAGCCCTGCCCAATATGCGTTTGATAGCCCTTTTGTTCCACCCCCCACACATGCGGTGACCTCACCTGGCTTAACTAGTGCCTCTAGAGACAAAACCTCTCTCATCGTCACTCAATGCCTAGGTTTACCTCCACTGTACTCACATCCTACCATACCTGTGTCTGTACATTATGCCTTGAATCTATTCTTCCGTGCCCAGAAATCTGCTCCTTTTACTCTCTGTTCCGAATGCACTTGGCGACCAGTTCTTATAGCCTTTAGCCGTACCTTTATCCTACTCCTCCTCTGTTCCTCTGGTGATGTAGAGGTTAACCCAGGCCATGCAGCCCCAGGCCACCACTCCCATTCCCCAGGCGCTCTCATTTGTTGACTTCTGTAACCGTAAAAGCCTTGGTTTCATGCATGTTAACATTAGAAGCCTCCTCCCTAAGTTTGTTTTATTCACTGCTTTAGCACACTCCGCCAACCCTGATGTCCTAGCCGTGTCTGAATCATGGCTTAGGAAGGCCACCAAAAACCCTGAAATTTACATCCCTAACTATAACATCTATTGACAAGATAGAACTGCCAAAGGGGGCAGAGTTGAATCTACTGCAGAGATAGCCTGCAGAGTTCTGTCATACTATCCAGGTCTGTGCTCAAACAATTCGAGCTTCTACTTTTAAAAATCCACCTTT
>NC_036863.1:29003776-29007106 GCF_002910315.2 Salvelinus sp. IW2-2015 | reverse complement strand
ATCAAAAGCTCAAATCAATGGATATGTTCCGAATCCAAATTACTAATAACTCAGCATGCCCCATTTCAAAAAATGTAGAACTTAAGAACAGCATATACCCATGGTTTCACCCCCAATTTGAACTTCCCCTTGACCAGCACGAACATCCTGTGGCGTTCTGCATTAAGCATCGAATAGCCCCCGCCGATATGCAACTTTCCGCCGGAAGTCAGGAACCAATAATACTAGTTAGGAGTAATGGCTTAAGCTTTTTCAAAACATACATTTGCATTCCTGTAGGCACTAATCTCTCAGAAGTTTTGGGACACTGTAAAAGTCCATGGAGAAAATGGAGCACCTCTTATCATACACACCTGCCCACTGCACTGACGGGCTAGGAAACACTGTCACCACGATAAACTACGATAATCGATTCATTTCAAATAAAGCCTTTTTCTACGGCCTGGCCATGCTTGCCACCTTGGCACGCGCGTACCGGGCCCAACAGCTCTGTACCCCCTGGCAGCATCTTGCCCAGCTCCCCCCCCCCCCCCGCTTATCCACCCAAATACCAGACAAGCTGATGTTCTGAAAGAGGCTGCAAAATTCTAGATCCCGTACATAATCAGCCGCGCTAGACATACAGGACCCTCTCTTTCTAGATGTCCTAGAGACACTCTAGACCCAAACTGTTATAGACCTTTATCCATTCCTGCCCTTTCTAAAATCTTTGAGAAAGACAGTTAACCAAACAGATCACCGACCATTTCGGAATCCACACCGACCCTTCTCCGTTATGCAATCTTGGTTTACAACTGATCATGGTGCACCTCAGGCCACGCTCAAGGTCCTAAACGATATCATAACTTGCCATCGATAAAAGACAGTACTGTGCAGCGCGTGCTTCATCGACCTGGCTAAGGCTTGCGACTCTGTCAAATCAACTTCATTCTTTCCGGCAGACTCAATAGCCTTTGGTTTCTCAATGACTGCCTCGCGCTGGTTCACCAACTTACTTCTCTTCAGGATAGAGTCAGTGTGTGTCAAATCGAAGGCCTGTTTGTTCTGGACCTACTGGCAGTCCTCTATGGGGGTGCCACAGAGAGTTTCAATTACTCGGACCGACTCTTTTTCTCTTATATTATCAATGATGTTGCTCTTTGCTGCTGGTATTCTCTGATCCACCATTCTACGCAGACGACACCATTCTGTTATACATCTGGCCCTTCTTTGGTACCACTGTGTTAACAAGCCTCAAAAACAAGCTTTCCCAATGCCATACAACAACTCCTTCCGGCCTCCAACTGCTTTTAATGTTAGTAAAGACTAAATGCATGCTCTTTCAAACCGACTGCTTCTGAAACCCACCGGCCGGACTAGCATCATACTCTGGACGGGTTCTGATTTAGAATTATGTGGACAACGTTACAAATATCACATAGGGTCTGGTTAGACTGCTAAACTTCTCCTTTCAAGACCTCACTGATAGGTGAGAATTATCTGTTAATTGACATGGATTAAGAATATTCCGCCCTGAAACATATAATTGTGATGAAAATTGATTAGAATGGTATTAAAATCATAATTCAATAAATGTGTAGTCCTAGTCAGAATTAGGCTTAAAGACAGTATGTCTTTATGGTATTTTAAAAACACTGGACTGTCTGAGCTTGGTGCCGACCTGACTAGAGATTTGGGAGAGAACGGGGAGTACGGCTCAAGGACAAGGTCACTAATCTCTGTCGGCTGGGTAGCAGGACATGTGTGTGCGTATGGTTGTGTGAATGTGTGGGCGTGAGAAGTCAGTATAAAATGAATTGTTTTGTATTCTTGACTTTAGAACGTTCCCGTGAATAAACCTTTTTGACTATTTTAGCCGGGCCTCCGTCTGTTTCATTCGATCAGGATCTTACAAATTCTGGTTTGCAGACTGAGGAATATAATTAAATTGGATTATGTACCTTGAGAACAAATATCACTCACATCTCCTATCACTCACATTAAGCATCTCCAATCCAAAATTAAATCTAGAATTGGCTTCATATTTCGCAACAAAGCCTCCTTCACTCATAATGCCAAACATACCTTCGTAAAACTGACTATCCTACCGATCCTTGACTTTGGTGATGTCATTTACAAAATAGCCTCCAACACTCTACTCAGCAAACTGTCTATCACAGTGCCATCCGTTTTGTGACCAAAGCCTCATATACCACCCACCGCCACTGTGACCTGTATGCTCTCGTTGGCTGGCCCTCACTAGATATTCGTCGCCAAACCCACGGGCTCCAGGTTATCTATAAGTCTTTGCTAGGTAAAGCCCCGCCTTATCTTAGCTCACTGGTCACCATAGCAACACCCACCCGTAGCACACGCTCCAGCAGGTATATTTCACTGGTCAGCCCCAAAGCCAACACTTACTTTGGCCACCTTTCCTTCCAGTTCTCTGCTGCCAATGACTGGAACGAATTGCAAAAATCACTGAAGCTGGAGACTTATATCTCCCTCTCTAACTTTAAGCATCAGCTGTCAGAGCAGCTTACCGATCACTGTACCTGTACACAGCCAATCTGTAAATAGCACACTCAACTACCTCATCCCCATATTGTTATTTATTCTCTTGCTCTTTTGCACCCCAGTATCTCTACTTGCACATCATCTGCACATCTATCTCTCCAGTGTTAATGCTAAATTGTAATTATTTAGCCTCTATGGCCTATTTATTGCCTTACCTCCCTACTCTTCTACATTTGCACTCAATGTGCATAGATTTGTCTATTGTGTTATTGACTGTACGTTTGTTTATGCGTAACTCTGTGTTGTTTTTGTCGCACTGCTTTGCTTTATCTTGGCCAGGTCGCAGTTGTAAATGAGAACTTGTTCTCAACTGGCCTACCTGGTTAAATAAAGGTGAAATAAAATTGTAAAAAAAAAAAAAGAAGATCATCAGGGACCCCAGCCACCTCAGCCACGCCCTTTTCTCCCTGCTTCCATCACTCAAACGCGGGCAGTAAAGGAGCATCATGGCGAAAACTGGAAGACTGGCCAATAGTTTCTACCCCCAGACCATCAGGCTGCTGAATAGCCACCACTAGTCAGATACCTACTCTCCCTATGTACCCACCCCCTCAACAGTCACTTACCTTACCTGCTGCTCCCCTTAACATACTTTTACTCTGCCCCCAACCCAATGACATTCATCACTGTTGCAGTTGTTAATATGTGTGTATATATATATTTTTTTGGAAATGTTTTATTTCACTTGGTCCCCACACCCCCTCAATGGTAATTTAGTCTGCCTGCTGCTCCCCCTATGGTCATTTCCCCCCCACCCCACCCCCTCAACAGTCT
>NC_036863.1:29000085-29003676 GCF_002910315.2 Salvelinus sp. IW2-2015 | reverse complement strand
GAGAGGAGAGATGGGAGAGAGAGAGAGAGAGGGGGGTGGGGTTGAGAATAAAGAGGTACACAGAGAGATCTTTCCGTGCAGATTGAGCTGCTCTCTCTTTCCTCACAGAAAGCTAATGAGTGTATCTGATGAATAGAGGCAACAGATGGCTACGGCCACATGGTGGCCCAGGGAAGATGCCCAGCGCCTCCACCTAGCCCACCTGGCTCACACATTAACCCCTCTCCCTCTCCTCCTCTCTCACCCTCTCTTCTGCCCTGTAGCTCCACACCTCACTGCAGCGCAACCATACACCTGGACTGGACTTGTTGTCCACTGCATATCTATCGTCTAGGTTGTTGTCAACACCTGGAATTATGATACCTAGCTTTTAATTATGATCCCTGGAAATGGTAATATGTGTTTTCAAAAGTAGCATCCGTACGCTCCCAAGTAGTATCCGTACGCTCCCAAGTAGTATCCGTACGCTCCCAAGTAGTAATCCGTACGCTCCCAAGTAGTATCCGTACGCTCCCAAGTAGTATCCGTACGCTCCCAAGTAGTATCCGTACGCTCCCAAGTAGTATCCGTACGCTCCCAAGTAGTATCCGTTAGATAGATATTTCTCGCTAGCAATTTCTGCTCATTATCAGGAAGACTTAGAACACGCAGAAACACTTAAAAATTATATTTGCATCAATATAGAACCCAGGACACACTGCAAGGCTACTAGTCAGCTGGAGACCATACAGCCAATTCACAAGTCCACCCAACAGACACGTAGAGACATGTACAACACCAGCTTCCTGCATCCCATTCTAAAGAGACTGTCTCAGCAGCTTTGTGGATGTGAGGTCAGGAAGCTGGTGCTGTACATGTCTCTACGTGTCTGTTGGGTGGATTTGTGAGTTGGCTGTATGGTCTCTAGCTGACTAGTGGCCTTGCAGTGTGTCCTCGACTTAGTCCTACTGATAGTGTAGTCTCCAGCTAACTCTAGGGGGCCCTAGGCCTGGCTGTCCTGTTATGCTGATATGCATTTCTTCCCGTCCCCTGGCCTGGCCTAATGGGTGTGACTTTACAGACTACATTACAGATCGATCCCCAGCCCACCCCAACCCTGGAACCCCGCTGGCAGGCAGCCTGGGCCCTCCCCCTCACATACACCTCCGTGTCCCACTGGGGCTGTTGTGGCTGTGCAGACAATTAAGAACACATGGGCCAGCCGCCCTCTACCTTCCCCACTGCCCTCTCCCGTTAATATCTCCTCACTATATCATCAACACAGCCACTGCTCCCCTGCTTGTAGCACTCTGTCCCACACACACAACAACTACTGGCAAAGTCTGTAGCCAGTGCTCCGCTACGACAACTGTTCTCACTATCTACCCCAGAGACAGAGGAGTACTGGCTTCGAAATGCAGGAGAGAAGGCAGAGAAGGCAGGATACGTAGTGAAATGAGAGAGGGAGAAAGGGAGTGGGAGACCACATGGAGAGCAGTGGCAGGCTGCTATCTGTTTTGTAAATCTGTGTATGTTCACTCAAAGCTGGAATACATTAATGGCTACATTTGTCTGTGACTGCGGTGGATCGTGTAAACAATGGTCTGACACACACACAATCGCTTCCACAATGTAGCAAGCCACTTAACCCCCTCCTTTCTCTTTATTACACACACACCGACACATACACACACACACACATGCACCCAACGCACACACACGTAACACAATAAAGCCATTTTCAGATTTTCTGTCAAGTTGCTGAGAGCACCTGAACACGGAGAGCTCATTAAACATTAACACAGGGCTTATTAACACTGTGTTCAATGCTGAGCTGTGTTGTGCAGTGTGGTGGTGCTAGTGTGGTGCTCAGGCAAGGTGGGACAGGGACAGAGGTGAGGGTGGGTGAGGGWGGGTGAGGGGGACACACGTGAGACCCCTGAGGACCTGTGGAACCAAACCCCATCGACTGTCATGGACAGGCGTCAGGTCACCCCCACCCCCTTGCTCTCTCTATCCATCCCAGCTTCCATCTCTCCATCCCACCAATCTCACCCCTCCCTCTCCCTCTCCATCCTTCCCTCCACTGCTGTCCATCCCATGCGGCACATGGCAGGGCCATAGGGGGTAACAATGACAATGGGCAAATCAGCCAGCCAACCATACCAACAACACACATAGACACACACTACTATCACATGCAGGCTTTGCAATGTAACACACTGCATTACTGAAACATGAAAACATCCACCCTTTACAACAGCTGTGTGGATTAACAACCAGAGTTACTGGATACTGTAGCAAAACAGCCCCAGTTCCCTATGAGACTGCAGAGTATTGTTTGGTACATGTTGTACATTGGTACAAAATGTTTCCACAACAGATCAGATCGTTACAGTACAATAAATACCGTAATACAGTCTGTTGCCTCCAAAAGTCTGGAGGATATTGTAGCGACATCTCTTACTTTCTTTTTTTCCTTTCGCTCACTCTCTCTTTCTGTCTGTCTCCCAGTTTGCCCCTGCGTGGTGGGAGGGTAGAGAAGGAGGAGGGGCAGAAACAGATGGGGCGCTGGCAGCCATGTTTTACTCAATCAGACTGAGTATATGCACGTGGGCGGGTGTGTTGTTTGGCACGAATAAGCTGTGTGTGTGGTGTGTGTGTGGTGTGTGTGTGTGTGTGTGTGTGTGTGTGTGTGTGTGCGTGTGTGCGTGTGCGTGTGTGTGTGTGTGTGTGTGTGTGTGCGCCCTCGTGCAAGGGCACAATGAGGGTAACTTATCTCTGCTTGAGAGGCCCGGGGGGGGGGGGGCTGAGAGGCAGAGTCAGACATGCCCGACCACAGACTTTGTGTGTATAGAGCAGAGGGCTTCTGACCAAGTGTCAGTCTATTATTGACTATTTACCCACTACACTCAAACGCAGTATACCTCTCTCTCTCTCTCGTCTCTCTCCATATATATATTACTTATATTATCACACACAACACACACACACACACACACACACACACACACACCACACACACACACACACACACACACACACACACACACACCCCAACACACACACACACACACACCACACCACACACACACACACACACACACACACCACACGAGTCTTGCTGGTAATTTTCTCCTTTCTGTGCTGTATAAGTGTTAGCAGTGCGTATGCTACAGCGGTGTAATCAGTGTCAATCAGTGTAACAGGGAGAGATGGGACAGGCCCTGTGAGCACATCACTCTGACAGATAGCTGGCCACGTGTCTTACCTCCAACCCTGACCCCCGGCTCCCTATAACAAGAGCTGGAAATATCTCTCTTCCTCTCTTCTCTCTCTCTCTCTCTCTCTTCTCTCTCTCTCTCTCTCTCTCTCTCTCTCCTCTCTCTCTCTCTCTCCTCTTTTCTCTCTCTCTCTCTCTCTCTCTCTCTCTCTCTTCTCTCTCTCCTCTCTCTCTCTCTCTCTCTCTCTCTCTCTCTCTCTCTCTCTCTCTCTCCTCCCTCTCTCTCTCTCTCTCTCTCTTCTCTCTCTTCTTTCTCTTTCTCCTCTCTCTCTCTCTCTCTCTCTCTTCACATCTCCCTCCCTCCCATCTCTCCTCTCTCATCTGCCTAT
>NC_036863.1:28972597-28993170 GCF_002910315.2 Salvelinus sp. IW2-2015 | reverse complement strand
CTGGCAAGTCACTATAGTGAGAGAGGTCTGGCAAGTCACTATAGTGAGAGGTCTGGCAAGTCACTATAGTGAGAGGTCTGGCGAGTCACTATAGTAAGAGGTCTGACAAGTCACTATAGTAAGAGGTCTGACAAGTCACTATAGTGAGAGGTCTGACAAGTCACTATAGTAAGAGGTCTGACAAGTCACTATAGTAAGAGGTCTGACAAGTCACTATAGTAAGAGGTCTGACAAGTCTCTATGATGAGAGGTCTGGCAAGTCTCTATGATGAGAGGTCTGACAAGTCACTATAGTGAGAGAGGTCTGGCATTAGTCTATAGATCAAGACTCAGTGAGGATAGATGATGCCCTGCTATGGTCTATAGGGTGTTAGGGTTTATAAGGGTTAGGCTTCTTTGGGTAAAGAAATAGGATTTGAGTTAAGAGGGTTTTCTCCTTTCTCCCCCTCGCCTCTCTTCTTTTGTTTAGGCTAGCTAAAGAGGGATTAGCCCAGGGAGATTACAGCAGACTCTGCTAAGAAATCGTGTTAGAGGAAACGCTTATTTACTAACCAGCTAGTCGCTCTGGAGATAGTCTTCCCCCATTCTCCTCCCCACTCTCTCCTCYTCTCCTTCTTAGACCTCCTCATCCTGTTCTCTTCTTCATAGTTAAAGAAAGTCATTTTCTATCTAATCCTCTCATCCTCTCTTTGTCTTAGTCAGGGGCTAGACAGATATTCCACATAATATATCCCACAGTACATATACTACAGTATACAGTATACACAATAGAAACCCGCTCAGGGACTGCGGTTGAAAATTAGCCGGCTGGCTAAAACCGTCAATTTTACTGAAACGTTGATATATGTGCACTGTCCCTGTACAAATAAAAATCAACTCAAACTCAAAACGTTGATGTACCGTACAGTACAATGCATTCAGAGCGATTACATCTAACTATACAATGAGACAAGGGTAGGAACCAAGTTCAAACAAGGCAGGGAACCCAGTGAAGCAAAGCAGGGAACCCATCCAGTGAAGCAAGACATGGACATGGAACCAGATGTCCAGGGATGACCAAAGACATCTAGACCCATCTGAATTGAGGCAGGGAATCCAGATGTCCAGGGATGACCAAAGACATCATTGGATGAATCCAGATCACTGGTGGTCAGCCGAGTGCCATGTTTCTACAAGACCACTCAATCAGCAGTATTGATTTCCCTGTCTAGGCAGTCTATTAGTTGTTCAAACCTACATAGAGGCCATGTCAACATGGCAGCTACGTGTTGATGTGAGTGGGTGGGAAGGGAGGACAGAGGACAAGTACATGAGAGATCACACAGGAGGAGGGAATACATTTGAGAGTGATTTGTGTACTTGTTTGATCGTTTACTGCATTGTTAGGCGCTAGAAAACATACGCATTTTGCTGCACCTGCTAAACTGTGTACACGACCAATAAACTTTGATTTGATTTGTGTGCACATTGTGTAATTTTGTAGTTTGTGTGTGGTTTTGTTAGTTTGCGTGGGGTTCGTAAAGCAGTGTGTGTGTGTGTGTGTGTGTGTGTGTGTGTTTGTGTGTGTGTGTGTGTGTGTGTGTGTGTGTGTGTGTGTGTGTGTGTGTGTGTGTGTGTGTGTGTGTGGTGTGTGTGTGTGTGTGGGTGTGGGTGGTGTGTGTGTGTGTGTGTGTGTGTGTGTGTGTGTGTGTAAGCGGGTGAATAATTGAAGGTGTCTGCGGTGTGTGTGTGTGTTCTCTTTAACCCCAAACCACAGACAAGACAGCTCTCAATAATTCAGGGTAAGAAGATATGATTACAAAGCAGCTGGTAGCCAGGCCCCTCGGTGACCCTTGAACAGTGAACACTCCCACTCTCTAACCTCACATGCAGTCAAATTAAATWAAATGTTATTGGTATATGCACCAAATATAACAGGTGTAGACTATACCTTGAAACGCTTACTTACRAGCCCATTCCCAACAATGCAGAGTTAAAAAGTAGGAAATATATTTGCTAAATAAAAATGTTAACACAATAAAAACAATAACGAGGCTATATACAAAGAGTACCAGTACTGAGTCACTGTGAAGGGGTACAAGGTAGTTGAGGTAATACAGTATCATATAGGTAGGGGTAAAAGTAACTTGGCAGTCAGGATATATAATTAACAGAGTAGCAACAGCTTATGTGAAGAGTGTGGAAGTGTGTCTATGTGTGAGTGTGTGTATGGTGTCAATATGCATGTGTGTGTGTAGAGTCTAGTGAGTGTGCATATATCCATCAATCAATCAAATGTATTTATAAAGCCCTTTTTACATCAGCCGATGTCACAAAGTGCTATACAGAAACCCAGCCTAAAACAGCAAGCAATGCAGATGTAGAAGCACGGTGGCTAGGAATAACTCCATAGAAAGACAGGAACCTAGGAAGAAACCTATAGAGGAACCAGGCTCTGAGGGGTGGCCAGTCCTCTTCTGGCTGTGCCGGTTTGAGATTTTAACAGTACATGGCCAAGATGTTTAAATGTTCATAGATGACCAGCATGGTCAAAAAATAATAATGATCACAGTGGTTGTAGAGGGTGCAGCAGGTAAGCACCTCAGGAGTAAATGTCAGTTGGCTTTTCATAGCTGAGCATTCAGAGTTAGAGACAGCAGGTGTGGTAGAGAGAGAGAGAGTCAAAAATAGCAGGTCCGGGACAAGGTAGCACATCTGGTGAACAGGTCAGGGTTCCATAGCCGCAGGCAGAACAGTTGAAACTGGAGCAGCAGCACGAACAGGTGGACTGGGGACAGCAAGGAGTCATCAGGCCAGGTAGTCCTGAGGCCTGGTCCCAGGGGGGAAGTGTTCAGTCCCAGGGTCCTTAGCTTAGTGATGAGCTTGGAGGGCACTATGGTGTTGAACGCTGAACTGTAGTCAATAAACAGCATTCTCACGAAGATATTCCTTTTGTCCAGGTAGGAAAGGGCAGTGTAGAGTGCAATAGAGATTGTGTCATCTGTGGATTTGTTGGGGAGGTATGCAAATTGGAGTGGGTCTAGGGTTTCTGGGATGATGGTGTTGATGTGAGCCATGACCAGCCTTTCAAAGCATTTCATGGCAACAGATGTGTGTGCTAYGGGTCGGTAGTCATTTAGACAGGTTACCTTGGTGTTCTTAGACACAGGGACTATTGTGGTGTGCTTGAAACATGTAGGTAGTACAGACTGGGTCAGAGAGAGGTTGAAAATGTCAGTGAAGACACTTGGCCGCTGGTCAGCGCATGCTCTGAGAATGCGTCCTGGTTATCCGTCTATGAATGTTAACCTATTTAAAGGTCTCAGTCACCTCGGCCGCGGAGAGTGTGATCATACAGCCGTCTGGGAAAGCTGGTACTCTAACGAATGGTTCAGTCTTGCTTACCTCGCGTCACTGGGCAGCTCCCGGCTGGGTTTTCCTTTGTAATCTGTGATAGTTTGCAAGTCCTGCTACATCCGACGAGTATCAGAGCCAGTGTAGTAGGATTCGATCTTAGTCCTGTATTGCCGCTTTGCCTGKTTGATGATTCGTCGGAGGGCGTAGCGGGATTTCCTTTCTTTTTTTTATTTCACCTTTATTTAACCAGGTAGGCCAGTTGAGAACAAGTTCTCATTTACAACTGTGACTTGGCCAAGATAAAGCAAAGCAGTGCGACAAAAATAACAACACAGATTTACACATTGGATAAACAAACGTACAGTCAATAACACAATAGAAAAATGTGTATACAGTGTGTGCAAATGAAGTAAGGAGGTAAGGCAATAAATAGGCCAATAGTGGCAAAGTAATTACAATTTATGAATTTACACTGGAGTGATATATGTGCAGATGAGGATGTGCAAGTAGAAATATTGGTGTGGAAAATAGCAGAAAAACAAAAACAAATATGGGGATGAGGTAGGTAGTTGGTTGGATGGGCTATTTACAGATGGGCTGTTTACAGCTGCAGCGATCGGTAAGCTGCTCTGACAGCTGACGCTTAAAGTTAGTGAGGGAGATAAGTCTCCAACTTCAGTGATTTTGCAATTCATTCCAGTCATTGGCAGCAGAGAACTGGAAGGAAAGGCAGTCAAAGGAGGTGTTGGCTTTGGGGATGACCAGTGAAATATACCTGCTGGAGCTCGTGCTACGGGTGGGTGTTGCTATGGTGACCAGTGAGGTGAGATAAGGCAGAGCTTTACCTAGCAAAGACTTATAGATGATCTGGAGCCAGTGGGTTTGGCGACGAATATGTAGCGAGGACCAGCCAACGAGAGCATATAGATCGCAGTGGTGGGTAGTATATGTGGCTTTGGTGACAAAACGGATGGCACTGTGATAGACTGCATTCAATTTGCTGAGTAGAGTGTTGGAGGCTATTTTGTAAATGACATTGCCGAAGTCAAGGATAGGTAGGATAGTCAGTTTTACGAGGGTATGTTTGGCAGCATGAGTGAAGGAGGCTTTGTTGCGAAATAGGAAGCCGATTCTAGATTTATCTTTGGATTGGAAATGCTTAATATGAGTCTGTGAGGAGAGTTTACAGTATAGCCAGACACCTAGGTATTTATAGTTGTCCACATATTCTAAGTCAGAACCGTCCAGAGTAGTGATGCTAGGCGGCCGGGAGGGTGCAGGCAGCGATCGATTGAAGAGCATGCATTTCGTTTTACTAGCATTTAAGCGCAGTTGAAGGCCAGGGAAGGAGTGTTGTATGGCGTTGAAGCTCGCTTGATGGTTTGTTAACACAGTGTCCAAAGAAGAGCCAGATGTATACCGAATGGTGTCGTCTGCGTAGAGGTGGATCAAATAATCCCCCGCAGCAAGAGCGACATCATTGATATATACAGAGAAAAGAGTCGGCCCGAGAATTGAACCCTGTGGCACCCCCATAGAGACTGCCAGTGGTCCGGACAACAGACCCTCCAATTGACACACTGAACTCTATCTGAGAAGTAGTTGGTGAACCAGGCGAGGCAGTCATTAGGGAAAACCAAGGCTGTTGAGTCTGCCAATAAGAATGCGGTGATTGAGAGTCGAAAGCCTTGGCCAGGTCGATGAAGACGGCTGCACAGTACTGTCTTTTATCGATGGCGGTTATGATATTGTTTAGRACCTTGAGCGTAGCTGAGGTGCACCCGTGACCAGCTCGGAAAACCAGATTGCATAGCGGAGAAGGTACGGTGGGATTCGAAATGGTCGGTGATGTATTTGTTCACTTGGCTTTCGAAGACTTTAGAAAGGCAGGGCAGGATGGATATAGGTCTGTAACAGTTTGGGTCTAGAGTGTCTGCCCCTTTGAAGAGGGGGATGACTGCGGCCGCTTTCCAATCTTTAGGAATCTCAGGCGATACGAAAGAGAGGTTGAACAGACTARTAATAGGGGTTGCAATTGCGGCGGATAATTTTAGGAAGAGAAGGTCCAGATTGTATAGCCCACCCGATTTGTAGAGATCCAGATTTTGCAGCTCTTTTAGAACATCAGCTGTCTGTATTTGGGAGAAAGAGAAATGGGGAAGGCTTGGGCGAGTAGCAGAGGGGAGGGCAGTGCTGTTGTCCGGGGTAGGGGTAGCCAGGTGGAAAGCATGGCCAGCTGTAGAGAAATGCTTCTTGAAATTCTCGATTATCGTGGATTTATCAGTGGTGACAGTGTTTCCTAGTCTCAATGCAGTGGGCAGCTGGGAGGAGGTACTCTTATTCTCCATGGACTTTACATTGTCCCAAAACGTTTTGGAATTAGTTCTGCAGGATGCAAACTTCTGTTTGAAAAAGCTAGCCTTTGCTTTCCTAATTGACTGTGTGTATTCCCTGAAAGTTGCATATCACGGGGACTATTCGATGCTAGTGCAGTAAGCCACAGGGTGTTTTTGTGCTGGTCAAGGGCAGTCAAGTCTGGAGTGAGCCAAGGGCTATATCTGTTCTTAGTTCTACATTTTTTGAAAGGGGCATGCTTATTTAAGATGGTGAGGAAAGCACTTTTAAAGAACAACCAGGCATCCTCTACTGACGGGATGAAGTCAATATCCTTCCAGGATACCCGGGCCAGGTCGATTAGAAAGTACTGCTCGCAAAAGTGTTTTAGGGAGCGCTTGACAGTGATGAGGGGTGGTCGTTTGACCGCGGACCCATAACGGACGCAGGCAATGAGGCAGTGATCGCTGAGATCCTGGTTCAAAACATCAGAGGTGTATTTAGAGGGCAAGTCGGTCAGGATAATATCTATGAGGGTGCCATGTTTACGGATTTGTGTTTGTACCTGGTAGGTTCCTTGATCATTTGTGTGAGATTGAGGGCATCTAGCTTAGATTGTAGGACGGCCGGGGTGTTAAGCATATTCCAATTTAGGTCACCTAACAGTACGAACTCTGGTCACCCAGCAGTCCGATATGCTCAGGGCTGATATCGCGCTGTGCAGACTGGCAGGTATTATCCGGGCTATCCGGGCTAAAGCGGCTGGTGTCAGAGCTAAAGGTAAAGACCGCTAGCAGTGGCTAACAATGACTAAATATCTAGTAGCTGATTAGCTGGCTAGCTGCTGATGGAAGTTCCAGTTATAAGGTCTAAAAAATAGCAGATCCGTACCACATTGGGTGAGACGGGTTGCAAGAAGGTATATTTAATTCAAAAAATTGAAAAAAGAGATTGAAATATATTGAAATGTATAGGAAAAAAATGAAAAAGACTGAATATTTACATGGGACAAAAACAAACATGTCTTACTGCTGCGCCATCTTGGAATTGGTAGTCCTTTTTGGTAGTCCTGTTTGAGTTTTTGCTTGTAAGCAGAGTTATGGTCAGATTTGCCAAATGAAGGGCGAGTGAGAGCTGTGTCTCTGTGTCTCTGTGTCTCTGTGTCTCTGTGTCTCTGTGTCTCTGTGTCTCTGTGTCTCTGTGTCTCTGTGTGTGGAGTAAAGGTGATCTAGAGTTATTTTCCTCTGATTGTGACATGCTGGTAAAAATGAGGTAAAACAGATTTCAGTTTCCCTGCATTAAAATCACCTGCCACTAGGAGCGCCGCCCCTGGATGAGCATCTTYYTGTTTGCTTATGGCCGTATACAGCTCATTGAGTGCTGTCTTTGTGCCAGCATTGGTTTGTGGTGGTAAATAGACAGCTACAAAAAATACAGATGGAAACGCTTGGTGAATAGTATGGTCTGCAGCTTATCATGAGGTATTCTAACTCAGGCGAGCAGAACCTCGAGACTTCCTTAATATTAGAGATTGTACTCCAGCTGTTATTAATAAAGATACACACATCTTATGTTATCGTACTCTGCTGTTCTGTCCTGCTGTTGCATAGAAAAAACAGCTGGATGTACACTGAGTGTACAGAACATTAGGAACACCTTTCCATGACAGACTGACCAGGTGAATCCAGGTGAAAGCTATGATTGCTTATTAATGTCAACTATTAAATCCACTTCAATCAGTGTAGATGAAGGGGAGGATTTTAAGCCTTGAAACAATTGAGACATGGATTGTGTATGTATGTATGCTTTGAACGGGGTATGGTAGTAGGTGCCAGGCGCACCTGTTTGAGTGTGTCGTGAACTGCAGCGCTTCTGGGTTTTTCACGCTCAACAGTTTCCCATGTGTATCAAGAATGGTCCACCACTCAAAGGACATCCAGCCCACAACTTTGGGAAGCATGGGAGTCAACATGGGCCAGCATCCCTGTGGAACGCTTTTGGCACCTTGTAGAGTCCTTGCCCYGACGAATTGAGGCTGTTCTGAGGGCAAAAGGGGGTGCACCTCAATATTAGGAAGGTGTTCATAATATTTTGTACACTAGGTGTACAGTGCATGTGAGAAAGTATTCAGACCCCTTGAATTTACAGACTTATTCTAAAATGGAGTAAATCGTTTTTTCCCTCATCAATCTACACATAATACCCCATAATGRAAAAACAGGTTGTTAGCAATGTTGCAAATCTATAAAAAAAAATTGAATGGAAACATCACATGTACATAAGTATTCAGACCCTTTACTCAGTACTTTGTTGAAGCACCTTTGGCAGCGGTTATAGCCTCAAGTATTCTTGGGTATAATGCTACAAGCTTGGCATGGCACACCTGTATTTGGGGAGTTTCTCCCAGTCCGGGCTCTGGCTGGGCCACACAAGGACATTCAGAGACTTGTCGAGAAGCCTGCGTTGTCTTGGCTGTGTGCTTAGGGTCGTTGTCCTGTTGTAAGGTGAACCTTCGCCCCAGTCTGAGATCCTAAGCGCTCTGGAGCAGATTTTCATCAAGGATATCTCTGTACTTTGTTCTGCTCATCTTTCCCCCGATCCTGACTAGTCTTCCAGTCCCTGAAGCTGAAAAACATCCCTACAGCATGATGCTGCCACCATGCTTCACAGTGGGGATGGTGCCAGACGTGACACTTGGCATTCAGGCCAAAGAGTTCAATCTTGGTTTCATCAGACCAGAGAATCTTCTTCTCATGGTTCGAGAGTTGTTTAGGAGCCTTTTGGAAAACTCCAAGCAGGCTGTCATGTGCCTTTTACTGAGGAGTAGCTTCCGTCTGGCCACTTAGTGGAGTGCTGCAGAGATGGTTGTTTTTCTGAAAGGTTCTCCCATCTCCACCTCCCTTACCAAGGCCCTTCTCCCCCAATTATTCAGTTTAGCCGGGCGGCCAGCTCTAGGAAGAGTCTTGGTGGTTCCAAACTTCTTCCGTTTAAGAAGGATGGAGGCTACATTGTTCTTTGGGACCTTCAATGCTGCAGACATATTTTGGTACCCTTCCCCAGATCTGTGCCTCGAGACAATCCTATCTCTGAGCTCTACGGATAATTCCTTCGACATCATGGCTTGGTTTTTGCTCTTACATGCACGGTCAACTGTGGGACCTTATATAGACAGGTGTGTGACTTTCCAAATCATGTCCAATCAATTGAATTTGCCACCAGTGGACTCCAATCAAGTTGTAGAAACATGTCAAGGATGATCAATGGAAACAGGATGCACCTGAGCTCAATTTCGAGTTTCATAGCAAAGGGTCTGAATACTTATGTAAATAAGGTATTTCTGTTTTTTATTTGTAATAAATTTGCAAGACTTTCTAAAAAAACGTTTTTGCTTTGTCATTATGGGCTATTGTGTGTAGATTGATGAGGATTTTTTTATTTAATCAATTTCAGAATAAGGCTGTAACATAACACAATGTGGAAAAGGGAAGGGGTCTGACTACTTTCTGAATGCACTGTATAAACTGTTATCCATGTCCTTGTTCAGCCATGACTCCAAGAAGCACAGTATATTACAGTATTTTACAGTATATTACAGTATATTACAGTCCCTTTGATAAGATAATCTTGAAAGGAGCTCGTCCAGTTTGTTCTCCAGTGATTGCACATTCGCCAATAGAGCCGGTTTATTCACTGGCAGCTGTAATCTCATCAGGGCACCGGCCTCTATAGCACTGTCTCCTCCTTCTTCCAGTGTCGGGGATTTGGACCTTGTCTGGGATAATCAATATGTCTTTCACCGCCGACTCTTCGAAGTAGAAGACCTCATCCAAATTTAGGTTAGTGATMGCTGTTCTGATGTCCAGGAGCTCTTTTCGATCATAGGAAACGATGGCAGAAACATGATGTCAAAAAAAGTTACGTTCGGCTCAAAAAAATATACAATGAAGCACAATTGGTCAGGAGCCCGTAAAATGGCCGCTTTCCATAAAATTCTTTATAAAACAGTCTGTGTGTGTCCTGTTGTTTACACCTAGTCTGTAGCTCATTCACTGAATGTCTTATTGTATGTTGTTTTTTCCTGTTTATGGCCTTTTTATGTGTGTGTGCTCTGTCGGTGTGTGCTCTGTGGTGCATTTGAGGTCTGTCTCTGGCCGATGAGTGCCTCGCAGTCTCTATCCATGCAGTCTCTATCGACTTACTTTGTTTGTGTGAGAAATAGAGAGAGAAAGAGAGAGAGAGAGACAGAGAGGTAGAAAGAGAGATTGAGTGAGATCTGTCCCTCTTGGCTGGGTTGTGACACTCCTCTGCCACCAGAGCTCTAATAGGGATGGACCAGTCAGCTCACTCAGTGCAGCTAATGCAGCCCACTGCCCCAGGCCATTGACTAGGCCAGGGCACAGCACAACACACACACACACCATGTGGCCGTCTCGCTCCCTCTCTCTAAATCAAAACAAGGAGGAGGGGGCAATGGCCAGTGACTGTGGGATGTTTTTACTTACTGAGATTTGTTCCATCCTACAGCTATTGCAAATGTATGTACAGTTTCCATTTAATGCGTGTGTGTGTGTGTGTGTGTGTGTGTGTGTGTGTGTGTGTGTGTGTGTGTGTGTGTGGTGTGTGTGGTGTTGTGTGTGTGGTGTGTGGTGTGTGTGTGTGTTGTGGGAGCGGGCAGGTAGCCTAGCGGGAAGAGCGTTGGCTAGTAGCGAAGGATGGTTTGATCCCCGAGCTGACTAGGTAAAAAACCTCTGTCGATGTGCCCTTGAGCAAGGCGACTTAACCCTAATTGCTCCTATATGTGGCTCTGGATAAGGAGCGTCTGCTAAATTAGTTAAAATGTAAAGTGTTGTCAAACTGTTTGTTGCTCATGTGCGCGTGCGTGTGTGTGTGTGTGTGTGTGTGTGTGTGTGTGTGTGTGTGGTGTGTGTGTGTGTGTGTGTGTGTGTGTGTGTGTGTGTGTGTGTTGTGTTGGTGTGTGTGTGTGTGTGTGTGTTAGTGTGTGTGTGTGCGTGGGCATTTGGCTTTTTGTGTGTGCTCTCTCCAGGGACTCATATTAGCACTGCCCTCCCAGATGTTACCAGGCACTTGAAACACACATCATGAATTATGTAGCCCTGTTTCTACATCTCTCCCTCTGATATTTATAGCTCTGCTTTATATATCTATCCTCTTTGTCTGTTACTAGGTGTTTATAAGGTCCCTGTAGTCTTTGAAGGGGTGTCCTATAGCCATTTTGTCTGTATCTATAGTTGTCTGCAAGGACACTGTGACCCTCGATTATTTTTCTGTACAGTAATTTTCCTATGCCCCTGATTAGGTATTTATACAGTATTTATGTAGGATCTTAATTTGATCACCCTGCTGCATGAGAACATTTTAAACTTGAAGTATATTTGARGTTTAAAAAGGCTTCGGAAGTTTGTAATTTCCACTTTTTTCAGACTTAATTTTCCCTCAATAAATATTTATCAACCCTTAATTTATTATAATCAACATAATAATTCACATTTCTTGTTGCTGCAGGATTATTTTCCTGCTTTAGAAAACTGACTCAAATTAAGATCCTACATCTGTAAGGATGTCCTTGGCCTATAGTTTCTACAGTATAGATATAGTGGTTTATGGGGATGTTGTGTCCTTTTTTATTTATTTAACCTTTATTTAACTAGGCAAGTTATAATGTTTTCCTGTACAATGGCCTATCAGTCTCTGTGTGGGGTCGCTGACCCCTCCCCCCTGTGTTAACTGTTTAAAGTCACACTGGGTAAATTGGGACAGAGCAGCCAGTGGAGCAGAAGAGACGTGTTCCCAATGTAGTGGAAACATCTGGACTGTACCCTCTCCCTCTGTCTTGTCCCCGTCTATCTATCTCCCTCCGTCTCTCCTCCTCCCCCTCCCTCTGTCTTGTCCCCATCTATCTATCTCCCTCCGTCTCCCCTCCTCCCCCTCTCTACGTCTCCTCCTCCACATATAGACTGTTACCCCCTCTATCCCCCCATCCTCATCCTCCTCATTGCTCATTGTAAATGTTAGTAGAGTTAAAGAATAGAGTCTGGGGGGTTGTCTGGAGGTCATAGTTTCATCAACAAACAGAACAGAGGAGAGGAGAGGAGAGGAGAGAAGGAGGAAGAGCAGGAAGGATGATTGAGGGATGAGGTAAGCGGTCAGGATTAGTTAGGGGAGAGGGCTGTAGTTAGAACGAGACGGTGAAGCGTAGCTTTTTAATGAAAATATGACAAAGCTCATGTCTTTCTCTCTCTTTCCAACCCCCAGCCCTTACTGCCCACCATAGATCGGGAGAGGGAGAAAGAGGGAGAGAGATTCAGATATTCCTCACTCATTCTGTAGATATGACTGATAGTGAAGGTTTCTGCGTTAATTCTGACATGACTGAACTGTGTGGTCATGCTAACAAAGAGCCTTTTGTGTGCTAGATGGAAAGGGGCGGGGCTAACACAGCAGGATTAGTTATAACACATCAGTGGTGCCAATAAAGCTGCTTTGAATGTGAATTGAGAGGAGTGAAGAGGGCACCATTGATAAATTGTGCATTAGTGGAGGGGGGTGGGGGGTGGGAGGTGTATATATTTAATTGGCTGACACCTGCTACTACTTCAGCCTTTTAATGCACCAGGAGAAAGGGGGGAGGGAGTGTTGTGGGGTCTAGTTTTGAATTCAGACACAGCACCTATTCTATTCCATTCATGGGTTAGTATAGCTTTGTGGATGTGTTAACAATACGATTGGAGCACACTACAATGTGGCTGAGCTGTTATCTACTCCAGCCTTGGCTCAGCTCTCTTCCCCTAGTCTCTTCCCAGTCACCTTTATCTATGATTCACTCTTTATTGATTCACTCTCTATTGTGCTGATTCTCTGTCCATGGTGCTGATTCAGTAGGTTGATTCACTTTCTATTGGAGTAATTCTCTGTCCATGGTGCTGATTCAATAGGTTGATTCACTTTCTATTGGAGTAATTCTCTGTCCATGGTGCTGATTCAGTAGGTTGATTCACTTTCTATTGGAGTGATTCTCTGTCTGTGATTCACTCTTTATTGGAATGATTCACTGTCCGTGGTGCTGATTCAGTCAGTTGAGTCACTCTTTACTATAGTAATCACTCTGTTCTCTGTTTTCATTGTGCTGATTCCCTGCAGATGGTGCTGATATAATTGCAGTGCAGTTTTTTTATTTTTTTATTTTTTATAGCTAGGGCCAGTGTTTTCCTATTCTATTTTAAACCTGCCGAGGCTCATGCCTGTGTTTGTGTGTGTGCATGTGTGTGTGTGTTTGAGTATGTGTAGGTGTGAGCGTATTTCTGTATGCGAGCATGTTCCAGCACTACAGACAGAATGTCTCCTGAATCCACTCAGTTTCTTCTTTCTTTCTTCTCTCGGTGACAGTCCCTCCTCTTTCATCCATTGTTTATCCCCCTCTCTCTTACCACCTTCTCCCACCCTCTTCCCTTCCCTCCAACTCTTTCTCTGTTGAATAGGGGAGGCAGGGGAAGACAGATATCTAATGTCAAACTATGAATATCCTCTCTAAGACACTTCCACATCTATGGAACTTTAAATCATCCCTTCCTTTTTGAGATTTTGAGTACCACACTCGCTCTAATTATTTACAAATACAAAGATGCCTGAACTTTGACCCACTAGTGTGTGTGTGTGCGTGCACTCGTGTGTGTTTTGGTGCCTCTCTGTCTGTATGCCTACACTGAAGTAGGGGAGGGGCGGGCGAGTTAGCAAGCGACTGCACCCCAAACATCGTCACAGAAGCACCCGCAGGATGGCAAGCAGCCCCTAGCAACAGGGAGAGAGGGAAGAAAGCGCGAGAGCGGGAGGGAGGGGGGAAAGACGCAGAACATCAATAAATAATGGCCCCAGTGAGGAGGTGGAAATATGGGCCTCGTTAGCTGTGTGCGCTGCCTTCATTTGCATGTGAGGAAACGAGGCTGCTACTGACTCAAACACACTTTCACACAGTCACATACACTGGCTCCAGACCCACGCCCTACCCTACTGCTGACGTTACAACCACACACTGTCTCTCTCTCTCTCTCTTCTGTTTCTCTGTGTGTATATCTCTATCTCTGTTCTCTCTCTCTCTTCAACCTTTCTCTCTTCTCTCTCTCTCTCTCTCTCTCTCTCTCTCTCTCTCTCTCTCTCTCTCTCTCTCTCTCTCAACCTCTCTCTCTCTTCAACCTCTCTCTCTATCTCTCTGTCTCTCTCTCTCTCTCAACCTCTCTCTCTCTCTCTTGGTTCTGTGTGTGTATATCTCTATCTCTCTGTTCTCTCTCTATCTCAACCTCTCTATCTCTCTGTCTCTCTGTCTCTCTCCTCCTCTCTCTACCTCTCTCTCTCTGGTTCTCTGTGCGTATATCTCTCTCTGTGTCTCTCTTCTCTCTTTCTCTCTCTCTCTCTGGTTCTCTGTGCGTATATCTCTCTCTCTGTCTCTCTCTCTCTCTTTCTCTCTGGTTCTCTGTGTGTATCTCTCTCTCTCTCTCTCTCTCTCTCTCTCTCTCTCTCTCTCTCAATTCATTCAATTCAATGTAAGGGCTTTATTGGCATGCAGAAACATATGTTAACATTGCCAAAGCAAGTGAACTAGATAATAAACAAAAGTGAAATAAACAATCAAAATTAACAGTAAACATTACACTCACAAAAGTTCCAAAATAATAAAGACATTACAGACAGAACAAAAGGGAAAATAAATAAAAATAAATATGGGTTGTATTTACAACCCATGTTTGTTCTTCACTGGTTGCCCTTTTCTTTAGGCAACAGGTCACACATCTTGTTGCTGTGATGGCACACTGTGGTATTTCACCCAATAGATATGGGAGTTTATCAAAATTGGATTTGTTTTCAAATTCTTTGTGGATCTGTGTAATCTGAGGGAAATATGTGTCTCTAATATGGTCATACATTTGGCAGGAGGTTAGGATGTGCAGCTCAGTTTCCACCTAATTTTATGGGCAGTGGGCACATAGCCTGTCTTCTCTTGAGAGCCAGGTCTGCCTACAGCGGCCTTTCTCAATAGCAAGGCTATGCTCACTGAGTCTGTACATATTCAAAGCGTTCCTTAAATTTGGGTCAGTCACAGCAGTCAGGTATTCTGCCACTGTGTACTCTCAGGGCCAAATAGCATTCTAGTTTGCTCAGTTTTTTGTTAATTATTTCCAATGTGTCAAGTAATTATCTTTTTGTTTTCTCATATCTTGGTTGGGTCTAATTGTGTTGCTGTCCTTGGTCTCTGTGGGGTCTGTTTGTGTTTTTGAACAGAGCCCCAGGAACAGCTTGCTTAGAGGAATCTTCTCCAGGTTCATCTCTCTGTAGGCGATGGCTTTGTTATGGAAGGTTTGGGAATCGCTTCCTTTTAGGTGGTTGTAGAATTGAACAGCTCTTTTCTGGATTTTGATAATTAGCGGGTATCAGCTTAATTCTGCTCTGTATGCATTATTTGGTGTTTTACGTTGTACACGGAGGATAGTTTTGCAGAATTCTGCATGCAGAGCCTCAATTTGGTGTTTGTCCCATTTAGTGAATTCTTGGTTGGTGAGCGGACCCCTGACCTCACAACCATAAAGGGCAATGGGCTCTATAACTGATTCAAGTAGTTTTTGCCAGATGCTAATGTATGTCTGTGGTATGTCAAATTTTATGTTCCTTTTGATGGCATAGAAGGCCCTTCTTGCCTTGTCTCTCAGCTCATTCACAGCTTTGTGGTAGTTACCTGTGGCGCTGATGTTTAGGTCGAGGTAGGTATAGTTTTTTGTGTGCKCTAGGGCAACGGTGTCTAGATGGAATATGTATTTGTGGTCTTGGCAACTGGACCTTTTTGGAACACCATTATTTTTGTCTTATTGAGATTTACTGTCAGGGCCCAGGTCTGAAAGAATCTGTGCAGAAGATCTAGGTGCTGCTGTAGGCCCTCCTTGGTTGGGGACAGAAGCACCAGATCATCAGCAAACAGTAGACATTTGACTTCAGATTCTAGTAGGGTGATGCCGGGTGGTGCAGACTGTTCTAGTGCCCTCGCCAATTCATTGATATATATGTTAAAATATAAGCTGGATCCCTGTCTCAACCCACGGTCCTGTGGAAAGAAATGTGTGTGTTGTTTGCCAATTTTAACTGCACACTTTGTTTGTGTACATGGATTTTATAATGTTGTATGTTTTTCCCCTAACACCACTTTCCATCAATTTGTATAGCAGACTCTCATGCCAAATTGAGTCAAAAGCTTTTTTGAAATCAACAAAGCATGAGAAGACTTTGTTTTGGTTTGTTTGTTTGTCAATTATGGGTGAATAAGGGTGAATACGTGGTCTGTCGTACGGTAATTTGGTAAAAGCCAATTTGACATTTGCTCAGTACATTGTTTTCACTAAGGACATGTACAAATCTGCTGTTAATGATAATGCAGAAGATTTTCCCAAGGTTGCTGTTGAGGCATATCCCACGGTGTAAGGAACGACGCTGCAGAAGAGAAGCAGGTAGTTTACAGTTCATTTGGAACGGACATGCAACAGGATAGGAACAGCGTCAGCACTGGGAAACACAAAGACAGATGACAAGCAATGCAGCAGCGGGGAACAGAGCTGGGGAACTGGCAAATATAGGGGAGGTAATAAATAGGTGATTGAGTCCAGGTGAGTCCAATATCGCTGACGCGCGTGACGAGGGTAGGCAGGTGAGAGTAATGATGGTGGCAGGAGTGCGTAATGAAGGGCAGCCTGGCACCGAGTGCCAGGGGGGAAGAGCGGGAGCAGGCGTGACACACAGTAGTTATTGGGGTCAAATTTGTCTCCACTTTTGTGGATTGGGGTGATCAGATTCTAAGATTTGTATTTGATCATTTATATGCTTTTGCTGTTTGTTCTTTGTTATAGAGCCAAAAAGATTGGAGAAGTGGTTTATCCATACATCTCCGTTTTGGATAGATAACTCTTTGTGTTGTTGTTTGTTTAGAGTTTTCCTATTTTCCCAGAAGTGGTTAGATTCAATGGATTCTTCAATTACATTGAGCTGATTTCTGACGTGCTGTTCCTTCTTTTTCTGTAGTGTATTTCTGTATTGTTTTAGTGATTCACCGTAGTGAAGGTGTAGTCTCAGGTTTTCTGGGTCTCTATGTTTTTGGTTGGATATCTCTCTCTCAGTTGCTTCCCCCATATCTTTCCCCCTCTCTCTCCATCCTTATTTTAGTTGTTCTCCCTCTCCTCTCTCCCCTCATACAACCCTCCCAGATTCTGCCTGCTACCCAACAGAATGTCTATAGGTTTTGTAGTGTGTTCCAGGCTGACTTGAAAGCAGTGTGATTTTGACAGGGAAGCCCACCAGTAGGCCTTCCTGTCCTGTGTTTGACAACAAGCCCCAAGCTCAGCAGTCTAACCCACATAATTACAGTATTCATTGACATACACACACACAGACACGCACATACACATAGAGACATAGAGAGGTGCCCACGCTTTTTTGTTATTCCGTCTCACACACATACTGTATGAACACGCACACTCACTTTTCTCCTCCTGCTCTTCCTTCTTCTGCTCCACCCTTCTTGCCTTTAATCTTTCACACCCTGCTTGGTCTCTGCTAACCTAGTGTGTCCTTGACTGACAAGCCCAACAGAGAGCAACAGGCCGGTGAGTAGCAGGGTAGCAGAGTAACATGTAAGCAGGGTAGCAGCGTAACAGGGTAGCAGGGTAGCAGCGTAACAGGGTAGCAGAGTAACAGGGTAGCAGAGCAGCAGGGTAACAGTGTAACAGGGTAGCAGGGTAACAGGGTAGATGGGTAGCAGGGTAGAAGAGTAACAGGGTAGAAGAGCAACAGGGTAGAAGAGTAACAGGGTAGCAGAGCAGCAGGGTAGAAGAGTAACAGGGTAGAAGAGCAGCAGGGTAGAAGAGTAACAGGGTAGAAGGGTAACATGGTAGCAGGGTAGCAGAGTAACAGGGTAGCAGGGTAGTTGGGTGGCAGGGTAGCAGCATAACAGGGTAGCAGGGTAACAGGGTAGATGGGTAGCAGGGTAGAAGGGTAACAGGGTAGAAGCGTAACAGGGTAGCAGAGCAGCAGGGTAGCAGAGGGAATGTGGTGAACTAGCTCTTTATCTAGTGCATCACATCACATTGGCATCTCACTTTATACAGTCAAGTCAGCATGAATAGAATTTTGGGGAGTACAGTGATTTAGTAATTAATATTTTACTCTGTCTGCCACTCTGCTTAACAACAGACAGAAAGGGAGACGAGGGACGGAGAGAGAGAGAGAGAGAGTGAGGGGGAGAGAGGAAGAGAGAGAGGAAGGAAAGAGAGAGTGTGTAAGGGGGAAAATGATTGTGAGGGCTAAGAAGGATAGATCGAGAGAGATGATTAAAGAGAGAAATTGAATAAACAAGAGAAACAATTAAGATGGGTGGATAGTGGAGGAGATCATGTGATTAAAATGGCTCCTGTTCTGGAGGTGTCTACACGGCATCTGTTTGTGACAGATCTCTCTTTCCCTAGTTCTATCCCCCTCTCTCTCTCCCTCCCCCTCTCTCTCTCTCCCTCTCTGTCTACATGTCAGTGTGTTGTGACAGCGTGGCGGTTGGTGTTATGGGGGTTGAAATCTTAAAGTGCACATTATCCTGTAAGGCTTAATTCAGGGGTGCAAACAAGGGCTGACTGTGAAATTACAGCCTGCAATGCGACTGTACCCCTACCCTCAACACACACACAGTCTGTCAGCCTGCACAGTCTCCCTCTCTCCCTCTCTCCTCTCTCCCCTCTCCCCTCTCCGCCTTCTCTCCCTATCTCTCTTTCTCCAGCTCTCCCTCTTTCCCCTCTCTCCTCTCTCCTCTCTCCCTTTCTCTCCCTCTCTCCCTCCTCTCACTCCTCTCTCTCTCTCTCCCACCTCTCCCTTTCTCCCCTCTCTCCTCTCTCCACTCTCCCTCACTCCCTCTTCTCCACTCTCCCTCGCTCTCATTCTCACCCTCTCTACCTCGCTCCCTCTCTCCTCTCTCTCTCTCCCTCTCTCTCCTCTCCTCCTCTCTCTCTCTCTCCTCTCTCCTCTCTCTCTCTCTCTCTCGCTCTCCCTCTCCCTCTCTCCTATCTCCCTCTCTCTCTCTCCCTCTCTCTCACTCCTCCTCTCTCCCTCTCTCCCTTCTCTCTCTCCCTCTCTCTGTCGCTCCTATCTCTCTCTCCTCTCTCCCTTTCTTCCCTCTCTCCTCTCCCTCTCACTCCTCTCTCTCTCCCACTCTCTCCCTCTCTCTCCCTTTCTCTCCTCTCTCTCCTCTCTCCACTCTCCTCACTCCTCTCCACTCTCCTCGCTCTCATTCTCACCCTCTCTACCTCGTTCCTCGCTCCTCTCTCCTCTCTCCCTCTTTCCCTCTCTCTCCTCACTCATCCCTCCCTCTCTCCTCTCTCTCTCTCCCTCTCTCTCGCTCTCATCTCCCTCTCTCCCTCTCTCCTCTCTTCCTCTCTCCCTCTCTCACTCTCTCCCTCTCTTCTCTCTCCCCCTGCTCTCTCCACTCTCCCTCTCTCTCCCCACTTTTTCCTCTCTCCCCTCTCTCCTTTTCTGTCTCCTCTCTCTCCTCTCTCCCTTTATCCTTTCTCTCCTCTCTCCCTCTCTCTTTTCTCTTCAGGACGGCGGCCCTCATCTCTCCCTCTCTCCTCTCTCACTCTCTCACTCTCTCTCCTTCTACCCCTCTCTCCTCTCTCCCTCTCTCCCTCTCTCCCCTTCTACCACTTCAATAAGTGGGCAGGGCCTGTAAGATTGGCACAGGCTGAAAATAGGGCACAGTCTGGCAGGGTACATCACACACTGACCCACTTACCAGACCTGGGCTCATCTTGTTGTGTTCTATAACCACCACAACAATGATAACATTACTGGAGTAGAGATGGTGATAAAGACTGTACTGTATGTGATGAGTGTTTGACCATTTTTGACTCACCAAAGTGTTTCACAATGTGATTGTATTGCATGTTTGATAGGGAGTTCAGCGTGTTTCCTCTTGGTGCTGACAGGATGCTTGCCAAACCAACATGTTTGTCTTCTCAGCATCAAAAAAAAAAAATCAATGGTCTTATTTATGGTCTTATTTTGYACAGTTTTATTTTGTATGAATGTCGGTGAATGTACCACTTGATTTTTGTTGGTTTGTTGATGGTTGCCAAGGATCTGTATAGCAGTCACTCTGCGCTGACTGAGTTGTATGTTGAGGATGTTTAGTTATTTTGAGGCTTTGTTAAATAGTTCTATCTCTGTCTTTCTCTCTCTCTCTCTAACAGCTAACAGGTTTTTCCTGACATCCTTTGGTGCTCTGTACATCTCAGATGTCCAGAAGGAGGATGCCCTCTCTACCTACCGCTGCATCACCAAGCACAAATACAGCGGAGAGACACGCCAGAGCAATGGAGCCAGGCTGTCTGTCATGGGTGAGTAGGACTGTGTGTAAAGTATGTCAGTGTCTGTATTTCTCTGAGTACCAGTATACAGTGTTCTGTGTGTGTAATATACAGTATGTCTGTGAATATGAATGAATAGTATGTGAGTTATTAATAAACATCCCACACCCTTCCCCAGTCCAAAGTGTAAGCTGTCTCCCCCCTCTCCTCCAGACCCCACAGAGTCGTCTCCCTCTATCCTGGACAGTTTCCAGGCGGGGGAGGTGCGGGCGGGTCTGAGTGTGGAGCTTCCCTGCATTGCAGCAGGGTACCCCAGCCCCACAGTGCGCTGGCTGAAGGACGGCCGCCCACTGCCTTCCGATGCCCACTGGACGCGGCGCCTCACAGGTCTGACCATCAGTGACCTCAGGCAGGAGGACAGCGGTAGCTACGCCTGTGAGGTCACCAACAGCTTCGGCTCCAAGGAGGTGTCCGGAGCACTTTATGTCATAGGTAAGGAGATGAGGA
>NC_036863.1:28966538-28968823 GCF_002910315.2 Salvelinus sp. IW2-2015 | reverse complement strand
GCCAAAGGAGCCCCACCCCCTTCCATCACCTGGACACTGGACGACGAGCCTGTGGTGCGAGACTCCGCCTACAAAACCAGCCAGTACACCCTATCAGACGGCCTGACCGTGTCACATGTCAACGTCAGCAGCCCGGCCATCCGTGACGGGGGAGTGTATCGCTGCGCTGCACGCAACTCGGCCGGTAGCGCCGAGTACCAAGCGCGCATAAACGTAAGAGGTGCCTGTCTACTTTTCAATATACACACACCCCACACCCGCACCTATACACACACTAAAACATGCACGTAGTACAGAGACAGGTGGAGATGTGTAGGGAGTTAGATACACTTGCAACACATACACACATCCAACCCACATGCGTACATGCACTAACACACACTATCAGGGATCAAGGTAAGACCCAGATGCAGACTGTCGAAGTAACACTGTATATTGTAGCAAACAGGGGCAGACAAAGACAGGTCAAGGCAGGCAGGGGTTGGAAATCCAGGGTAAGGCAAAGGTACCGGGCGACAGGCAGGCTCAGGGTCAGGCAGAGAGGTCAGGCGGGCGGGAAAAGGGTCAGGACAGGCAAAGGTCAAAACCCGGGAGTACTAGCAAAGAGAGGCTGGGAAACGATAGGAGCTGACAGAGAAAACGCTGGTAAGCTTGAATGAACAAGACAAACTGGCAACAAACAGACGGAGAACACAGGTATAAATACACAGGGGATAATAGGGAAGATGGGCGACACCTGGAAGGGGGTGGAGACAAGCACAAGGACAGGTGCAACAGATCAGCTGGGCTTAGAGTTCATCTCTTCCCGTCATCCCTCTTCCTTTCTCTCAGTTTCTCCCTCTGAATGTGTTTCTCTCGCTTTCTATTTCTCTGTCTGTCTGTCTGTCTGTCTGTCTGTCTGTCTGTCTGTCTGTCTGTCTGTCTGTCTGTCTGTCTGCCTGTCTGTCTGCCTGTCTGTCTGCCTGTCTGTCTGTCTGCCTAGTTTGTCTGTTTCTGTTTCTTTTGCTGTGTGTCTGTCTCTTTGTCTCTCTCTATCTCTAATGCCTGTCTCTATCTATGTCTGTTCTCATCAAGACCTTAGGACAGTGTTACTGAGGGTAGTGTAGTCAAACACGTGCATACACCCATACACACAATCACTTAGACAACACAAATAATTTATAGATATTACAAATATTACCAGTATGATTAGGAGGCATCACTAACCTCCCTCTCTACCCCTCAACCTGCCCCAATCACTCTCTCCCCTGTCCTCCCTCTTTACCCCTCAACCTGCCCCAATCACTCTCTCCCCTGTCCTCCCTCTCTACCCCTCAACCTGCCCTGTCGCTAGTGATTGGTTACCCCTACACTCTACTCATAACAGTCGGCTGTACAAGGACGGCTTCTGCTTGCGTCCTTGAACCAGCACAACCACATCCGCCACGGTATCGGCTGTATGAGCCAACATATGAAACCCTGGAGTAGCTGGATCGTGACTGTGCAGCCAAACAGGAGCGACATGCGAACGAGTCGCAGTGTACCGTACCCTGCTGTCAGTGTTGCGCCAATTCCAGCCACCCAGTACCTCCATCCGACGCAGACTGTCCAACGTCACTGTGCAAGTATGGACGGACAACGGCGTGGCGGGCACAAGGGTAGGGGCAAAGGTTGATCGCAATAACAGGTAACCGGACAATAGAGCCTAGTCATATAGAAACTACCAATCTGACACGGACCTGTTCACTACGCCATGCTAGTGCGATTTGTTGTAAACGAAGTATCAACGTCTTATGAGGCACAGGTTTCCCTTACTAGACATAACGCCAGACGACCTTCAGACGATCTCTCAAACCAGGCGTCCTCTCACACGCCTATAGGGTGTTAACCAATGCTTAATCCCCTTCGTCTTATTTATGGCCACTGAGTGTATTGTGCTAGTGTTGAGTGCTACAGCTGTGCACGCCGCCGCATTATAGGTGTCGCTGTGCTGATTGTCAGGCGAGGGCGTCTGGTAAGCAGGGTGTGTCTGTCCGATTGTCATCCGCCTTGCGAGGCGCTGTACGCCGAGGCTGTGTGTATCCGTGGCGCTCTAGAGGTGTCGCTGTGTGGTTCTGCTTGTGCACGCCTAGCCTAGCACTGCGCCTGTGTTCGCCTGATGGTGTGTTTGTCGGGGCGCTGTAGACTGTGGTGCTGATTCGACGACGCGCGGCGGGCTCGCTCAGACTACGCGTGCTCCCACCACCATCCACCTGCATGCACCCTCACCGCACCATGCATGTGGACGTGTGCCTGTCCCATGATTC
>NC_036863.1:28963917-28966506 GCF_002910315.2 Salvelinus sp. IW2-2015 | reverse complement strand
TTTAATTAGATTAATCATAATGAGGCCCAGATTAAATCCCCTAGATGTCTCAGCTGTAGCACCCCCCACCCCCACCCCCTCCGCTACCATGGCAACGGCATGACTTCTTCCACCAGTTGGCCTCTAATCGGAGCCCCTATTATGGGCTAGTGGAGATGGCAGGGGTGGGTAAGTCAGGGGGCATACTACACTGGCCAACAACAGCCTGCTCTGTGCCCCTCTCTCTACACCCAAGGTGTCCAATCCAGTCCACACACTCTCTCACGCTCTCCCTTTCTCTGACCTCTAACCCCTGACCTCTGTAACCTCTGCCCCCCAGTTCCGCCCCTGATCCAGCCCTTTGACATCCCCTCCACGTCGGTAGGAAAGCTGATGTACATCGCCTGCGTGGTGTCGTCAGGTGACATGCCTATCCGCATCACCTGGCACAAAGATGGGCAGCTTATCGTGCCTGGCTCCGCCTCCGGCGTTGGCATAGAGACCAAGGAGTTCATGAGCTCCCTGCAGATCTCCAAGGTGACCCTGAAGCACAACGGCAACTACACCTGCATTGCTAGCAACGCCGCGGCAACCGTCAGCTGGGAGAGACAGCTGATCGTCACCGGTGAGAGAGGGAGGAGGGGACGAGATGGGAGGAGGGGAAGAGATGGGAGGAGGGGAAGAGATGGGAGGAGGCGAAGAGATGGGAGGAGGGGAAGAGATGGGAGGAGGTGGTTGAAAAAAGGTGGCGGGTGAGATGCAAAAAGAGGGTTGAAAAATGTGTGTTGTTGAAGAATCAAGGGAAGGGCTGATTGGGTATAAGTGTCATTTGAAAGGAAGAGTTATTATTGGTGAATAATGAAGAACCTCCACCATTTTAGAGATGTTATCATGTATAATGACTGTTATTCTATACTGATTGTAACCAATATACCTTTTTCACCTCAGTTCCCCCTCGCTTCGTGGTACAGCCTAACAACCAGGATGGGATCTATGGGAAGGCAGGAGTACTCAACTGCTCTGTGGAGGGATACCCTCCTCCCAAAGTCATGTGGAAACACGCCAAAGGTAAAGACCCTGCAGCACTGACATCAACTAACTAACTAACTGTCTACTATTCTACTATTCCATTCATCTTAGTAAAATAACTTATATATAATCATTTTCATCATCAAGTTGAATTGATGATGAAAGAGACAATTAGACAATTTTTGTATTTTTATTCTCTACTGTAACATCATAACTTAGAAACCATGATCACTATGGGTAACTTTGAGTTGGCCTGTCCGTGCCGTTCCTCCCTGTAGGTACAGGGAACCCCCAGCAGTACCACCCTGTGCCTCTGACTGGTCGGATCCAGATCATGGGGAACGGCTCCCTGCTGATCCGTCACGTCCTGGAGGACGATCGGGGATACTACCTCTGTCAGGCCTCCAACGGAGTGGGCTCTGACATCAGCAAGAGCATGGTTCTTACTGTCAAGAGTGAGTAGCCTCTCTCTCTCTCTCTCTCTCTTTCTCTCCGCTCTATCTTTCTATCCGAAACTTTCATGTTGTACATTTCTTGGTTCAATGTTGTGTCTACTTCCAGCCCTGGGCTGAGCTTGGTTCTCCCCTCCTGTTTGACCCCAGCCCTGCGCTGAGCTTGGTTCTCCCCTCCTGTTTGACCCCAGCCCTGGGCTGAGCTTGGTTCTCCCCTCCTGTTTGACCCCAGCCCTGGGCTGAGCTTGGTTTCCCTACTGTTTGACCCCAGCCCTGGCTGAGCGTGTTTCTCCCTCTGTTTGACCGGCCTGGCGCCTGAGCTTGGCGCTTCTCCCCTCCTGTTTGATCCCAGCCCTGGGATGAGCATTGGTTCTCCCTCCTGTTTGGACCCCAGCCCTGAGCTGAGCTTGCTTCTCCCCTCCTGTTTGACCCCAGCCCTGGGCTGAGCTTGGTTCTCCCCTCCTAGTTTGACCCAGCCCTGAGCTGAGCTCTTGGTTCTCCCCCTCCTGTTCGACCCCAGCCCTGGGTGAGCTTGTTTCTCCCCTTCTGTTTACCCCAGCCCTGGGCTGAGCTTGGTTTCCCCTCCTGTTTGACCCAGCCCTGGGCTGAGCTTGGTCTCACCTCTCTGTTTGACCCCAGCCCTGCTGTTGAGCTTGGTTCTCCCCTCCTGTTTGACCCCAGCCCTGGGCTGAGCTTGGTTCTCCCTCCTGTTTGACCCAGCCCTGGTGCTGAGCTTGGTTCTCCCTCTTGTTTGACCCAGGCTCTGGGCTGTAGCTTGGTTCCCCCTCCTGTTTGACCCCAGCCCCTGGGCCTGAGCTTGGTTCTTCCTTCTTGTTTGACCAGGCCCTGGCTGAACTTGGTTCTTCCCCTCTGTTTTGACCAGGCCCTGGGTATTGACTTGTTCTCCCCTCGTCGTTTGACCCCAGCCCTGAGCTGAAGCATCTGTCTCCCCTTCCTGTTGACCCAGCCCTGGAAGCTGAGCTTGTTTCTCCCCTCCTGTTTGACCCCAACCCGGAGCTAGCTTGGTTCTCCCCTCACTGTTGACCCAGCCCTGGGGCTGAGCTTGGTATTCTCCGTTCTGTTGGACCCAGGCGCCTGGGCTGAACTTGGTCTCCTCTACCTGTTGGAA
>NC_036863.1:28950033-28961044 GCF_002910315.2 Salvelinus sp. IW2-2015 | reverse complement strand
ATTTGTCCTGTCCATCCTGGCTGCCCTGTCTGTCCTGTCTGTCCTGGCTTTCCTGTCTGTCCTGTCTGTCCTGGCTGTCCTGTCCATCCTGGCTGTCCTGTCTGTCCTGTCTGTCCTGTCTGTCCTGTCTGTCCTGTCTGTCCTGTCTGTCCTGTCCGTCCTGTCTGTCCTGTCTGTCCTGTCTGTCCTGTCCTGTCCATCCTGTCTGTCCTGTCTGTCCTGTCCATCCTGGCTGTCTGTCCCTGGCTGTCCTGTCCATCCTGGCTGCCCTGTCTGTCCTGGTTGTCATGTGTGTCCTGGCTGTCCTGTCCCTCCTGGCTTCCCTGTCTGTCCTGGCTGTCCTGTCTTTCCTGTCTGTCCCTGGCTGTCTGTCCATCCTGTCTGTCCTGGCTGTCCTGGCTGTCCTGTGTGTGGTTTTGAAGAAAAGAAAAGGTTCTGATGAATTGGTGATGAAAACAAAACAGCAGGAACCCCTCAGATCAATAACCCATGTCGGCGGAGAGGAGGAGGAAACAAGGAAGAGGGGAGGAGGGAGCTGGGAAGAGAGGGGGGGGCGGGAGGGCCACGAGGGCTCGGAGCGTGAAATGAAACAGATAGTGATGGAGGGTCGATTTCTATTTTCTACACACCTGTACAGTTCCTTGATTTTTCAAATCCCCATCCCTCTTTCCTTCTCTCATTTTGCCATATCTATTTATCATATTCATGAATATCTCTCTCTGTGTGTGTCTCCAGTTCCAGCCATGATCACGTCGCACCCAACACCACCATGGCCATCAAGGGCCAGGTTGAAGGAGCTGAACTGCACAAGCGCGGGGAGAGCAGCCAATCATCATCCGCTGGAGAGGGGCGACACCGTCATCGACGCCGAGAGGAACCCCCGCTACTCCATCACCATCAACAAGAAAGGGGACGAGGTCATCTCCACGCTCAAGGTTAGACACTGACGAAAGAGGGCAAAATGTTGAGAGAAAATTGAAATTGAAGAGCATATGATTTAGAACAGAGCCCAATTGATTTGAGATGAAAGTACTAAAGGGTCACAGTATTATATGCTGGGTAGTTTTGACCACTAAAATATTCCATGCCGTCTCTCTGTCTTCTATGTGTGTTGCTGTCCCATGCAGCTGAAGCCAGCGGAGCGCGGGGACTCAGTCTTCTTCTCCTGCCATGCCATCAACTCATACGGAGAGGGGCGAGGACTCATCCAGCTTTACCGTGCAAGGTGCCTATCTCTCGCACTCTGCTATTACTGCACATAGGCTCACTGTTGACAGACCAGTGATTGAGGTCAAATTGTACTTAACCTCCTCCACTCACACACACAGAGCCTCCTGACCCTCCTGAGTTGGAGGTGAGAGAGGTGAAGGATCGCAGTATGAACCTGCGCTGGATCCAGGGTTCGCCGGCAACAGCATCAATCACCAGCTACGACATCGAGTATAAGAACAAGTCTGGTACGAGTCCAACCAGTTTAAAACCTCACATCCCTATTGTCCTCAATCTAACTCCCTTTTCTCTGGTCCTCTAATTTCCTCTCTATCTGCTTCTATATGTTACAGATACTTGGGATCACAAGTACACCACCAGGAACATCTCCCCCACTAACAACCAGGCTAACATCGTGGAGCTGCACCCTGCCTGTGTCTACAGCATCCGCATGTACCCTTCAACAGGCTCGGACGCAGCCAGCCTAGCAAGGAGCTCCCCCATCAGCACTGAGGAAGCACGTACGTCTAACACACACTTATATAAACACACATCACAAACACACACACACCCTAATTAAAATGCTGTCTTGTTTGGGTGTCATTGACAACCCTCATTTCAACATCTCACGTCAACAGAACCTGATGGGCCCCCTATGGACGTGATCCTCCAGCCAATGACGTCGCAGAGCATACGGGTCACGTGGAGGGTAAACGTCACTGACCATCATGCCTCTTTTCCTTCATGCTATAATACCATAATAACTGAGACATTCAAACTAACCATCATTGATCTCCAGTCAGTGTCCTGACAGAGCTGTCCTCTGCCTCTCCTCTCAGGCCCCCAGGAAGGAGCTTCAGAACGGGGTGATCGCGGGCTACCAGATTGGTTTACCGTGAGAACGGGCCGGGCAGTAACGGCCAGTACAGCATTGTGGAGATGAAGGCCACAGGGACAGTGAGGTGTACACCCTGGACAACCTGAAGACAGTTTGCCCAGTATGGAGTGGTGGTGCAGCCTTCAACAGGGCTGGCACTGGCCCCTCTAGGCACTGAGATCAACGCTACCACCACTGGAGGATGGTAAGACTGGAGGGAGGGAGGGAGGGAGTTTGGAGGGAGGGTGGAGGGAGCTAGACTTGAGGTTGTTGTGGTAGGGAGGGATGGCGAATGCAAGAGAGAGAGAGGGGGGGGGGGGGTTGGTGATGGGAGGAGATTCATACTCTGCTTGTAATAATAATAACTTAATTTGTATAGTGCTTTTCAATACAGGTAACAAAGTGCTTCACATCATAAAACAATACAATAATAGTACTAACAAAGAAACAAAGACAGGAGGAAGGAGAATGAAACAAGATAGCTAATTAAAATGAAACATTAAAAGCATCTTTATAAAAGTGGTAGTCAGAAGGGATTTCAAAAGATGCACTGAATCTGCAAGCCTGATCTGCTCTGGCAGACCATTCCAAAGTCAAGGGGCCCGAATGGCAAATGTCTGGTCTCCTTTCGTTTTCAACCTAGACTTGGAATGATCAACAGTGCCCTGCCAGAGGATCTCAGGCTGCGTCCTGGCTCGTAGGGAGATAAAAGATCTGAGATATAGGATGGGGCTAAACCAAGCCTAGGCTTAAACGTGACTGGTAGCCAAGCTAAAATAGGTGTGGTAATATGGTAACATTCTTTAACATTCTGTTAAAAGCCGAGCTGCAGCATTTTGTAGATGATGGAGTGATTTCTGAGACATGTATACAAAGATCTACAGTAATCTAGTTGTGAGGAAATCAAAGCATGTATAACTTTGCCAGATCAGTGGCTGAAATAAAATTWAAAAAATTAGATGATAAAAGCAGGACATGCAGCTCAAGGTTTAGGTAAGGGTCAAAGAAGACACCAAGGCTTTTGTCCGTAGTTTTTACTTTGGTGGACAAATGACCAAGGTTATTTACAATCTGTGTTCTAGCAAGGTGGGGGCCAAATAAAACAACCTCAGATTTCTTCCCATGAGCTGGAGAAAATTGTCAGACATCCAACATTTGATGTCAGCAAGAGACATATGAAGTGTAGCTACGCTAGCTTGGTCACTGGATCTGATTGGTAGATAAAGCTGCGTGTCATCCGCAAAGCAGAACAGGTGGATTTGTTTAACTTGCCGACAGGAATAGAAAATAGAGTCCAATGTAAGAATAGAGCTGCACCATGCATTGATTCAGTTGTGCAAACACACTCTCACACACACAGTCTCTGAGACAAAATGGAGGAGATGAACATGCAGCACATCCCCCATCACTCTCCAGTTCTAATTAGCTCCCTCATTAGACTGAGAGAGAGAGAGGCCCATTACTCTATGAATATGCTTGGCCACTCTGCCTCTCTCTCTTCCTCCCCCTCTCTCTTCTTCACTGGTTATCTCTCTATTCCCTTTCAATTCACACCCTTTCTTTTTTTTATCATTCAATTTGTTTTTCTCCTCAATCTCTCTCCCCTTGCTTTCATTGGGGAATCCCCGTCTCCTTCTCTCAATACTCTCTTGTTTAATCTTTACATCAGACAGACAACATCTTAGTCCCTCAGCCTCCCCCCGTGTGTACAGCCTTAATGATAGAGATAGATGTAGATCCTGATTATGATAATAGTAGTGATAACTAAAACACACTCTCTCAGATTGTCTGTCTGTCTGTCGCTGCTGCTTCTACAGCTGCAATTATCACACAGCTGGACACATTGTCCTCTGTCCACACCTTCTGCTTTTTATCCTCCGTCTGCATCTCATCAACATCCTTCATGTTAACCCTTGTCAGTCCAGTCTGCCCTGTTATATGCTACTGTGTATCCCTCTTTCCCTTCCCCCTTATTATTATTATTTATTATTTAACCTTTATTTAACTAGGCAAGTCAGGTAAGAACAAATTCTTATTTACAAGACGGCAATACCTGCCTCTCCCTCGCTCTCTCTCTCTCTCTTTGTCATCCCTCACTTTCTACATCTGTTTCTCTCCCCATTGCAGTGATTGAAAATTGAAGATTGGAATAAATAGTATTTTTTTGCAATTACTATTATTTCTGTCCTATTAGTCAGAGATAGCTGTGTTCAATAACATACACTATAGCCCTCTGTGATGTTAACCGATGACCTTTCTCCTACCCCCAGTGCCCAGCCAGCCACCCCAGAACGTGCGGGCCATCTCGGTGACGTCAGACGAGGCGGTGATCACATGGGCGGAGCCCCCGCGTCTGACGCTGCATGGCGTGCTGAAGGGATACCGCGTAGTGTTCTGGTCCCTCTTCCCTGACGGAGGTGGGTGCTGTGAGGGCCAGGCACAGGGGCCGATGCAGAGTAATTATCACTACTATCATTCTAACTAAACCCCAAACCCATGGCCCCACCTGTCTGTCTGATGTCTGACATGGGTGTGTGAACCTGTACCAAACACTCTAACTGTGCCTTAGCCTGCCCTGCTCCCCACCTGTCTGTCTCTGTGTGTGTTAACCCTTAACTCACACCCCTCTTCTCATCTGGCACCTAACCCTTCACACGCCCCATTCCCAATCTGTCTTTTGTTTACCTGGAATTAAAAAAAGATATAGTTGTTTACCTTCCCTAACCTGTATTTTCCTCCCAGTAGGTGTACTTGAGATTCATGAGCAAACAAGGCTTACTTTCTCTCTCTCTCTCTCGCCTCTCTCCCTCCTCTCTACTCTCTCTCTACGTCTCTACGTACCTCATCTCCTTCATCTAACTCCGCCTGTACTGCTCTCTACATCTGCTCCTCTCTCTCATCTCTCTCATCTCTCTACTCTCTCTCTCTCCATTCATGTCTACTTCTCTTGTCTCATGCTCTTGTGTCTCTGTGTCCTGTCTTGTCTCTCGTCTCTGTCTCTGTCTCTAATGTCTCTCTCTGCTCTCTGTCTCTTCTACTGATCTCTGTCTCTGTCCTCTCTCGTTTAATAGAAAATGCAACTTCAACTAACAAGGGCAAAAAGTCACTCACCAGTAATAATCAGCTACTCTCTTGAGTAAATCCAGTCTAAGAAGTATTTGGTTTTAAATTTACTTCAGTATGCAATAAGTAAATGGTAATGTGGGTAAACAATATACTTTTAAGTATTGGATGCTAAAAGTTATAATGTCCTCACTGTATTTAAGTCAACCCAAAATCCGGACACACTTTCTCTGGAGTTCTCTCTTTAAAATTTTCACAGATAGTCTAGAGACAGACCTTAAACATTCCTCTGCGACTCAGAGATCATCTTTATACATATTCCGTATGCATATTGTGTTACGAGATGCTTCACTACCTTTAGATCAGTATGGCACTAGGATCACCTAGCGTCATGTCTCCCGATTGATCATCAGTGCGCGAGTGATCTTTTGATAATTTTCCTCTGTCCTGCTAGCCATGTTCCAATAATCTAATTGTATGGGGGACATTTGGTGTGTTTAGTACGCAATTTTATTGGAGAAAAAGAGCTACATAAGTTTTCTCCTTAGGAAATATAGTGAACGGGAGCACAAAATAATCAAAATTTTCTAATAGTAAAGGAAAGAGTACAGATAGCCGCTCCTCTCTCTCCCCCAAATACACTCACTTCTTAAAGTTATTCTTACTTAAGTATTTACACTCAAGTGCTTTCTAACTTGAGTCAAGTTTCTGATTAAGGTTTCCTTTATCTTTACCTCAAGTAGGAACACGTGTCTGGTTACTCTGTTTGCCACCAACTTTGGTACTACAGTGTTCAGTCTTGAGAGACCAACTGGGAACTTGGTTTATTACGAAGCTAACTGGGGAAACAAACGCAAGCTCCTTGCCACGTGAAAATATATGTCTGTGAAACAGTCTTCCAACCTCGCTAATTCCAAGTTGCGTGGACATTCAGGCCTCGTTTCTGGTTAAGCTCTGACCCTGAAGATCAGCGCTGACCGTCATGAATCTCGACCTTTGTTTTTTTCTGAAGTTTCTCCAGTTTTGTTCTTGGAAAAGCATCTAATAAGCATCTCAGAGAGGGGAATTGCTCAGAACTTTGATCGACAAAGGGTTAATGACAAAATTTCCACAAGGTACCTGCCAGGCCCAGCCTTCCTGTCAAGTGAGCTACACACATACAAGGTGAGCGCAAAAATGTCTATCGTATCGCTACTGCATACATATTATAAATGTCTTACCATATAAAATTTTATTATATGTAGATCTATGCCGACGCCGATATATGTATACCTGTAATGCTAAGACCAAGTAAGTACTCAAGGTGTATGTTGTGTAGTAAGCTGTATGTAGCCGCATGTGCCTCAAGCCTACATTAATTTGGTCTCTTTCCCGCCTCATCAATTTAGCCTACTGTTCTGCTGACCTTGGTGGTCAGCCTATAATGGTCCCTGCTTTTAGAGAATGTAATCAATCAAATATTGTAAAGAGCTGTTTTGCATTGTCTGCTTCATATGCGTCCCTTTATTTATGCTAAGGTTCTGACTTGCGTGTCAACAGGGAGAATATCTGTACAGAACGGCCCATAATTCTGTATATTCTGGTCTGCTGTAACGTCATGCATTTCAAAAGTCGCGGACACACATAGTAAGTATTTGACTTAACGTCCGTCTCCTAGCTGGTCTCATTAAGTGTCTGTAATTCAAAATTATTGAATGCCTCTATCCTCTTGATGTCCCCTTTAGCTGACATATCGTTTGTACATATAACTAATACAACATATCAACATAGACATTCTTACTTGGTCACATACACCGTGTTTTAACAGATGTTAATTGCAGGTGTTATTGCGGGTGTAGGTAACGCTCTGCTTTCAATTGTCAGTAGAGTAAACACGTTTTGTTTTAAGCAAGTCAGCATATCAGCTTTTGTTTTTTAAACGGCAAGTAACAGTGAGGCTGAAAGGAACTTGTTTTCACTGCCCAGACAAGACTCCACTGATAGCCAAGTGTACGCTAGTGGGTAAGGATTCCACCCCCATGGTTGCTGAAAGAGCTCCTGCTGTTGGGGAACAGCTTTATGAAAGCCCTAACAGTTCTGGGGCACCGTATATGTGCAACGAATGTTTATCTGTTTAGGTGTCGTGTGTGTTATGTGGCTGCGCTGGCATACGCACAACACAATTGCCACCACGATGTTCAAGTTTTGAAGGAGCGTGCAGTTGGCATGCTGACTGCAAGAAGTCCACCAGAAGCTGTTGCCAATTAGATTAATGTTAATTTCTTCCATCCATTAAGCCCCCTCCAATGTTTGTTTTAGCGAGATTGACAGTACATTCCAACGCGGCCTCAACACTGCAGGTCACACCACCCGAAGCTGACTGAAACTGAAGAGTTTTCTGTTTGTAATAAAGCCCTTTTGTGGGGAAAAACCATTCTGATTGATCTGGCCGTGGCTGCTACAAGGTGGCTTGGGGGTGCAGACATCAGGTGTGCACTTGGGAGGGCATCCCTCTCTCTCTTCCTTTGCTAGGCCCACTCTCACTTGGGAGCTGGATCCCACCCATGGCCAGTGGGGAACATCCATAGATTAGGCCAAATGAATTTATTGTCAAAGTGACTCGATTTCCTTATTGTAACTATGTGTAACTCAGTGAAGATTGTTAAGATGTCAACCAGAGATGTTTGAGCAGATAATTGACAATGCTGCATTTCGGCTGACCTATAAGCGCGTCATGTTTTACGAAGAAATGTTGGCAGCTATGCTCCAACTGGCCTGCGACAACCACACACGCACGTGTATGGCGTGAGTGTGGGCCGAGCGGTTTGCTGATGGTCAACGTCTGTAAATAACTCGAGTGCCTCCATGGTGGCGGTGGGGTTATGGTATGGGCAGGCATAAGCCAACGAATCACAATTGCATTTTATTGGATGGCCAATGTTGAATGCAACATATAATACACGTGAACGAGATCATTGAGCGGCCAATGTCGAAGGCCCCAATTTTTAAGGGGCGTACAGTAACCTGTGACCAACAGATGAAATATCTGTATTCCCCAGCATGTGAAACTCCTTAGATTAGGGCCTTAATTGAATGTTTTCAATTGACTGATTTCCTTATATGACTGTAATTCAGTAAAACATCTCTTGAGAATTGGTTTGCGTTTGCTATATTTTTTGTTCGGAATGAGTATAATATATTGACGTGTTTGTACAGTTCAATAAGACAAAGCAGTTACTTAAGGCCAAAACTAAAAGTAGGGGTGGATGGTGTTAAAGCGTATAAACGCAAAAAGTTCTCTAGCAACTCCAAAGGTTTTTTTCGAATCTCAGCAACTTTAGCAAATTAGCGAACTTTGCAACTACTTACTACAGTTTTTAGGCTAGCTTTGCAACTATTAGCAATGTTGAGCTAACCCCTAACCCTAACCCCTAGCCTAGCTAATGTTAGCCAGCTACCTAACATAGTTTTTTAGCCACCGTATGCTTAACGTTAGCAGCAAAGTAAATTGGATTTCGTCAAGCCTAATGCATGCCGTTTTTTTCAAGTTGTGTAACATATTGTGATTTTGCAAATTTCGTAAAATATTGTACGAAATTGCAATTCATGAAATATCATGTGAATGGATGAATTGGGACATTCCACAACTTAAATACATATCAGAATACGAACGTAACATTAGTCAATACTAAATTGAGTGTCCCCGGATTGTTTTTTCTATAATTGCTTGTGTTTGCTTTGTTGGCCTTAAAAGCGCTTGGAGATGTTGTATGTTAATGAATAGCGCTCTATACTAGTTGGAATCAAATTAATATTATTATTTATTATTATTATTACTATGATCCAAATTGCTTTTGAACAGATCAAGTAAAATGTGAAGGATTTTTTAAAGTGCACAATGAATAGCGCAAAACAGCCCAAATATCATTCAATTACCAAGTGTGGCCACTACAGAAGAGACAGCCTGCACCAATGCAGCAGACACTGAAAAAGAGTGCTGGGTGTAATATAACAAATTAAATTATAATTAGCCTCAGGCAAACTTAAATCCCCTCAGAAAAATAGTTGAATGGGTAGAGATTATTGATACCGAATATAATTTACATGCAGCATGTGAAAGCCACTTCACACATGCAGACTCTAAATGTAGAGGAACTATCTAAGGTGACATCCTGCACCTGTTACACCTATTGCACTGCATGGCAGCGTGGTCTCTGTCAGTTTTTGATCTGTACTGACATGTTTATGTATTAAGTTGTGTTTATAGTGTCCAGTAACACGTGCTCAAACAGCTCCCTCTATAATGCAAACACAGCTGTGGCTGCAAACCTTTCAAATCAATCAAAATCAAAATGTATTTGTCACATACACAGTGGGTTAAAAGCAGATGTTAATGCGATGTGTAGCGGAAAGTGGCTTGTGCTGTCTATGTTCTGACCATGCAGTAATATCTGAACAAGTAATATAACCTAAAAACAATTTCCACACAACTAACCTTATATACACAAGTGTTAAAGTGAATTGAATACGAATATGTAGACATAAAAATATTATAATGAGTGATGGCCGAACGGCAATAAGCATAGATGCAGTAGAATTGGTAAGAGTACAGTATATACATAATAAGATGAGTATTGTCGGGTAATGAAAACATTATTATGAAGTGGTCATTGTTTTTAAAGTGGCTAGTGAATACATTCAGTCAGAGCAGTAAGATGGTAAGCGTACAGTATATACAATATGAGAAATGAGTAATGTAGGGTATGAAAGAAACATTAAATAAAGTGGATTGTTCATAAAGTGGCTTAAGTGGTACATCTAAATTTACATCAAAGATGGCAAGATGCGAGTAGATGGTATAGGCGTACAGTATAGATCAGTATGGGATGAGTACAATGGAGGAGTCTGAATGTATTCAAGGGGAAATTTACACAAGAAAAAATAGGCGTCCTTTTTTTCTTCCAGCACCTTCATTGGATGGCCGTCTATGATTTGAAGCCATTGGACATGGACTCAAGACCATCCATTGTTGCGTTGTTTTCTATAATGAATGAAGTTGTAATAATTAATAGTAGAACACAGAATTAAAAAAAATCCTAAACCAGGAGCAAATAAAACAGAGAAAACAGAAATAAAAATAGTAATTGTACGGGCTCCTTAGAGGTTGTTTAGCCAGGTATATTTGACAGAAAATCACATCTCTTGTACACCAAGGACCTGGGGAGGTGTTTCGGGGTGATGGAGGAGAGAAGAATGTGATCTTATTTTGAATGGCTATATGCAAAAAAAAATTTGTAGCTTTGTGTACAAGTTACATTTTCTATGCTAGAAAAGGTGTGGAGCCCTGCAATAGGATATTTTATGATATTTGGAATATACAGTAATGCTTGGAGAAAAAAATTTTGATTGAGGATGAGTAGATAACTGTAAATAAAATCATCATCAGGGTGGGTTGCTTACCATTTGTCCGTATTTCCAACACATGTATCAAGTGTGTATTAAATCATGGTGTAATGGAGAATTAGTTTTTGCATATCCGAAATCTCCCTGAGACACCCTCGTGGAGGTTTCACTGTGACCCTGGAGCAATTAAATGTTAAGTGTCCATCTCAAAGGCACATCGGCAAGATTTTTAGCCGGGCTTTTAGCCGACCTTTCGTTACTGGCCCAACCTGCTTAACTGCTAAGGCTGCAGTGCAGGCGCATTGGCAGCTGCCGAATGAGCAGTTTAGGGGGTTAAGTTAAGTTTCAGATATTGATGCGCAGCAACCCTCTTCCTGTTCCCGGGCTCACTCCCGCCAGATTTTCTTTCTCTGTCGGCACTGTGATTCAAACAGGAAGACCTTCCGGTTACTGGCCGCTTCTCTAGACCTCGGGGCTACC
>NC_036863.1:28945761-28949948 GCF_002910315.2 Salvelinus sp. IW2-2015 | reverse complement strand
CTCTCCCTCCCTCTGCCTCTCTCTCTCTCTGTCTCTCTCTCTCGCCCTCCCTCTACCTCTCTCTGTCAGAATGGGGAGAGATGCAGAACATCACTACAACTCGTGAGCAGGTGGAGCTGAGAGGGCTGGAGAAGTTCACTAACTACAGTGTCCAGGTGCTGGCCTACACACAGGCTGGAGACGGGGTCAGGAGTAATGTCCTGTACATCCAAACCCGCGAGGACCGTGAGTACACACACACGTGCACTTGCGTGGACACACACTTATACAGTACATTTACTCCCCCTGACTTTAACCCATACAGATGTAGGATCTTAATTTGAGCCAGTTTTCTACAGCAGGAAAATAATCCTGCAGCAACAGGAAATTTGAATTGTTATGGTGGATTATAATTAATGGACATTTTTGTAGGGGTTGATCCATTTTTCGTAAGGGAAAATCAAATCTGAAATTTCAAAGCGGAAATGACAAACTTAAACCTGAAATACACCAGAGATAGTCAGAGACACAGTCCCACTGAGATGCTGACTGCTTGGAAGGGAGGAGAAGCTCAGCGGGGAGTTGCATGTGTGTGTGGGGGTGTAGAGGAGGATGTCAGGGTGTATCTCAAACCCATCACTAAAGTTAATTTGTGTAGTGAGACCCCATTACCAGTGCTAATGAGAATTAAGAAGCTTTGGGCCCATGGCTGAGGGCTCGTGACTAGAGATAGGGGGATAGAAGAAGAGGGGTAAAGGGAGAAGCAAAATGGGGGAGAGGAAGGGTACTGCTCCCCAGCACCTAGCCCTGCAGCCAACCAGCCAGGCAGCCAACCAGCCAGGCAGCCAACCAGCCAGGCAGCCAGGCMCAGGGATTAACTCCTCCTGGATTAGAGATCATTAATTTAGTGCTTACACCATTGGAGGCGGGATTACAGGCCGATCCCTGTCCCGTTCACTCCCCTAAACAGAAGGAGAAGCGGAGTGGAGAGAGAAAGGAGGGAGGGAGTGAGGGAGAGGTGGCACAGCTGGGCCTGTCCGGGTGAGGGAGCGAGATATGAAATATGAAAATAAATAAGAAATGGGAAGATGAATGGAGGAAAAGAGAAAGGTTAGCCCTTCTGTGTTTGCTCTGCTTTGATAGATGCTTTGATAGCTCTTTCTATAACATCTAATATTACAGTAACCACCACTGTTTCAGTCTTGGTGCTGCATTAGATTTCATATATGATAGCTGTGGTTGTCCCTCTCTCTGAAGGGTTATGATAGCTGTGGTATGTCCCTCTCTCTCGAGGCTTTACTGTGTTGTCTTCTGTATGTTGCTGTTGTTGCCCTCTCTTCTGAAGGGTTATGTTAGCTTGTGGTTGTCCCTCTCTCTGAAGGGTTAATGATACTGCGTTGGTTGTCCCTTCTCTTGAAGGGTTATGGTAGCTGTGTTGTCCCTCTCTTCTGAAGGGTTATGATAGCGTGCCGTTGTCCTCTCCGGAAGGGTTTATGGGTAGGCTGTGGTTTGTCCCTCTCTCTGAAGGGTTATCTGTTAGCTGTGGTTGTCCCTCTCTCTGAAGGTTATGATAGCTGTGGTTGTCCCTCTCTCTGAAGGGTTTATATAGCTTGTGGTTGTCCCTCTCTCTGAAGGGTTATGGTAGCTGTGGTTGTCCCCTCTCTGAAGGTTATGTTAGCTGTGGTTGTCCCTCTCTCTGAGGGTTATGTTAGCTGTGGTTGTCCCTCTCTCTGAAGGGGTTATGGTAGCTGTGGTTTGTCCCTCTCTCTGAAGGGTTATGTTAGCTGTTGGTTGTCCTCTTCTGAAGGGTTATGATAGCTGTGGTTGTCCCTTCTCTCTGAAGGGTTATGATAGCTGTGGTTGTCCCTCTCTCGAAGGGTTATGGTAGCTGTGGTTGTCCCTCTCTCTGAAGGTTATTAGCTGTGGTTTGTCCTCTCTCTGAAGGGTTATGTTAGCTGTGGTTGCCCTCTCTCTGAAGGGTTATGTAGCTGTGGTTGTCCCTCTCTCTGAAGGGTTATGGTAGCTTGTGGTTGTCCTCTCTCTGAAGGGTTATGTTAGCTGTGGTTGTCCCTCTCTCTGAAGGGTTATGTTAGCTGTGGTTGTCCCTCTCTCTGAAGGGTTATGTTAGCTGTGGTTGTCCCTCTCTCTGAAGGGTTATGTTAGCTGTGGTTGTCCCTCTCTCTGAAGGTTATGATAGCTGTGGTTGTCCTCTCTCTGAAGGGTTATGGTAGCTGTGGTTGTCCCTCTCTCTGAAGGGTTATGTGTGGTGGTTGTCCTCTCTCTGAATGGTTATGTTAGCTGTGGTTGTCCCTCCTCTGAAGGGTTATGGAGCTGTGGTTTTCCTCTCTCTGAAGGGTTATGTAGCTGTGGTTGTCCCTCTCTCTGAAGGGTTATGTTAGCTGTGGTTGTTCCCTCTCTCTGAAGGGTTATGTTAGCTGTGGTTGTCCCTCTCTCTGAAGGGTTATGTAGCTTGTGGTTGTCCCTCTCTCTGAAGGGTTATGTAGCTGTGGTTGTCCCTCTCTCTGAAGGGTTATGTTAGCTGTGGTTGTCCCTCTCTCTGAGGTTATGTGCTGTGGTTGTCCCTCTCTCTCTGAAGGTTTATGTTAGCTGTGGTTGTCCCTCTCTCTGAAGGGTTATGTTAGCCTGTGGTTGTCCCTCTCTCTGAAGGGTTATGGTAGCTGTGGTTGTCCCTCTTCTCTGAAGGGTTATGTTAGCTTGTGGTTGTCCCCTCTCTCTGAAGGGTTTATGTAGCTGTGGTTGTCCCTCTCTCTGAAGGGTTATGTTAGCTGGTTGGTTTCCCTCTCTCTGAAGGTTATGTTAGCTGTGGTTGTCCCTCTCTCTGAAGGGTTATGTAGCTGGTTGTCCCTCTCTCTGAAGGGTTATGTAGCTGTGGTTGTCCTCTCTCTGAAGGGTTTATGATAGCTGTGGTTGTCCCTCTCTCTGAAGGTTATGTAGCTGTGGTTGTCCTCTCTCTGAAGGGTTATGTTAGCTGTGGTTGTCCCTCTCTCTGAGGGTTATGATAGCTGTGGTTGTCCCTCTCTCTCGAAGGGTTATGATAGCTGTGGTTGTCCCTCTCTCTGAAGGGTTATGGTAGCTGTGTTGTCCCTCTCTCTGAAGGGTTATGTTAGCTGTGGTTGTCCCTCTCTCTGAAGGGTTATGTTAGCTGTGGTTGTCCCTCTCTCTGAAGGGTTATGGTAGCTGTGGTTGTCCCTCTCTCTGAAGGGTTATGTTAGCTGTGGTTGTCCTCTCTCTGAAGGGTTATGTTAGCTGTGGTTGTCCCTCTCTCTGAAGGGTTATGGTAGCTGTGGGTTTGTCCCTCTCCTGAAGGGTTATGTGTAGCTGTGGTTGTCCCTCTCTCTGAAGGGTTATGTTAGCTGTGGTTGTCCCTCTCTCTCTGAAGGGTTATGTTAGCTTGTGGTTGTCCCTCTCTCTGAAGGGTTATGTTACTGTGGTTGTCCCTCTCTTGAAGGGTTATGTTAGCTGTGGTTGTCCCTCTCTCTGAAGGGTTCTGTAGCTTGTGGTTGTCCCTCTCTCTGAAGGGTTATGTGCTGTGGTTGCCCTCTCTCTGAAGGGTTATGGTAGCTGTGGTTGTCCCTCTCTCTGAAGGTTATGTTAGCTGTGGTTGTCCCTCTCTCTGAAGGGTTATGGTAGCTGTGGTTCCCTCTCTCTGAAGGGTTATGTAGCTGTGGTTGTCCTCTCTCTGAAGGGTTATGTTAGCTTGTGGTTGTCCCTCTCTCTGAAGGGTTATGGTTAGCTGTGGTTGTCTCCTCTCTCTGAAGGGTTTATGTAGTGGTGGGTTGTCCCTCTCTCTGAAGGGTTATGTAGCTGTGGTTGTCCTCTCTCTCTCTGAAGGGTTATGTTAGCTGTGGTTGTCCCTCCTCTCTGAAGGGTTATTGTAGCTGTGGTTGTCCTCTCCTCTGAAGGGTTATGTAGCCTGTGTTGTCCCTCCTCTCTGAAGGGTTATGGTCTAGCTTGTGGTTGTCCCTCTCTACTGGAAGGGTTTGGTAGCTGTGGTTGTCCCCTTCTAAAGAGGGTTATGGTAGCTGTGGTTGTCTCACTCTCTCTGAAGGGTTATGGTAGGCTGTGGTTGTCCCTCTCTCTGAGGGTAGGTTAGCTGTGGTTTGCCTCCTCTCTCTGAAGGGGTTTTATGGTAGCTGTGGTTGTCACCTCTCTCTGGAAGGGGTTGGGTTATGTTAGCTGTGGTTGTC
>NC_036863.1:28938861-28945736 GCF_002910315.2 Salvelinus sp. IW2-2015 | reverse complement strand
TGTCTTCTTCTGAGGGTTATGGTAGCTGTGGTTGTCCTCTCTCTGAAGGGTTATGTTAGCTGTGGTTGTCCCTCTCTCTGAAGGGTTATGTTAGCTGTGGTTGTCCTCTCTCTCTTGAAGGGTTATGTAGCTGTGGTTGTCTCTCTCTGAAGGGTTATGTAGCTGTGGTTGTCCCTCTCTCTGAAGGGTTATGGTAGCTGTGGTTGTCCTCTCTCTGAATGGGTAAATGTTAGCTGTGGTTGTCCCTCTCTCTGAAGGGTTATGGTAGCTGTGGTTTCTCTCCTCTGAAGGGTTATGTAGCTGTGGTTTTTCCTCTCTCTGAAGGGTTATGTTAGCTGTGGTTGTCTTCTTTCTGAGGGTTATGTAGCTGTGGTTGTCCTCTCTCTGAAGGGTTATGGTAGCTGTGGTTGTCCCTCTCTCTGAAGGGTTATGGTGTGTGGTTTGTCCTCTCTCTAAGGGTTATGTGCTGTGGTTTGTCCCTTCTCTGAAGGGTTATGTTAGCTGTGGTTTGTCCTCTCTCTGAAGGGTTATGTTAGCTGTGGTTGTCCTCTCTCTGAAGGTTTTGTAGCTGTGGTTGTCCCTCTCTCTGAAGGGTTATGTAGCTGTGGTTGTCCCTCTCTTGAAGGGTTATGTTAGTGTGGTTGTCCCTCTCTCTGAAGGGTTATGGTAGCTGTGGTTGTCCCTCTCTCTGAAGGGTTATGTTAGCTGTGTTTCCTCTTCTCTGAAGGGTATTGTAGCTGTGGTTGTCCCTCTCTCTGAAGGTTATGTTTAGCTGTGGTTGTCCTCTCTCTGAAGGGTTATGTTAGCTGTGGTTGTCCCTCTCTCTGAAGGGTTATGTTAGCTGTGGTTGTCCTCTCTCTGAAGGTTTATGTAGCTGTGTTGTCCTCTCTCTGAAGGGTTTGGTAGCTGTGGTTGTCCCTCTCTCTGAAGGTTATGTTAGTGTGGTTGTCCCTCTCTCTGAACGGTTATGTTAGCTGTGGTTTGTCCCTCTCTCTGAAGGGTTATGTTAGCTGTGGTTATTTGGTCATGGTTAGAATGAGTTGTTGTTTTAGTGTATATCTGTATATGAATCTTATATTGGGTTGTTCTGACAGTGATAGACCAACTGGACTGCACGGGCAGATTTTGAGAAGCAGTTGGACCTTAACTGCACATTCTAACATGGAGGTCAGTTTTGATAATGATGCTTTTCTCCTTAAACATCCCTATCCCCTATCATATCTCCCCCTGAGGTGCCCCTTCAGGAAGAGAGAGCAGGATTGACTCGAGGAGCAGGCTGCCTGTGGTTAGAGGAGAGGGTCCTGATTCTCTCAAAGTCTCCATAACCATAAAGTGCGCAGGTCAAGTGCGCAGGTAAGAATGTACAATGTCATCTAGGTTGAATGTGTCCTTATTAATCTGTGGTGCTCTGGGTCTACAGACGGTAAGTACATGGAAGAAGGTTAGTGTAGTCGAGCCTCGAATATTAATTTGGCCCAGTCCTCTCTAACCCAGGGAGACCCACGTCTTTCTATCTGATTTAAGTGGCGCGGTATTTCTGAGAGTAATTCCTGTAGACAGTATTGTAGACAGTATGTGTAGACAGTAATGTGTAGAAGTATGTGTAAAGAGTGTAGCCAGTATGGTGTAGACAGTATGTGTGGATATGTGTAGAAGTATGTGGAGCAGTATGTTGCAGGCAGTATGTGGTAGAAGTAGTGTAACAGTATGTGGTAGAAGTATGTGTGACAGTAGGTGTAGACAGTAGGTGTAGACAGTATGTGTGGACAGTATGTGTAGACAGTATTGGTGGAAGTAGTGTAGACAGATGTGTAGACAGTAGGTGTAGAAGTAGGTGTAGACAGTAGGTATGGAAGTATGTGTAACAGTATGTTTAGACAGTAGGTGTGACAGTAGTGTAGACAGTATGGTGGAAGTAGGAGGCTTTAATGTGTAGACAGTATGTGTGACAGTATGTGTAGACAGTAATGAGTGACAGTTGTGTGAAGTATGTGTAGACAGTATGTTATGGACAGTATGTGTGGACAGTATGTGTAGACAGTATGATAACAGTAGTTGACAGTAGGTAGCTGTCTGGATCGCCTGACCCCAACCACCTCTACTCACTGGACCCTTATGATCACTGATTAAGCATGCCTCTCCTTAATGTAAATATGCCTTGTCCACTGCTGTCTGTTAGTGTTATTGGTTATTTACTGTAGGGCTCTAGCCTGCTCACTAATATATCAACCTTTAGTTCACCACCCACATATGCGATGACATCACCTGTTTCATGTGTTTCTAAGAAATCTCTCTCATCATCACTCAATACCTAGGTTTACCTCACTGTATTCACATCTACCATAACCTTTGTCTGTACATTATTCTTGAAGCTATTTATCGCCCAGAAACTTCCTTTTACTCTCCTTTTAGACGTTCTAGACGACAATTCTCATAGCTTTTAGCCATACCCTTATCCTACTCCTCTCTTTCCTCTGGTATGTAGAGTGAATACAGGCTGCAGTACTTAGTCTACCTAGCTTCAATGCCATACAATCTCTTCGTGGTCCAATTGCTCTTAATACAAGTAAAAACTAAATGCATGCTCTTCAACGATCGCTGCCTGCACCTGCGCGTGTCCAACATCACTATCTGACGGCCCTGACTTAGAATATGTGGACAACTACAAATACCTAGGTTCTGGTTAGACTGTAAACTCTTTTCAGACTCACATCAAACATCTCAATCCAAAGTTAAATCTAGAATTGGCTTCTATTCCAACAAAGCATCCTTCACTCAGCTACAAACATACCTTGTAAAACTGACCATCTACCAATCCTCGACTTCGTGATGTCATTTACAAAATAGCCTCCAAACCCTACTCTAATAATTGGATGCAGTCTATCAAGTGCATCTTTTGCACCAAGCCCCATACTACCACCACTGCGACTGTACTATCTTGGCTGGCCCTCGCTTCATACTCGTCTGCCAAACCCACTGGTTCCAGGTCTTACAAGACTGCTAGTAAAGTCCCTTATCTTCAGCTCGCTGGTCCCATAGCAGCACCTACTGTAGCACGCGCTCCAGCAGGTATTATCTCTTGGTCACCCCCAACAAATTCTTCCTTTGGCCGCCTCTCCTTTCTTTCTGCTGCAATGACTGGAACGAATACAAAATCTCTGAAACTGGAAACACTTATCTCTCATAGCTTTTAAGCACAGCTGTCAGAGAGCTCATAGATTACTGCACCTGTACATAGCCATCTAATATTTGCCCAAACAACTACCTCTTTTACCTACTGTATTTTTTATTTATTTTGCTCTCTTTGCACCCCATTATTTCTATCTCTACTTTTGCACATTCTTCCACTGCAAACCAACCATTCAGTGTTTTTACTTGCTATATTGTATTTACTTCGCACCATGGTTTTTTATATTTTTATTTATTTATATATATTTTTGTTTGCCTTCACCTCCCTTATCTCACTCACTTGCTCACATTGTATATAGACTTATTTTTCACTGTATTATTGACTGTATGTTTGTTTTACTCATGTGTAACTATGTGTTGTTGTATGTGTCGAACTGCTTTTGCTTTATCTTGGCCAGGTCGCAATTGTAAATGAGAACGTGTTCTCAATTTGCCTACCTGGTTAAATAAAGGTGAAATAAAATAAATAATAATAAAAGGTGTAGACAGTATGTGTGGAATGTAGGAGGCTTTATGTGTAGACAGTATGTGTAACAGTAGTGTGGAAGTAGTTGTAGACAGTATGTGTGGACAGTTGTTGGAATGTGAGCTTTATGTGTAGACAGTTGTGTGGACAGTAGTTGTAGACAGTATGTGTGGACAGTATGTGTAGACAGTATGTGTGGAAGATAATGTGTAGACAGTATGTTGTGACATTATGTGTGACAGTGTTGACAGTATGTTGATAGTGTGACAGTATGTGTGGACGTATGTGTGGACAGTATGTGTGGACAGTAGGTGTAGACAGTATGTGTGGACAGTATGTGTGGAAGTAGGTGTAGACAGTATGTGTGGACAGTATGTGTGGAAAGTGTGTGTAGACAGTAGGTGTAGACAGTATGTGTGGACAGTATGTGGTGGACAGTAGGTGTAGACAGTATGTGTGGACAGTATGTGTGGACAGTAGGGTGTAGACAGTATGTGTGACAGTATGTGTGGACAGTATGTGTGGAAGTAGGTGTAGACAGTATGTGTGGACAGTATGTGTGGACAGTGTGTGTAGACAGTATGTGTGGACAGTAGGTGTGGACAGTAGTGTGTAGACAGTATGTGTGGACAGTATGTGTGGAGTAGGTGTAGACAGTAGGTGTAGACGTATGTGTGGACAGTATGTGTGGACTAGTAGGTGTAGACAGTATGTGTGGAACAGTATGTGTGGAAAGTATGTGTGGACGAATATGTGTGGACAGTATGACAGTATGTGTGGACAGTATGTGTAGACAGTATGTGTAGACAGTATCTGTGGACAGTGGGAGGCTTTATGTGTTTTGATGACTGATAGTAGTAATGCTCTTTAGGCGTCTCAGTGAGCCAGTCAAGTGGCTATGCAGTGAGTGGAGGATCAGACTGATGTGTGTTAATCTGTTTAGGGGTTAGAGAGTTAGACTGCAGGGTGTCATGGCAGGACAGAGCACAGCAGACGGAGTAGAGCAGAACCGCTGACCAGTGTCTGAGGTAGCATATGTCACCGCTGACCCTGGTTTGGCCCGGCCCCTCCCCAGCTGACCTCCAAGTTACAGTACAGGATAAGATAACAACCCTGCTCACTTAAACACTCCTTTATATGAATACTTCTGAGATTTTGAAGTCAGATGAGTCAGATGAAGTTGTGGATACCATTTTTATGTCTCTGTGTCCAATATGAAGGAAGTTAGAGGTAGTTTTGCGAACCAATCCTAACTAATGTTAGCACAATGACTGGAAGCTAGTTCATCTGACTCTGGGGAGGTAGATAAATCCCCAAGTATCCCTTTAACACTCACACACCTGCATGGAAACACACCCACACCCGTGTTTCCTTGAACATGACTTTAGTACACACACACATGCACACATACGCGCACAAACGCACACACATACACACACAGCCCTGCTGACCTGTCTATGTGTTGTGAACTCTCCAGTCCCAGGTCCTCCAGCTGGTATCAAAGCCGTGCCCTCATCTCCCAGCAGTGTGGTCGTGTCCTGGCTACCCCCCCATAAACCCAATGGTGTCATCCGCAAGTACACCATCTACTGCTCCAGCCCAGGCTCCGGACAGCCGGTAAGTACCACTGAGAGGGCAGAGTATGGGATGGGGGAGGCGCAGTTACAGGTATTGGAGAGGCAGATAATTAAGGACATAACGACAAAACATGATGTGGATGCATGATATAGCACATGATGGATAATTCATTAGTAACCATCACTCAGTGTGTGTGTGTGTGTGTGTGTGTGTGTGTGTGTGTGTGTGTGTGTGTGTGTGTGTGTGTGTGTGTGTGTGTCAGACAGAGGGACCAGATAGAACAGACAGAGGGACCAGATAGACAGACCAGAGGACCAGGAGACCAGATAGAGAGACCAGAGGACCAGATCGAGAGACCAGAGAAGATAGACAGACCAGAGGGACACGAAGACAGACCAGACAGATAGAAGACCAGAGGGACAGATAGACAGACCAGAGGGCACAGAGAGACCAGATGAGAGACCAGAGGGACAGATAGAGAGACCAGAGGACCAGATAGATAGACCAGAGGGACCAGATAGACAGACCAGAGGGACCAGATAGACAGACAGAGGACAGATAGAACGACCAAAGGGACAGAAGACAACAGAGGGACCAGATAGACAGACCAGAGGGACCAGATAGACAGACCAGAGGGACCATATAGAACAGAACCAGAGGCCATATAGATAGACCAGAGAGACCAGATAGAAACCAGAGATCCAGATAGGCCAGACCAGAGGGGACCAGATAGAGAGACCTGAGGGACCAGATAGAGAGACCGAGGGACGATACAGACACACAGTCAGAGGAACACAGAGAAGAAAATCTGAGACAATCCCCAAAAGGTACTCAGATCCTCCACAACATACACCACACATTAGTCCAGCGTATCCCAGCTACCTTGCACCAGCAGGTTGAAATGATGGTGTCAAAGCCAGCGTGGTTGTGGCGTGCAATGTGTAGTACCAGAATCCTCAGCTTTGACGGAACGCAGCACTAGATACCATTGGACAGGATCTGACGCTGCTTCGTCACACGTCACAGGAATAGCTGAGTCCCTCAATGATGCACACACACATAGAGAATCACAGTTAGACTTATCAATAATACACCAACGCTAAACACTCGGTCTGATAGACTTAACCCCGACCAAATCCAGCATTGGCGCTCAAGTCTAAAGTTCCCGACTTAGCTTCTATTAAGGATGAGTTGGGAGAGTTCTGACCTGTCTTTGGTCCATTTGAAGGGGGTGGGTTCTCCCACTGAGCTGCAAGGCAAAAGGATCTCCTTCGTCCAGGGAGTGGTCACTGTGCCCCCGAACGACAGATCTTAGCTGGGGGCTGCAGACACAGGGTACACAGCTTAAACTGGGTATCACACACACACGCACACCACACACACACAAGCGCACACACACACACGCACAACGCACACGCACACGCAAACGCACAACGCACACACACACACTTAAGCACCCACGGCACATTCACAGCCAGACAAACACCTCTCCAGTCTAACTTCCCTGCTCTATTTTTCTGATGTGTAAGCGTTTGTCTCTAGTGTTTCTGAGTGAGCTTGGTATTGAGTAGGTTAGCCTGAGGGTAGCCTTTTTACCCACTGTTATGAGAGCAGAGTGCTGAGTGCCCCCCGCCCTCCCCCA
>NC_036863.1:28864783-28935164 GCF_002910315.2 Salvelinus sp. IW2-2015 | reverse complement strand
GGCAACAACATTATTTTATGATCTGTTAACTTCTTTCTGAGTGCAAATATAGCGCGAGCGAATAAGCTCCCTCCACCACATGTGCTTTGAAAGACTAAGTGTTCATTAAATAGAAAGAAAAAAACTCAAAGGAGTGGCTTAAAACTCATGCATGTTTTTTGTAGCATACACCCCAACACACACACATCAACCACCTCCCTCTCTGCCTGCTCGGTCTTCACCCACACTCTCAACCACCCTATCATTCACCTTCCTTTTCCCACTTGCTCATTACCACTTTTTCCTAGCTCTGTTCCTTCTCTCCCTCCCTAATCTCAGCTCTTCTTACCCAGGCTTGCTACCGAGCAGTTATGACAAGGATAGAGAGAAGAAGAAGGATCGGGAGGAGAGAAGGAGTGAATTGGGCTCGCGTGGAGCGCGTGCAATAACAGAACATGTTTAAACATTCCTCCAGCTGCGACACCCCATGTATGGTGATTCAAGGATCGATACGACATAATGAAGAGGAACAAAAGCACATCTCCATCTCAGTTGAACTATACCCTCCCCCCTCCTCCTCCATTACTCATCCATATGCGTTCTCATTGCAGATCGAGAGAAGAGAGAGAGAGAGAGAAGAGGAGAGAGACAGGAGCGACGGAAGAGAGAGGGAGAAGACGAGAGACGAAGAGAGAGAACGACAAAGTGAGATGGAGGAGGGGAGGAGGGGGACGGAGACGAATGGATGACTACGACGACGAGAAGAAGAATGCGAGGAGAGAGTGACTTAAAGCAAGAGCGAGGGGAGATTGAGGGACTGATTGACACGGAGGATGAAGAGAAAGAAAGAGAGAGACACAGAATAGACGATGGAGGAAGGAGAGAGGACGAGGCTGGACTCTCTGGGAGCCAGAGAGAGACGGACGAAGAGAGAGACGCGAAAGAGAGATGAGAGGAGGGAGAGAAGAGGAAGCAGGAGAGAGATAGAATCTGCAGAGAGGAGAGAAGAAATGGGGCTACAGGAGACGAACAGATGAGACGACGATCCGAGAATGACGAGCGAGAAAGAGGGAGAATCAGAGAGAGAGAGCTGACAGAAGAGAGAGCAGACAAGGAGAGAAGAGAGAAGAAGAAGAGAGAGAAGAGATACAGAGACGAGAAGAGCGAGATAGAGAGAGAGAAGGACAAGGAGAGAGAAGAGAGAGATCAGAGAGATTTGTGAATGATAAGAAAGTGGATTCTTCCATGATAGCAGGAATTTTAATGTATATTGTATTGTGTGTGTAGTAGCATAGTATGAAATCTGTGTGAAATCTGCATCACTAATGCACCTGTGTGTGTGAGAGCTCCTGATGCTGCAGTGTGCATGTGGTGAGCTTGTTTCCACTTCATTTGCATATCTACGTCTCATCCGTTGCCAAGACAACCTCATCTGTTCATCTGGGAGGCAGGAAAAAATACGGAGCAAACACATGTGAGAGAACACACCCAACACACACACACACACACACACACCACACACAACACCACACACACACACACACACACACACACACACAACACCAACACACACACACACACACACACACACACACCTCTATCTGGTCCCTCTGGTCTGTCTATCTGGTCCCTCTGGTCTCTCTATCTGGTCCCTCTGGTCTCTCTATCTGGTCTCTCTGGTCCCTCTGGTCTGTCTATCTGGTCCCTCTGGTCTGTCTATCTGTTCCCTCTGGTCTGTCTATCTGGTCCCTCTGGTCTCTCTATCTGGTCCCTCTGGTCTGTCTATCTGGTCCCTCTGGTCACTCTACCTGCTCACTGTAAGTGTGTGCTGTTTGTGCCTGGTCTATGTGATGCTGATTGTGTGTTTGCTCTGTATTTCCAGTTCCTCCAGACCAGCCCCGTCTGACCGTCTCCACCACCTCTACCTCTTCCATCACCCTGGCCTGGATCCCTGGGGACAACGGAGGCAGCTCCATCAGAGGTACTCCCCTCCCCTCCACTCCACCTGGGCATTAGTAAATCAGGATCAGTCTGAGGAGAGTTCTTCAGCTGCTGTATCTCACTGTCTCCAAAAAATATCAATAACGTCAATATACCTTTTTGTCTATTTGTGTGATTTTGTCTGTTCCCGTCAAGGAGTTAACTGTTAGCTCCTAATGTCTGTCATACTCACAGCAGCAGAATGTATCACGGAGGGGTTTCTAAATCCTTTATATCCCCCCCTGGTGTTAAAGGGGTGTAACAGCAGTTAGAGTTGACCTGGTTTTGCCTCAGTAGAGCTGAGGGCAGTTTGTGTAATATGGAGGAACTTGGATTATACTCTAATTAACAGACATGTACAGTATTTCATTGTTATTTAAATTGTGTCTTTGTGTATTTAACAGATGATAAGTGAACGCTTAATGAAATCTGTGGTGTCTTGTCCCTGTGTGTCCTCAGGTTTTGTCCTGCAGTACTCGGTGGACAACACAGAGGAGTGGAGGGATGTGTTCATTACTTCCACTGAGCGTTCCTTCAGGCTGGACAACCTGCGCTGTGGCACCTGGTACAAGGTCAAACTGGCAGCCAAGAACAGTGTGGGCTCAGGACGCATCTCTGAGATCATCGAGGCCAAGACGCACGGACGAGGTGAGGGGAAAGGAAGGATTGTGAGGGGAGGAGGGAAGGAGAAAGAGGAGAGGGAGAGGGGGTAGAGGAGGAAAGATCAGAAAGAGGGGAATTTTAAAACGGCATGACTTATATTTTACCTCACATCATGTGTTGCACATAAACTACATCAACACTCTTAACACACTGACTTCAATACTCCCAGTCTGACAGTCTATCCTCCTGTCTCTCCTCTTGCCCTGCAGAGCCCGTGTTCAACAAGGAGCAGCCCCTGCTCACCCACATCAACTCCACTCATGCGGGGCTCAACCTGCAGGGCTGGACCAGCGGAGGCTGCCCCATCACTGCTCTGCTGCTGGACTTCCGGCCCAAGGGCACGTGGGCCTGGCAGAGCCTGAAGGCCAATGCCACAGCCCAGCTCTTCCTCAGCGAGCTGCGTGAGGCCACCTGGTACGAACTGAAGATGAAGGCCTGCAACAGTGCCGGCTGTGGGAACCAGAGCTCCCAGTTTGCCACCACAGACTACGATGGCAGTGAGTCACTTCCTGCTTCTACTAGATACTTGCTCTCACTTCCTGCTTTGACATTTACATGACATTCTAGCAGACTCTCTTATTCAAAGCAACTCACAGTCATCAACGAGAAGGGAAAGGGAGTGAGGGAGTGAGGAAGGAAGGGAAGAAGGAAAAGGAAGGAAGGAAGGAAGGAAGGAAGGAAGGAAAGGAAGGAGGAAGGAAGGAAGGAAGGAAGAGGAAGGAAGGAAGGAAGGAAAGGAAGGAAGGAAGGAAGGAAGGAAGGAAGGAAGGAAGGAAGGAAGGAAGGAAGGAAGGAGGCCAAAACCCACGGACGAGAGAGGGAGGGAGGAAGAAAAGGAGAGAGGGTGAAGTAGAATGTGAGTGGGCATGAAAGTAGTAATAAAAACAGTCCTTTAATCTACCTCTGACCCCCTTCCCTTCCCTCTCTCTGTCCCTCTCACCCCTTCTCTTCCTCCCAGGTACCATCCCTCCTATAAACTCGGCCCAGGAGGACAGAGACGATGTGAAGAAGCTGTTCTCCATAGGCTCTCCTGTCATCCTGGTCACCCTGGGCGTCGCCCTGCTCTTCATTATCCGCAAGAAACGCAAGGAGAAGAGACTGAAACGACTCAGAGGTGAGAGACATAGGCAAGGAAGGAGAAAGAGAAGGAAAGAAGGGGGAGGGGAGAAACAGAGAGGGAGAGAAATAATTGCTTGGTGGGGGCGAGTAAGTATCTCAGAAGCACTAAAGTTAACAGGTCAAAATAGTTGACCTTATCCACATGATGATCCATCATAATCTAATAAAGATATTTGTGTTTGTTTTCACAGATGCTAAGAGCCTTGCAGAGATGCTTATCAGGCAAGGATAATACACTTGATTGATTGGTGCCTGTGGTTGTGGATGTGTCATATTCCAGTGGATCTTGATGGATATTTGAATACACCTATCAGTCCCAGTAAACTCTGTTAAAGTATCACCAATATACCCCAGTTCTATATGTACTGTATGTAAGTTCTGCTGATGTGACAGTGGATCCAGTCTAAGAATGTTTCTTGTTTTGTGTGTTGAGCAGTAAGAACAACCGCAGCATGGACACCCCAGTGAAGGGTCCTCCCCAGGGCCCCCGGCTCCACATCGACATCCCCCGGGTCCAGCTGCTCATCGAGGACAAGGAGGGGATCAAACAGATAGGTCAGTATGGACACACTGCAGCCAATCAGATTGATCAGACAGAATATCGTCCAATTAGATAGCCTGCAGTTACAGTACACTAACTAACCTATTATATATAAACTATTATTCTCAAGTTACTAAATACATATTGATAGAGTGTGATTTACAATCAGCCTATGAGGAGAACATCTGACAAGGGGGATGAATTGTGTATCACAGATATTTTTGAACAACTGTCATAATATATTTTCCTCATCCCCTGCCTCCAATAGGTGAGGACAAGGCAGCGGCCCCAGTGACGGACACCGAGTTCAGCCAATCGGTGAATCCACAGAGCTTCTGCACGGGCGTGTCTCTGCACCACCCCGCCCTCATCCAGAACACAGGGCCATTGATTGACATGTCAGACATCCGCCCTGGAACCAGTGAGTACTTCACATACAGTAGGATGTGCATAGAATGATGTCACATTACAGTGTAATGTGTAGATGTTAACTTGATCTGACACCCAAAGTGGTTATAAAGCACATTAATGATGTACATGCTGATTAGAACTGTTATGAACAGCATCCTCTCACCGTCCTCCTCCTATCCGCTCCTCAGACCCAGTGTCGAGGAAGAGTGTGAAGTCGGCCCACAGCTCCAGGAACCGTTACTCCAGCCAGTGGACCCTGAGCAGGCCGGGCCAGAGCCAATCAACAGCCTCCGCAAGAACTCTGACCTCTGACTGGCGCACCATGGGCTCCCACGGCATCACCGCCACCGAGAGTGACAGCTACAGCGCCAGCCTGTCGCAGGACACTGGTGGGTACCGCCCTGCCCTGGCAACAACGCCACTAAGACCCATCATTAACACATCTATCTTTTACATCCCCAAACCAGACCTGTAGGATACCTTGAAAGACCTACTGACACATCTGTACTGTATGCAAACTTCATATTGTATTATTTTAATGTGGTATCTCATATATTGTTTCTGCAGATAAGGGTCGTAACAGCATGGTGTCCACAGAGAGTGCGTCGTCTACGTACGAGGAGCTGGCGCGGGCCTACGAACACGCCAAACTGGAGGAGCACCTGCAGCATGCCAAGTTCACTATCACAGAATGTTTCATCTCCGACAGCTCCTCTGATCAGATGACCACTGGCACCAACGACCCGGCCGACAGCATGACATCACTCAGCACGCCGTCCGAGACAGGCCTTTGTCGCTTCACCGCCTCGCCACCCAAACCCCAAGACTATGACCGCGGCAGACCTACCAATGTGGCCGTGCCCATCCCCCACCGTGCCAACAAGAGTGAGTACAGAGAGCCACCCTGACTGGCACAGTGGCACCATATTATACTGTGCCACAGGCTGTACATCTCAACATGCCCTCCCTCTCTCTGTTCTGTCCTCGTCACTAGGTGAATTCTGCAACCTCCCACTCTACATGAAGACAGACCCTTTCTTCAGGAAACAAGCAGAACTGCATGACCCGTGCCCTGCTGTACCGCCCCGGGAGGCCTCCATCCGCAGCCTGGCACAGCGGGCGTACCACACCCAGGGCCGTCACATGACTCTGGACCCGTCCAAGCAACAGGCCCTGACGTTGGGACACTCTGGGCTGGGCAGCCTGGGTGTGAGCTCGGGTACTGCCACCCTGCCCCAGAGGACTCTCACTATTCCCAGCTCCAACCCTGCAGCCACAGCCTCCACCTCAAGCACCAGCAGCAATCCCACTGGCTCCAGCACCAAGATGGGGGGCTCCAGAGACTCACTGCTAGAGAACAGCTCCTCAGCGTTGGGCAGACTGCAGAAGCAAGGGGTTGGGGCCTACTCCAAGTCTTACACACTGGTGTAGCTACTAGCCCCCCTTCTCTCTCTCAAAGACTATACACTCCTGTCTGGCGCCGGCCCACACCCAGCCAAGCCCCACATCAGTGTTCTACACTCCAGGTCAGGGTGGGCATGTAGTGCAGTGCAGTGCAGCAGGTGTCCCCAGCTAACAGCTAGCTACTGTAACAGCTAATTACCCAGTAGTGTAATTAGTCTTTATTCTGACCTTGGGTTCTGCCTCCCAGGAATGACCAGAGACCATTGTAACCTGCCTGATTCATGCTCACCTGGACCTGTATAAAACAAACCACAATCTCCTACTGACTACCAGTTAGCCTGCTGCCATGCTAGCATGCTGCTCAGTGTCTGGACACACACACACACACACACACCCACACACACACACACACACCCACACACACACAACACACACCACACAACACACACACACACACACACACACACACACACACAGAGGAAGACCTGGAGCTGTTCTCCAAGGTCATTTCAAACCATTGAGTATTACTGAGGAGCTGAACGGTGAAAGCTCACTGCTCGTGCTGATGAAGTCAATGATAGCAGAGGAGTCTGGGCTAAAAGCAGTGTTCATCACACACACATACATTATGCTGCCCTCCATGGTTTGAGCAGAAGCTCCTGCAGGACTTCCAGTTTTATCCCCTCTAGTCTCGTCTCACTCTCTATGTGTCCACGCCCAGTCTCACTCTCTATGTCTCCACGCCCAGTCTCACTCTCCATCGGCAGTTACTCTCTCTCTCTCTCTCTCTCTCTGTGGATTCCATAAGGAAGGATTTCAGGTTCACCTCACTCAGAATTTTAAGTTCGTATTTTTAGCACATTTATTGTTGATATGTCCCACCCTCCCCTCCTCTTTCCCAACTCAACATTATGCGATAGCTTTTGACCGAAACATGACAACCCAAATAACCCAGCAATGATTTGAAAACATCAGGGCTCTCGCAATACAAACAAATATAGAATATTTGGTATTTTAAAGATTTTACGTATATATTTCTACATAAGTATATTATGTCATTTAAGTGAAATTATGGCAAAGAATAAAACTATACAACCATTTAAATGTTTTAAAAACTATAAGAATGAGACAATCGCTCAATCATGTGAAGAGCAGGGAAAATGAAAGAGGAGGAAAGAATAGAAGAGTATTATGAAGAGGGAGGAGCACGTGTATATAGAGGGTGTTCTTTATGTTACTGTAGACAGGCTGAGAGGAACGAGGTGACTTCCTTTTCAGACAGGAAGTGTCTATCTCAAAGCCCCCTATTAGTTAGTATCTTATAAGATCGTCAGTGATTGGTTGGTGTACTTACTTTCAGAAGCCAAATCATTTCCTCTGAAGACGGGTGTATCCAGGGCGACCTACACTGTTGACACTGTTGTCTATCATTTCTCTGCTTTCGTTCACCTGTTACTTGAGTAAACAGAGGCCATGACCTCTCAGGGCCTCAGGTATGGGCATTTGACCTTTGACCTGTGGTAGCAGCGGGGTTACAGAGTCACTGTGAGTGAAGCAGAAGTCAGGGATCAGAGCACGGCTACTGTATCCCACAGCTAGCTACCACACTTTATTCTGGTAGCCCTGTAACGTCTACCAACCTCTCAGCCCATGTATTACTGTCTCCCTCCTTCCAATACAAAATGGCCGCCAAGACACCAAGGAGGATAATCATATGAAGTAAGTTAATTGTCTAGTTTACCAGAGAGACGTTACCAGCCAGTCAGGGTGTTCAGTTTGAATATGATAAGATGATGTGCAGTCAGTGGTCTATTGGTGTCTCTGTTGCTGCCCTGTCTGAAGTACTGTATATTTCCCACTTCTTTCTCCATCCCCAATATCCATGTCCATCCTCATCCCCCGCACCATTTTGTGCTACTACATGTACATCAACACAGAAACTTGTTGGAATGTCTATTGAAGTATTGCCATTCAAGTGTTTTGTCATTTCTTTTGTTTTGGGATTATTTGTCCATCTGTTGATTTTGAATTGAATATGTTTGTTTTTACTTGTTAATTAATTTKTATTTTTTGGGTTCCAGAGGCCAGACAGCACTGAGGCATAACACACCTATGATTTCGGACAGCTTTAACCAAGTAAAATCAGGGACTAGCTCTTTAGGTCACACCAGAGCCATGCATTTAGAAAGCAGAGCCAATGCGGTTTCTGCATTATRATGCATTTACATGACACTTCAACATTCTATGGCAGCCATATTAGCTCCCCATTAACATCACATGGGGAATATTTTAGCAATGCTATGTAACTGAATGTCTAGAATTCTAAAAGTTGTTTGAACTCTCTCTATATGGCTCTGGGTCACACACACTGAAATTGTGAATATACTGGACAGGGTCAGGAAAAGCTGACACTCCCAACCAGCTCTCCCCAGTCAACTCCATGCCACCTTGGACATACAGTACATACACTACCTTTGGCAGTATTGTTTATAGATTAACTCTTGTACATAAAACACAGTTTTGTATGAAGAGCTATTTTCGTCAGAATTAAAACAGGGCAAGATCAGGGTTGAATTATGCCCCACTTCAAAATGAAAACAACATGAATGAAAATATTGATTTGATAAACATTAATTTCCACCTTGGGCAACAAATATTTTTTCTCTATTCCCTTCATGTTTTTTATACTAATTTGTTGAATTTTTATGCTTTTTTAAAGGTATTTTGATGTTGTCATTTGTCCTGTTCACTTTTTTAATGATCATTTTTTGTATTTTGTTCATCCTCAAAAATGACATTGCATGCTTGGTAAAAGGGAAAAGGTGAGGGAAAGAAATGTACAAAAAAATAATATTTGAAGAAAAGAAAATGTTGAGGGGATTCCAAACATTCGTTTGAGTTGCTTCTAATAGCAATTGCTTGTCTTTAAAAGAACATTTTCTATGAAAAGAAATGAAAAAAACAAACAAAAAGAGTATTCTAACACCTTGTGCAATAAAGCTATCTTTCTATATGCCATGGCTTCTGTCATTCTTAATAGACTTGCCTGCTACGCTGGCAACAAACACTTGCCTGAAGACAAATGTTATTATTGTATTGCTCTATGTTAGCTACATACTTCAGTCTGACTGCCAGTGTTGAAGTCGTTTGTGGTGTCAAAATGAGGGTGTTGTACAAAACAATGGCATCATTGATTGGATCATCTCTAACCAATCAGAGTAACAAAGCCAATGGCTAATTTTCGAAACGCCGCTTTACCCACGTGTGCTCTGGCCCAACCCCATCGGTTTCTGGGACCAACCAGAACGATTAGAATGTGTTTTCGTTCTAGAAATCGTCAGGGAGGTACTCAGACTCATTGCGGGGAAGAAACGAACGTCCGTGAGCGTGGCGTAGCGTTTGGCCGGAGCAAGGCAAAACAAACTACCACATTCTGCTAGTGTTGGGAACAGGAATCAGAACTAGAACCAATGAATAATCAAGATGGATAATAATTAAACCACAATGAAAATGAAAAAGCATCAATATCAATAATACATTCTAATTGAAAAATCATGTAGCATGTGATTGTTTTTACTGTTGAATCCATTCCTTAAGCTTCTGACTATACATGTTAATTCTGGTGATAGACTGAAGCATGCTGCAACCCACAATCAGGTTCTCATATTTTATTAGGCACACGCATTTGCTCCCATGTACAGCCTGAAAACCTATTTAGTGTCAGCCTGGGTCCACCAATCTACCATCACTCAATAATGTTCATTGTGTGAATTATACTGAACAAAAATATAAATGCAACATGTAAAGTGTTGGTCTGTCACGCCCTGACCGTAGAGATATTTTTATGTCTCTATTTTGGTTTGGTCAGGGTGTGATTTGGGTGGGCATTCTATGTTCATTTTCTATGTTTTGTATTTCTTTGTTGTTTGGCCGTGTGGTTCTCAATCAGAGGCAGCTGTCTATCGTTGTCTCTGATTGAGAACCATACTTAGGTTGCTTTTTCCCACCTGTATTTGTGGGTAGTTGTTTTCTGTTTTTGTGTCTTCACCAGACAGAACTGTTTCGTGTTGTTACATTTTGTTATTTTGTCTCAGTGTTCAGTTTTTWAAATAAATAATCATGAACACTTCCCACGCTGCGCTTTGGTCCACACCTTCTTCATACAACGGCTGTTACATGGTCCCATGTTTCATGAGCTGAAATGATCCCAGAAATGTTCAATGGGATGATTTGTTTATGGTTAATGGGATGGTTTGTTTGTGGTTAATGGGATGGTTGGTTTGTGGTTAATAGGATGGTTTGTTTGTGGTTAATGGGATGGTTTGTTTGTGGTAATGGGATGTTTGTTTGGTGATTTAATGGATGGTTTGTTTGTGGTTAATGGGAATGGTTTGTTTGTGGTTAATGGGATGGTTTGTTTGTTGGTTAATGGGATGGTTTGTTGTGGGAATGGGATGGTTTTGTTGTGGTTAATGGGATGGTTGGTTTGTGGTTAATGGGATGGTTGGTTTGTGGTTAATAGGATGGTTTGTTTGTGGTTAATGGGATGGTTGGTTTGTGTTAATGGGATGGTTGGTTTGTGGTTAATAGGATGGTTTGTTTATGGTTAATGGGATGGTTTGTTGTGGTTAATGGGATGGTTTGTTTGTGTTAATGGGATGGTTGGCTTGTGGTTAATGGGATGGTTGGTTTGTGGTTAATGGGATGGTTTGTTTGTGGTTAATGGGAGGGTTGTTTGTGGTTAATAGGATGGTTTGTTTGTGGTTAATGGGATGGTTTGTGTTGTGGATTATGGATGGTTTGTTTGTGGATTAATGGGATGGTTTGTTTGTGGTTAATGGGATGGTTTGTTTGTGGGTTAATGGATGGTTTGTTGTGGTGTTAATGGGATGGTTTGTTTGTGGCTTAATGGGATGGTTTTGTGTGGTTAATGGGATGGTTGGTTTGTGTGTTAATGGGATGGTTGGTTTGTGGTTAATAGGATGGTTTGTTGTGGTAATGGGATGGTTGGTTGTGGTTAATGGGATGGTTGGTTGTGGTTAATAGGATGGTTTGTTTATGGTTAATGGGATGGTTTGTTTGTGGGTTAATGGATGGTTTGTTTGTGGTTAATGGATGGTTGGCTTGTGGTTAATGGGATGGTTGGTTTGTGGTTAATGGATGGTTTGTTTGTGGTTAATGGATGGTTTGTTGTGGTTAATGGGATGGTTGGTTTGTGGTTAATGGGATGGTTTGCTTGTGGTTAATGGGATGGTTGATTTGTGGTTAATGGGATGGTTTTCTTGTGGTTAATGGGATGGTTTGATTGTGGTTAATGGGATGGTTTGATTGTGGTTAATGGGATGGTTTGATTGTGGTTCATGGGATGGTTGGTTGGTTTGTGGCTAATGGGATGGTTGGTTTGTGATTTAAAGGGTTCGGGTTTGTTTGTTTTGCTGTGTCAGAATGGTAGATAGTTCATTAAGCAGAATGCACCTCTATCTACAGTCCTCTCCAAGCAAAAAAAAAATCCACAGAATCCTTACATTCTAACCTGCTATCATGTAATGCATGACATGATGCGTTTATGTCTGTCATGTAGTAAACATGCGCTCAGAAGCAAGATTTCAAGTAGCTGCATGTCTTAACATTAGTTATTTTGATAATAGTGAAAATACATTGAATACATCAATCAAATCCATGCATCATAAGTGACATCACCATGTGGTGACATCACCATGTGGTAAATTAGTTATAGACCAATAAGAAAGAGAGTTCCAAACCTCTCTGTCACGGCCGTTGCTGGAAGAAGACCAAGGTGCAGCGTGGTGAGCGTACATTTTCCTTTTTATTAAAAATGTCACCAACAAAACAACAAACGAAAGAAACAACCGTGAAGCTTACAGGGCACTATAGTGCCACAAGGCACAAAGGGCTACCTAATTATGGTTCCCAATCAGAGACAACGATAGACAGCTGTCCCTGATTGAGAACCATAACCGGCCAAAACATAGAAACACAAAAACATAGAAAATAGAACATAGAATGCCCACCCCAAATCACACCCTGACCAAACCAAATAGAGATATAAAAAGTCTCTCTAAGGTCAGGGCGTGACACTCTCTGCCAATAACAGCTAATTTTCAGTTTTCCTTTACCCACTCAGACCACTCTCAGACAGTCCTATCAAAGTTCTTGCTTGAGAAATTGCCCTTTGCTAAGTAGCTATTATTGTTTATTTTGACCATTTTAATTGAAAACAATCACAGTAAGGTATTTAATTGTTACCGAGAAATTATTTTATATTGAGATAAAAAAACGACTGCATTGGACCTTTAAAACACTCAAACACCTTGTGTATTTCCATTCTCTTTACAGTCCACCAATTCTGGTTAGAGATGGACCCAGTGTTTGAGAGATCTGTGGGTGGCTCCTCCAAAGCCAGCCTTGCCGTACCTCCTCAGAACCACAGTGACCCAGTAGCACTGTTCTGAGGTCTGTAGTTACTGCTGAGCTACCGCCCTCTGTTCATCCCTCTCTACTGCCTCCTAGTGGCCGTGGCCTGCGTGGGCAGCACCCTCCTGCTAGCGTTCATCTTGACAGACAGCAAGCTCCACAACGCCACCAACTTCTTCATAGCGAACCGTTACTACACAGGCCTATCATTAGTAATCAGGTAGAGTTTTTACTACTTGTTTGTATAGTGAATAAGTAGTCAAAACACTACAGGTAAACTACACCGGCTTTTCAGTAGTGATCAGTAGAGTTTTGCAGCTCGTGGCTGCACTTCCTGTGCTCTTGACCGCAGAAGAAGATATAAAAGGTTGCTGGCACCATTGATAAGTTCACATCTGTCACACTCTCTTTATAACTCTCAACTGATGTACTGTATGTAACAGGGTTGGTACATCACTGATATTCTGCCTCGCCTCTGAATGTGTGTTTGCCAATTATCTAGATTGTCACTGTGCATGTGTGTCATTATCTTCCACAGCATACATCATTTTTATTATCTTTCCACAAGCTGTTACAAGTGATTATGTAAATTAACAATTAATGTTTGAGGCAGCGTTTCCCAACTCCAGTCCTCCAGTACCCCCAACAGCACACATATTTGTTGTAGCCCCAGACAAACTCACCTGATTCAACTCATTGAGGGCTTGATGATTAGTTGACAAGTTGAATCAGGTGTGCTTGTCCAGGGCTAAAAGAAAATGTGTACTGTTGTGTATTGGAGGACTGGAGTCGGGAAAAACTGGTTTAAAAGCAGGGATGGACACCAGTCCTTGGGGCCTGATTGGTGTCACACTTTCGCCCCAGCTAAAACACCTAACTCCAATAATCAATTAATCATGATAGTCAGTTTAGAATGCAATTAGTTTAATCCACTGTGTTTGCTAGGGATGGGGAAAAAGTGACTCCACTTCAGCCCCCGGGGACTGGAGTTGCCCATCCCTGGTTTAATTATACTGTAGTATGTATAATGGCATATAGTTTTGCCTCATACATCTACAAGGATACTTGGAAAAGGGAGGTATAGTAGTTCCCCATCACTTGTTCAAGCTGACATATATTTTCATTATGTTTGCACCATAGATGTACCAAACAGTGAACAAACAGGTTTCCTCCCCAATGATGTTGACTCTTCCTGTCTTGTAGCTGCGGTGGTTTGGATGAAAAGCAAAGACATTTGTGGAGTCCACCCACACAGGTGTCTTTGCTGGTGGAGCAGCTATAGCCAGTGTTCCTGTCTGGAGTCCAGCAACAGACCAGGGGGATGTAGCCAGTGGGATTCATAGAAAGACACTGTGTGTGATGTTGAGTGCAAACACTCATTATGATGAAACTCCCAGCTATGTCACTCATCCTCAAAGGGTCCTCTATTTTTACTCTGCACCCACACCTCACAACTAGACTACCGTATGTGTTCACTCACTGCAGTGATACAAATACACACATATCTCATTTTACCTGCAAATCTCTATCTGGTTTATATACCCTTGTCACAGTCTGTACATGCAGTGTCTTTCTGGTTTTCTGTGCCTTGTGCTGCTTTAAGGAAGGTTATGTTAAGTTTCAGTCTTTCTGGTTTGCTGTATCTAGTTCTCTTGTGGTATTGTAGAAGGTTCTGTTAGGGTTTGTGTTTGGTGCCAGCGTTAACATCCCGGGGTCACAGCCCATGTTTTGTTTGTCAATCATGACAGATGTTAAAGGCCGAGTTCTGTCAAAAATGTGTTATAGACCAATAAGAGAGTTTCAAACCTCTCTGCCAATAACAGCACATTTTCTGTTTCCCCCTCCCCACTCAGACCACTCACAGACAGTCCTAGCAAAATGCTTTCTTGAGAAATTGCTAAGAAACAATTTTTGTTCATTTTGACCATTTTAATTGAAAACAATCGCAGTAAGGCACTTAATTGTTATCCAGAAAATATTTGATATTTGATATAGAAAACGGCTGCATTGGAACTTTAAGTTCAACCATGTGAACTCTGTGACATTCTACATTCTCCCCTTACTCCTCTCTGCATAAAGCCTGACAGGGCTGCCTAATGCAGCAGTGGAGTGCACAGGGGAGAGAAATGCACAGGGGAGAGAAAAGGCTCTCAAAAGAGCATTCTCAGGTCATGAACTGTGAAAAATTCTCAAATACGCCAAAGGTCATGCAGGCTGATGTAAGCTCCACTGAAGGTACAATGTAGATCTGCAGTGTTCTCTGTTCCCTCTGCTGACTATCAGTCCTTCTAGCAGGGATGTACAGTAAGTGTGAGCCACCTAACATGCCAATCACCAGAATAACTTAAGCCTTGTTCACACTGCAGGCCTTAATGCTCAAATCTGTTTTATTTTCAAATCTGTTTTGGAATATTGACTGTCCAAACAGCAAGTTGCAAGTGACCAAATCGGATTTGAGTGTGTGTTCAGACAGCAGTCATTAGCTGACATGGCTACGGTGGTTGTCATAGTAACAATGGGTGTGTTGCAGTGGTGTAGTCTGATTGGTGGTTGTGCTCCTGCTTCCAATCACTCAGAAGTGATGTAGCAAGCTAAAGTGACAACAATGTCTGCCATGGATGTTTCCCAGCTGCTTTGAATGTTCAACATCATAGTGTAAGAACACTTTTAAAGCCTCAAAAAATAAAATGATCCAACTTTCAAAACAGGTCATTTTTGGCCAGCAGTCAACTAGCTAGCTAGGTTTAGCGTTCTAGCACATTCACTCATTTGTTTGTATACTATTAACAAGCTAGTTGGCTACCACATGTTATTGTCAAACTGTCAACAGAGTAGCTAGCAAGCAACAAGATATGCCAAATAACAGTCTAGAAACTACTAGAAGGCAAATAAATCAGATGTGATCGCTCAGACACAAGTCACATGGCCAGGAATCAGATTTGTATCTGACTTCAAACCACCTACCAAGGAAATATCTGATTCAGGACAAAGAACAGATTCAAGTAGGATATGCAAAAAAATGGCTAAATATGATAGATCCAATGTGTGATTTGGAAAAGATTTAGGTAGGGGTTCCCAATAACTTACAGTAGCAGTGGTTTGATTGTGTACATCTTTCCATTGTAAGGGATGATCATGTGGTATAGTAATGGACAGTGATCATGAGTGAAACATCTGATCTGAAGTCGGCCCTGGCCTTTCCGCAAACAAACTGAAAAGGCAACCTCATCTGCTGACAGCAGAAAACGCTGATAGAATAGAATCCAGGAGGCAAATACTGTATTGTGTTCACACAGCATAAGGAACAGTACAACAATTCAGTGCATACGCTTTCCTTACAATTTCATAATAACGCAGATTTAATCTCATGCCAAGCGCCATAGCAAGCGTTTCTGTATTTAATCTGATAAACGAGGCATGGGTGCATCTGTATTAGTAATTAGCAGGGAAGGAAACAGCAGGGAGAGGAGGTGCAGGCAGACAGAGCTCCTTCACATCACTTCAGCCTCAGCTTAACATAGAGGAGGACCATACTTACCAGCCCTGAAGGGCCCTCAAGAGCCTGATCAATGGTAAATACACACACATGCACATTGCACAAAGGCATAATTACACAAATATTGCTGCTACAGACACACACAGTGTATGCATACCATTCTATTCAGAGCCATTTTAGTTGATAATGTACGTGGTTAACATGCACAAGCTCTCCCTTCTGCCAACCATCATCACACAGGCATGCTAATTAAAGAGACTGGATCTATGCTACTATCGTATCAATACACTGGTATGTCTGGAACTCAACTGTCTCCCCTTTAAACTCATGGTTGAACTTCATACACCTGACATCTTTTGTGGAAGACATTTCCAAGTCATTTATTCCATAGGAGCCTAAGGATGTACCAGTCAAGCACTGTGAGCAATCATGAAGAATCAGTCAACAAAATAGGTTACCTCAAATCAAATTTAATTTGTCACATACACGTGTTTAGCAGATGTTATTGTGGGTGTAGCRAAATGCTTGTTTCCAGCTCCAACAGTGCAGTAATATCTAACAAGTAATATCTAACAATACACACAATCTAAAGTAAAGGAATGCAATTAAGAATATATAAATATTTGGATGAGCAATGTCAGAGCAGCATAGACTAAGATACAGTAGAATAGGATAGAATACAGTATATACATATGAGATGAGTAATGCAAAATTTGTAAACATTATTAAAGTGATTAGTGTTCCATTATTAAAGTGGCCATTGATTTCAAGTCTATGTATATAGGGCAGCAGCCTCTAATGTGCTARTGATAACTATCTAACAGTCTGATGGCCTTGAGATAGAAGCTGTTTTTCAGTCTCTCGGTCCCAGCTTTGATGCACCTGTACTGACCTCGCCTTCTGGATGATAGCGGGGTGAACAGGCAGTGGCTCAGTTGGTTGTTGCCCTTGATGATCTTTTTGGCCTTCCTGTGACATCGGGTGCTATAGGTGTCCTGGAGGGCAGGTAGCKTGTCCCCGGTGATACGTTGGGCAGACCGCACCACCCTCTGGAGAGCCCTGCGGTTTCGGGCAGTGCAGTTGCCATACCGGGCGGTGATACAGCCCGACAGGATTCTCTCAATTGTGCATCTGTAAAAGTTTGTGAGGGTTTTAGGTGCCAAGCCAAATTTCTTCAGCCTCTTGAGGTTGAAGAGGCGCTGTTGCACCTTCTTCATCACACTGTCTGTGTGGGTGGACCATTTCAGTTTGTCAGTGATGTGTACGCAGAGGAACTTGAAGCTTTCCACCTTCTCCACTGCAGTCCGGTCGATGTGGATAGGGGGGTGCTCCCTCTGCTGTTTCCTGAAGTCCACGATCAGCTCCTTTGTTTTGTTGACGTTGGGTGAGAGGTTATTTTCCTGGCGCCACACTCCCAGGGCCCTCACCTCTCTGTAGGCTGTCTCGTCATTGTTGGTAATCAGGCCTACTACTGTTATGTCGTCTGCAAACTTGATGATTGAGTTGGAGGCGTGCGTGGCCACGCAGTCATGGGTGAACAGGGAGTACAGGAGGGGCCTGAGCACACATCCTTGTGGAGGTGTTGTTTCCTACCTTCAACACCTGGGGGCAGCCCGTCAGGAAGTCCAGGACCCAGGTGCACAGGGTGGGGTTCAGATGAGCAGCATAGTCAATGAGCAGCATTCTTACATAGGTATTCCTCTTGTCCAGATAGGATAGGGCAGTGTGATGGCGATTGCATCGTCTGTGGATCTTTTGGGGCGGTAAGCAAATTGAAGTGGGTCTAGGATGCCAGGTAAGGTAGAGGTGATATGATCCTTGACTAGTCTCTCAAAGCACTTCATGATGACAGAAGTGAGTGCTATGGAGCGATAGTAATTTAGTTCAGTTACCTTTGCTTTCTTGGGTACAGGGTCAGTGGTGGATGTCTTGAAACTGTGAGGACAACAGACTGGGATAGGGAGAGATTGAATATGTCCGTAAGCACTCCACCTCAGTATGATTCAGCGACATCATAGCTAGGTTAAATATATATATWTTTTTTAAGTATGATGGTGGTGCGGCACTATAGTTATACAACCACCAGGTGGCATCAGATGATTCAGTTAGTAAAAAGTGAAACCTGATGAGACAGAGTAGTAGTTACCCAGAGCAGTCACGCTTGACAAGCTGTAGATGTCAACAGTGAATTATTGATGTGTTTCAATGGTCCCCAATTATTTAACCCACAGGTTATTTAACCCAATTATTTAACCCACATTAGGCACTCTAGCAGAGTTTCACCTCTTTACCTCAATGGGGTTCTCGCTCTCTCTGAAATAACCATACCTAAGGTTAGAAATATGGGTTTGAGATTGAGATGCAATACCTTATAGTGAAATAACATTAATGTGTGCAATGTGTACACATATACTTTGTTTTAATATCACAAATAAATCTCCTGTCACAGAATGACAGCTAAATAGGCAATACAATGATAATAGAAGAAGCACGCAGTGAGATCTTCCTGTACATTTTGCCCCATGATTAGGGAAGTGGTGTGTTCACTCACACCTACACACAGAGAATCACAGGAGGTCTGGACAATGTTACAATATTTAATTTATTAACTATGATACAGATCACATAAGGCCTTCATCTTCATTACACCATTCTCAGTCAGACAAATCCCATGGTTTGCTGTAGATGCACAGTACTTCATCTTTCACTTGTTTTAAGCTACTGTATTTCACTTTCATTGTTCTCACACTAATTTCATGTTTTAAAATAATGAAAATGGTTGAACCTTCTCCCTTGGTGTGTTCTTAAATCATGCACTAAACTGAAGTGGCCTTAAACCATTCACAAAATTGTAAAAATTGACTTTCAATCATTGAAATACACACAAAAAATGTTTTCTACCATTGACTAAAGGGCAAAGTGTTAGACCCCCTAACATACAAATAAACAACCATTTTACTATAGTATGCTCTCTTCTTTTTCTCTCTCATTTCCCAGCAGATCTGTCAGAGTTGTGTCAAAAATGAAGTGATGCAGCCACGTAGGTTCTCTGAGCCAAAGTCACATTCTACTGGGACAGTTTGTTCTCCTACCAATTTCCCATCTGATCTTTTGTGCGTGTGGTAATACTGTACTGCACTGCCCTGGACTGGGTGAGGAGTAACTGCAGCATTAGTCCATCAGAGATAACTGGCTCCCACAGCAGGAAAACCCCAAAGATAAGTACCAGTGAGTGATCCCAAGTATTAATTATTTGACCCTCAATACAACCAATAGCTTTGACTGATCTGTTCTGAACTGGCAGCATGAGCAACATCCAAGATGGCTGACATCGAGTACAGCCATGCCTCCTGGCCAATCCTCCGTCATCCCCACAAGATGGCTGACATCGAGTACAGCCATGCCTCCTGGCCAATCCTCCATCATCCCCACAAGATGGCTGACATCGAGTACAGCCATGCCTCCTGGCCAATCCTCCGTCATCCCCACAAGATGGCTGACATCGAGTACAGGCATGCCTCCTGGCCAATCCTCCGTCATCCCCAGAAGATGCCTGTGGCACTCTTATGGGGCAACATTTATCTGATAGAAGAATCCAGAATATAGTAGGAGTATTCATTCAACTACTTTACATTGACTGCATGTTTGTTTTCTACAAGAGAGAGGACAGTTAAACACCAACATAAACCCCATAGTATACTGGAGCTACAGTAGTTACTCTTGCCATTCCTGAGCATGAGTCCAAACACACGTGCTCCATCTCTATAGGATATACTATACTGTTATTACTATACTGTAGTTAATTGCAGTGGCAGTGTATTCTGTATGCACACCTTGCCTCATTTTAAGGTCGTTAATATTAGATGAGTACAAAGAGCTCAATTGGCTAGATACCCACAGCAACATATCCAGCAACCTATCATTTTGCAATAGGGCAGTGGTTTCCATGGCCACCAGATAGCACAGTGKAACAGACACAGTACATGTAGAGGCCTGGCCTGGTATTTTTTTTGTTTTACCTTTATTTAACTAGGCAAGTCAGTTAAGAACAAATTCTTATTTTCAATGACAGCCTAGGAACAGTGGGTTAACTGCCTTGTTCATGGGCAGAACGACAGATTTTTACCTTGTCAGCTCTGGGATTCGATCTTGCAACCTTTCGGTTACTAGTACAACGCTGTAACCACTAGGCTACCTTCCACCCCCAGTATGACTAACCTCACCCTTGTCATGCTACTGTCTGATGTTACTGTCAATCATTCCCATAATCAATCTTCAATGTGGCCAATTTAATCATCAACCCCTAACTTATGGAGTGGATCTGACATCTCAACCAAGAGCATTCCTCTCCTGGATCCTAAAGGGTCTGATTAACTGACCCTGGCTCAAACTCACTTTCCTAAACACTACCACTCAAACCAGGTGACTTCCTTAGTCAAAACGTCAGTAAAGCAACAGCAGTCCTAGAAGAGGGGAAACTCCAGGCTATTCAAACCTGCATGCTCAGAACTATTTATAACATGGCTAAGAGGAATATGAAACCRATATTATGGTTGGGTTTTCCATGGGGTTATAAAGTGAACCCTGAATCACTTATATAATAACAGGATCGTGTTAACGAGTCGCTTTACTACTGCCACACCCACCCGGCCATTAAAACAAACTAGTCAATTGATCAAGGTTGCATTTCATGGAACTTAACACTATAATTTAAAAGTGCTTCAGATAAGTACGAGGATACAAAAACAAGGGTTTGGATGTAAACAACGTTTTGATCTGCGAAGGACCCTTCAGAGAGGCAATGGGTATGGTTCCTTGAGCTGTGAACTCAACACACTAAAACATTCTGACCTAACAACCCCCTTTTAAAAATAAAACCCCTACAACATTCTGACCATTAAAGTGCATCCCTGGATGTCCCCACCCCAACCCCCTAGCAGGGGCCCTACAGGCAGACAGGGAGGCTCCCCTCACTGCTGTGTGTACGTTACCAACTACAGCCCTGAGAGAGGCACAGTCCATACATCCAGTGGCTACTTTCATTAACAAACAGAACATTTAAAAAATATTATACACAAATAAAAACATGGTGATGGGCACAAATCATATCTTCCAGCTTGACATGGAGGCTTGGACTTTTTTTTAAATCGTAGTGTATTGTTAGGGTAAGAACGGTTGGTTGGCAGAGAGATGCTTACTGTAACAATGACACCCACTCTGTTCTGCCCCCAGCCCTCCTGTGAGTGAGTCGTAGAGTCAGGTTATCAGGGGCTATAGGGGGTGGAGTGGACGGGTCAGCATGGTGATCTGCATTGGCACACAGGTGACAGGGGCGGGGCAGCAGGACGCTGTTCACAAGTGGCAAGTTTATTTGTCAAACACTCCTCGTCTCCTCTCTCTGTTTACATGTTATTATCAACGACCGAACAATGTACTGTCAGTATGTATGTTTTTGTGTGTGTGTAAGTGACTAAGGTCCAGCATCATCAGATCAGGTGTGCAGCAGCATCCGATCAGGTGTGCAGCATCATCAGATCAGGTGTGCAGCAGCATCAGATCAGGGGTGCAGCAGCATCAGATCAGGGGTGCAGCAGCATCAGATCAGGGGTGCAGCAGCATCAGATCAGGTGTGCAGCAGCATCAGATCAGGTGTGCAGCAGCATCAGATCAGGTGTGCAGCAGCATCAATCAAGGGGTGACCATGTGTTCCCTTCTCAGTGTCTCTCACAGTGTCTCTTGCTCGGTGGGTGGTATGGTGGGGGTGTTGGTGGAGGGGGCAGAGGGACTGCAGGGGAGACTGGGGGTGGTGGGGGCGACTGCTGCAGAGGCTGAAGTGCGTGGCGGTGGAGGGAGGGGAGGAGTGGTGCAGGAATTGGCAGAGCCCCCGGTAGAGGGTGGTGGAGGGAGGCAGGGAGACCAGCCAGGCCAGTGGGGGAGTCCAGGAGGGGCTGGTTGTAGAAAAGAAAGCACACTGGTGATGAAGGTCTCGATGATTGTCTGGTAGGTCCCGCGTGCCGTCAGGGCGTCCATGGTGGTGGAGTCTGCCGCATCAGAGTGGGCCAGAAACAGATGGAACAATTCTCACTGGTCACAAGGTCTGTCTGCTCACGGGCTCACCCTGGGAAGATACAACACCAATACACTCCATCAACAACAGCTGACACAGCTACTAGTGTAATAACATATTAACAGGTTATAGAGCTACTTGATGAACATGTTACAAAACATGCAAATGGTTTCAGTCACAATGCAGTCAGGCCAAGGCATAGAATGGACAGTTAGCCAGTCTGATCTGCACTCACTTGTGTAAGTGGCTCATGACAAATCTGAAGACAGTCATAGTCTCTCTCTGGGGAACCTCCTCAGTACATCCTTCCATGGTGTACAGCCTCTGTTCCCTGTCGTTGATCTCTGCGCGCATCGCAACAACACACCACACACACACACACACACAACACACACACACACACACACACACACACACACACACACACACACACACACATCACACACACACACACAACACACACACACACGCACAGGAGGGAAGGGGTCAACACTATGACTCATATGTTATCAACACTGTTACTCCATCTGTTACTCCATATGCAGCACTACATACATACACTATATATACACGAGAGTATGTGGCCATCCCTTCAAATGATTGGATTCAGCTATTTCAGCCACACAGTCTCCATAGACAAACTTTTGGAAGTAGAATAGCCTTACTGAAGAGCTCAGTGACTTAGCACCGTCATATGTCATTTACAACAAGTCAGTTCGTCAAATTTCTGCCCTGCTAGAGCTGCCCCGGTCAACTGTAAGTGCTGTTATTGTGAAGTGGATATGTGTAGGAGCAGCAACTGTTTAGCCGCGAAATGGTAGGCCACACAAGCTCACAGAACGGGACCGCAGAGTGCTGAATCACCTAGCATGTAAAGATCATCTGTCCTCGGTTGCAACACTCACTACCGAGTTCCAAACTGCCCCTGGAAGCAACGTCTGCACAAGAACGGTTCGTCGGGAGCATGAAATGGGTTTCCATGGCCGAGCAGCAGCACACAAGCCTAAGATCACGCAATGCCAAGTGTCGGCTGGAGTGGTATAAAGCTCGACGCCATTAGACTCCGGAGCAGTAGAAATGCGTTCTCTGGAGTGATGAATCATGCTTCGCCATCTGACAGTCCGACCGACTAATCTGGGTTTGGCGGATGCCAGGGGAACGCTTCCTGCCCCAATATATAGTGCCAACTGTACACTTTGGTGGAGGAAGAATAATGGTCTGGGGCTGTTTATCATGGTTCAGGATAAGCCCCATAGTTCTACTGAAGGGAAATACAATGACATTCTGGTTTGTCGAGATCGGTGTGGAACAACTTGACTGGTCTGCACAGAGCCCTGATATCAACCCCATCGAACACCTTTGGGATGAATTGGAACGCAGACTGTGAGCCAGGCCTGATCGCGCAACATCAGTGTCCGACCTCAGTAATGCTCGTGGCTGAATGGAAGCATGTCCCCGCAGCAATGTTCCAACATCTAGTGGGAAGCCTTCCCAGAAGAGTGGAGGCTGTTACAGCAGCAGAGGGACCAACTCCATATTAATGCCCATGATTTTTAATGAGATGTTCAACAAGCAGGTGTCCACATACTTTTGGTCATGTAGTGTACATACCTACATACATATTAGTATATTGTGTACAGCTTTCTCGAGAACAAAAAACAGACAGTTGAAGTCGGAAGTTTACATACACTTAGGTTGGAGTCATTAAAACTCGTTTTTCAACCTCCACAAATTTCTTGTTAACAAACTATAGTTTGGCATGTTGGTTAGGACATCTACTTTGTGCATGACACAAGTAATCTTTCCAACAATTGTTTACAGGCAGATTATTTCACTGTATTACAATTTCAGTGGGTCAGAAGTTTACATACACTAAGTTGACTTAAACATCTTGGAAAATTCCATAAAATGATGTAATGGCTTTAGAAGCTTCTGATAGGCTAATTGACATAATTTGAGTCAGTTGGAGGTGTACCTGTGTACGTATTTCAAGGCCTACCTTCAAACTCAGTGCCTCTTTGCTTGACATCATGGGAAAATCAAAAGAAATCAGCCAAGACCTCAGAAAAAAAATTGCAGACCTCCACAAGTCTGGTTCATCCTTGGGAGCAATTTCCAAATGCCTGAAGGTACCACGTTCATCTGTACAAAAAAATAGTATGCAAGTATAAACACCATGGGACTACGCAGCCGTCATACTGCTCAGCAAAGAGACGCGTTCTGTCTCCTAGAGATGAACATACTGTGGTGCGAAAAGTGCAAATCAATTCCAGAACAACAGCAAAGGACCTTGTGAAGAGGCTGGAGAAAACAGGTACAAWTATATCTATATCCACAGTAAAACGAGTCCTATAGCGACATAACCTGAAAGGCCGCTCAGCAAGGAAGAAGCCACTGCTCCAAACCCGCCATAAAAAAGCCAGACTTCGGTTTGCAACTGCACATGGGGACAAAGTTCGTACTTTTTGGAGAAATGTCCTCTGGTCTGATGTAACAAAAAATAGAACTGTTTGGCCATAATGACCATCGTTATGTTTGGAGGAAAAAGGGAGATGCTTGCAAGCCGAAGAACACCATCCCAACCGTGAAGCACGGGGGTGGCAGCATCATGTTGTGCAGGAGGGACTGGTGAACTTCACAAAATAGATGGCATCATGACAGATGAAAATTATCTGGATATATTGAAGCAATATCTCAAGACATCAGTCAGGAAGTTAAAGCTTGGTCGCAAATGGGTCTTCCAAATGGACAATGACACCAAGCATACTTCCAAAGTTGTGGCAAAATGGCTTAAGGGCAACAAAGTCAAGGTATTGGAGTGGCCATCACAAAGCCCTGACCTCACTCCTATAGAAAATTTGTGGGCAGAACTGAAAAAGCGTGTGTGAGCAAGGGGGCCTACAAACCTGACTCAGTTACACCAGCTCTGCCAGGAGGAATGGGCCAAAATTCACCCAACTTATTGTGGGAAGCCTGTGGAAGGCTACCCGAAACGTTTGACCCAAGTTAAACAATTTAAAGGCAATGCTACCAAATACTAATTGAGTGTATGTAAACTTCTGACCGATTGGGAATGTGATGAAAGAAATAAAAGCTGAAATAAAATCACTTTCTACTATTATTCTGACATTTCACATTCTTAAAATAAAGTGGTGATCCTAACTGACCTAAGACAGGGAATTTTTACTAGGATTAAATGTCAGGAATTGTGAAAAACTGAGTTTAAATGTATTTGGCTAAGGTGTATGTAAACTTCCAACTTCAACTGTATATCCTCATCCCACCCCTCTATGAGAGGTCCTCCCCAAACCCTTAGCCTGTAATAACCTGATACTTTCACAATCACAAGAATATCTCACCCTGCTCCATGTTTTTCTGAACCCTCCAGAACCCCAGTACCCCCATCCAGAACCCCAGTACCCCCATACCTAACCCCAGCCAGCTCCATGTCTTACTGAACCAGAAAACCCCCTCATTAACCCCAGCCAGCTCCATGTCTTACTGAACCCTCCAGAACCACAAAACCACTCCTTAACCCCAACCAGTCCCGTGTCTTACTGAAGGCCTCGAGCAGCTCCACTTGCAGGATGCAGGGCACCAGAGGCTCTGGCAGCTCAGAGAAAAAGGCCTTCAGAGCCCCAGCCACCGTGTTGATGGCAAAGTCCTTCTCCACCAGGTCCAGCCCATGGTCTAGAGGGGGAGAGAGGTAGAGAGGGAGATAAAGAGGGAAGAAGAGACGTAAAGGAAAGTGAGATGTAGAAGAAGAAAAAAAAGAGGAGAGAGAGAGAGAAGAGGGAGGTGAGGGATAGAAGGGAAGGGGGAGAAAAATAGAGGGAGGAGAAGGAGAGGGGGGGGAAGAGAAAAGGATAGGGATAGTGTGTCAGAGGTAGTCACTTTGTCACTGTTCTAAATATATTTAGTTTACGTCATCATTTCCTCTGCAGCTCATGTGTCTATATATTGATTAGCCACATAACTAACCAGGGTTAGTCCAGGTACTGGGGACAGACAGTGTGGCGAGTACAGTCGATCCCTCTATGGGTCTGATACATTGTTTTAGACCAGACAGACATGACTAGGTACAGCAACTCACCCTGGTCAAACTGCCTCTGCATACTCTCCATCTCACACTTGTTCCCGCTCACCCTGTAGAGCCCCTCTGTGTTGAGACCTGCAGAGAGACAGAGATGGAAACCACCATCTGCATTATGTCATCAGCCATTTCCAGTAAAGTCAATGAGGACACTGCTGCAGTACAGTACAGGACACTGCTGCAGTACAGTACAGGACACTGCTGCAGTACAGCAGTTGATCATTGGCTACATTTGCTGTAGTGTAGTTAGTTCTTCTTGGCTTATTAAATGTAAATAGAAGAAAAATAACGCCCTCACCCAGAACGACTTAAAGTCATATTGAAATTACACAACCACATAATGTGAGTATTGTAAGGAAAAACAATCACAGTGCAACAATAAGACATTACACAGTTTAATCCTTCAGCAACACAGAATTACCTCAGAATTAACTTATTATCAATGAATAATATTCTTTGTATGTTTTGCACAGCATCCAAGTCAAATAACATAATGAATGAGACAAAAATACAGATGAACAAACACAGGGGAGAAGAGGAGAAAGAAATAAGTGACCCACCTGTGGTCTCAATAAAGCGGACACACTTGTCAATGAAGAGTGGGATAGGTCTGTCTGGGGACACCACGTTGACCAGGGGCACCCCGAAGTAGCTGCTCTCCAGGGGCTTGGGAATAGAGGGCCGAGGCTTTGGTCTGGTTTTCTGCAGAGAAACACAGAAATGTTGACATTGTTAATGACCACAGACGTCTACATTAGATTTTTGTACATTATGTCAAAACTATGTTTATTCAGCTGCAAGATTTGCCTTTATGTATTCAGCATCAGAATCAACAGCTGTCGTTTCAAGTGTTTCAGTAACTCTGAAATACAGGCTGCTTTCTTCTTAAAATTCCAACACACTTTGGAGTTTCACGTGAATAACTTACTTTCTATGAATAGCATATTAGCATGGAGGAAAAGTTTAGTAAAACAATCAAGCAATTACCCATCAAAAAAGTTTTCACAAGTAAAGAGATTACATGGAAAATCATATTAACCATTTTGTCGTTACTTAACCACGTTTATCGTATCAAAGCTGGCCAATTACCTACAATTGAAAGAGAATAGTCTTTCAAGCCTGAAAAGAATAGTGTTTATGCATTAGGAGTTAAGGGGAGACTACTAACTGAAGCAACACATACCTTGGCAGTTCGCCGCAGGCTCTTCAGAATGTTCCTCTTCTTGGGGTCCTCTCCCTCCTCGTTGATGATGTCTCCTTTCAGGGTTCCGAACTCATCCTCCTTGGTTTTTGGCAGAGCCCCCATCTCGTCGTCGCTGCCAATGAAGCTGGTGCGGAAGCTGCTGAACTTACCCAGGCGTTTAGAGCGGTCGCGGTAGAGCCGTGGCTTTACCCCCGCCGCCGAGAACTTCCTGCGGCGCTCCAGGGAGCTGCTGTCCGCCTCACTGTCTGAGCCGTTCCCGTTGGCGTGCATCCGATTGGCATTGCGGATGGTAATAATCTTGCCCTGCGTGCTGTCATGGGGCACAGAGTAGATGATCTCCTCGTTGCTGGGCCGGGGCTTGGACACAGCATCCATGGGCTCTGCATAGTCCGAGGGGTCGTAACCTCCGTCCCCACCTGGCACCCATGTCACAGCAGAGGGCAGGGAGCGACGGTGGCCCATGGTGTCTGTGTTGTAGGGGTTTCTGCCCACCTTCCGGAAGTCAAAGGTCACAGAGGGCTTGGGTCTCACCTGGGGCGTGGCTTTGCTATTGAGCTTGTTCTCAAAGGAGCTGATGTCAGAGATGACAGAGACATCGCTGGAGTCCAGGTCAGGCAGGTTGAAGCTCCCCCCATGGGAGGTGAGTGTGCCGTCGTAGTAAGGTGGGGAGGGCTCCACGTCATCCATGTCAGAGTCTAGGAACATGGTGCCGGGGCTGGGTGAGCTACAGCGAGGGGAGTAGGCAGTCTCGTTAATGCAGGCCTCAGCCACGTTATCATACATGTGAGTGGCCTCCACGATGTTGCGTTTCTCCACCACCTCCATCAGGAAGGGATGAAACATCTCYATCCTGTGCAGGCCACCCACCACCCCTCCTGACCCACACACCACACTGTTGAACCTGCCCTCTATCTCTTGGGCCAGCTCCTCTCCCTGGACCAGCTGCTCTCTGGCAGACTCACTTTCTGTGAGCTCTACCTGGCTCTCCCCCACAGCCAGCAGCTGAACAGGAATGATGTCCTGGACCTCACATAGGAAGGCACACAGGGTTTCCAGAGAGGCCTTGCGGCGGGCTGAGTACACAGCGATGTAGCCGTGCACTAATCTGCTCTTCCTCAGGGAGAAGGAGGCATGGTAGGAAAGGAGGGAGAGCTCAATCACCTGTTTGTGAGGTCCCACTGTCTGCTCCAGTATCACCGAGGTTCCACTGTTGGATGTTGGCCTGCAGTGCTGAGGCAGTAGGAAGGGAGAGAGGAGCTGTTCCACGTCATAGTTGTCTCCACACATCAAGCACATGACGATGCGGATGTCTGCCTCTGGGCTGGGCTGGTGAGGAGAGTCTCTGGGACCTGGAGGTTGAGGGGGCAGAGGTGGGGAGCTGCTACTGAAAGATGAGCTCCTTCTACAGTCCAGAAGACCTCTCAATACTTGGTTGATCTGACTCTCATTCACATTGTGCCCATAGCCCACACCAGGGGAGGCTGGGTCGAGGAAGCTACACTGCAGTCTCCTTGCTACCTGCTGTCCCTGTGTTATCAGACCTAAAGCAGTTTCTCCCCCAATAWCTGCATAGGTCCCTACACCCCTTTTAGTAACCAAGAGCAGAGATGTTAAAAGCTGAGCTATATGGCTGTCCCTTCTACCGATTGTTGACTCCCGCAACCTTTCAATGCTTTCTACGACGTAGGTTAGGGACTCTTTTGAGTTGTACAAACACAGGCACCCATGGGGTGTGAAGGTGGGAGTGTGGAAGGAGTTAACAGAAAGTCGTACATTGCCCTCGATAGGTCGTAGGGTGAGCTCATACATCTTCCCATCCAACACATACCGGTCGTCATTGGTACAGAGAGCTCTGATCTCATTGGCAAACTCCCTAGCCAGTCCGTCTTTGCCCAATATCACAAGGTTGATTCGGTCCGCTTTAATATCCCCAAAATAAGACTTCACGTTGAAGAATGGGTAGCATGTTGGGAAACGTGAGGCCAGGAGTTGCTCTATCTTGAAGTCTCCACACTGTGGGCTGCTGGGACAGGTCTCCTTGGTGGGGTGGTAGACAAAGTGAATATGCTTCAACACCAGAGCATCTCTCTCAGCTGGAAGCTTCTGCAGGGCTTTGAACCGCTGCTCCTCCCCTAAAACCTCCTGGATGGCCCCCATCTTCTCCTTGCTGGGCTTTGCRTCCACCTCCAGCTCATAGAAGAGCTCGGAGTACTCCAGCAGAAGCTCCTGGAAGTCCTCTTTAGCGTGGCCGATGATCTCTTTCTGGTGGCGGTTGTAGAGGTCCAGGTACTCTGATTCCTCCAACCATTGGTAGAAGTCTTCATTCATGATGAAGCTGCGGGCCTCTTCCCAGGGCTTGCCAGGCGTGACAAAGGGAGAACAGGCCAACTTGTGCTTGAACTCCTGCCTCATCTCAGCCCGCTTGCACTCATTTCTCAGGTGCTCCAGGTGGGCGTCGAAAATGTCCTCGGCTGGTAACGTCTCCAGCAGGTCTGAGGGGATGCGCTCATCCTCCATGTTGTCTATGTGAGACGTGTCCTCCCATGGAGAGTCCTCCAGAACTACAAACCAGTGGGMAAAGTGCTGCTTGGACTCCAGGACCTTCTGAACCCCAGACCAGCTCAGCTGGTCGATCTCATCCAGGTCAGGCACCAGGGAGCTAAGTGCTAGAGGAAGAGTGCTCAGATAGATTTTCCGACGTCTCTCAATGTGCTCCTGTTTCAGACGGTACACAWGCTGCTGGAAGAGCTTYTTGCATTTYGCTGTACCCTCYAGAAAGACGTATTCWTTGAACTCTGAAGMRSTGTGCATGCGTCKGCTGGTGTTAAGCCAGGTCTCGTTGTGGTTCTTCACTAYGCGGTTGACTAGCCATTCGTATCGGTCTTTAGCCARGGCTATCTGCTGACTCTGGAGCTTGAGGGCCTCAAAGTAAGGAATGATCTTGGGCTTGCCCCTGCTCTTATCAATGAGTTGCACCAAAGYAAKGAARGCTAGGTCAACATTGATGTTAGAGCGTGCAGAWGTCTCCACTACTGGAAGACTCTTTTTAGTGATGGCAAAGGTGTGAGAATCTTTGATGTAGCGTTCAACCCCCTCATCACACTTGGTTAAGACCAGCACAATGGGCTTCTTTGTTTTGCTCAGMTGACCRTAAAGRTTTGTGACAAACTTCAACTGGTCGTCAAAGTTGCGGTTCATCCCCCTACTGACGTCCAYACAGAGCAYGAACCCGTCAGCCTGTATCTTGCCCTCAGGCATCTGCTTCTGCTCAAAGTCCTGCTCCAGCCCCAGCTGGTCCGTGCAGAAGTACATCAGCTTCTCTGCAGAGGCCAGCTTGGTGGAGGCCGCCCTCTTGATATAGGGCTGCATGGCAGTGCTGCGGTGTGGCTGGAACGTCTGGTCATCAATGAACTCKGTCTGCTCCACCACATGCATCYTGCACTCCGGCCCCTCCTCCACCACCCGCCCCACCTCCCCCCAGAACAGGAARTGGTCATTGTTAACCACTCTRCCCCCRAAGTCRCTGGTGCTCAGCACTGACGTGTGGTCCAGATAGAAGTCATCAGCACTGGGGCGCACAAAGCGGTTACACAGGCAGGACTTACCCACTCCACACTGGCCCTTCTCTTTCTCAGTCCCTGACAAACCCACCACAATAAGGTTGTATGTGGGTGACTTAACATCGTGCTTTTTCGCCATCATTATCATCAGCTGACACTCATCCTGCCATAATCAGGCACTCGATCAGAGAGTACACTTGGACGTGTGTCCATAAAGTGGCATTGGGGATGGGACCAGCACAATGGGCTTCTTTGAGTTTAGTTGCCGTTTCCTCTAGTGTGGTACATGTTCTATCAACAACAGTGCAGGGGTGTAGCAAAGACAGAGGCTTCTCTCAGTCATTCCTAATGTAGCTATGACCCTGCCAGACAAAATAAAAGAGCACAAAAATAAGAATTAGCTAAACCAAATCTTACATTTATGTTAAAAAAGAACAAATATTAGTTTGAGCAAAGTTAACCTAATTKCTGCTCTCATCAAAAAAAAAAGAACAGTCAAACACCTTCACAAAGTGGTTAAAAGAAGACAACACTAAGAATAATTTCCCTTCAACTTAATAAGAGAACAGTGAGTAGGGACATTCATTTCTAATCTCATCTCAAATAGAACAGCAAATGAGATATACAAAGAAAAAAACTCAATATTCCCTGCAAATAAAGTGAGACCTAAAATACAAATACAGTGCCTTCAGAAAGTATTCATACCCCTTGACTTATTCCACATTGTTGTGTTAGACTGAATTTAAAATGTATTAAATAGATTTTCTTTCCCCCAAACTCATCTACATACAATACCCCATAAYGACAGGTTTTTATAAATTTGTGCAAATTTATTGAAAATTAAATACAGAAATAACTACTTTACGTATTCACAAATAGAATCATATTTGGCAGTGAATACAGCTGTGAGTCTTTCTGGATAAGCCTCTAAGAGCTTTGCACACCTGGATTGTACAATATTAGCACATTATTTTTCGAGCTCTGTCAAGTTGGTTGTTGATCATTGCTAGACAGCCATCTTAACGTATATTTTCAAGACAATTTACAGTACCAGTCAAAAGTTTGGACACGCGTACTCATTCAAGTTTCTATTTTTACTATTTTCTACATTGTAGAATAATAGTGAAGACAATCTATGAAAAACACATGGAATCATGTAGTAGCCCCCCAACAAAAGTGTTAATCAAGTCAAAATATATTTKATATTCTTCAAAGTAGCCACCCTTTGCCTTGATGACAGCTTTGCACACTCTTGGCAATCTCTCAACCAGCTTCACTTGAAAGGCTTTTCCAAAAGTCTTGAAGGAGTTCCCACATATGCTGAGCACTTGTTGGCTGCTTTTCCGTCACTCTGTGGTCCAACTCATCCCAAACCATCTCAATTGGGTTGAGGTCGGGGGACATTGGAGGCCAGGTCATCTGATGCACCACTCCATCACTCTCCTTCTTGGTAAAATAACCCTTACACAGCCTGGAGGTGTGTTGGGTCATTGTCCTGTTGAAAAACAAATGATAGTGGGACTAAGCGCAAACCAGATAGGATGGCATATCGCTGCAGAAAGCTGTGGTAGCCATGCTGGTTAAGTGTGCCTTGAATTCTAAATAAATCACTGAGTGTCACCAGAAAAGAACCCCCACACATCACACCTCCTCCTCCATGGTTCACGGTGGGAACCACACATGTGGAGATCCGTTCACCTACTCTTGCTCTCACAAAGACATGGCAGTTGGAACCAAAAATCTCACATTTTTGGTTTTGGACTACAGAAAAATTTTGGACTACAGACAAAAGGACAGATTTCCACCGGTCTAATGTCCTTTGCTCGTGTTTCTTGGCCCAAGCAAGTCTTCTTCTTATTGGTGTCCTTTAGTAGTGAAGACCTGATTCACGCAGTCTCCTCTGAACAGTTGATGTTTAGATGTGTCTGTTACTTGAACTCTGTGAAGCATTTATTTGGGCTGCAATTTCTGAGGCTGGTAACTCTAATGAATATATCCTCTACAGTAGAGGTAACTCTGGGTCTTCCTTTCCTGTGGCGGTCCTCATGAGAGCCAGTTTCATCATAGCGCTTGATGGTTTTTGCGACTGCACTTGAAGAAACTTTCAAAGTTCTTGACTTTTCCCGGATTGATTGACCTTCATGTCTTAAAGTAATGATGGTCTGTCGCTACTCTTTGCTTATTTGAGCTGTTCTTGCCATAATATGCACTTGGTCTTTTACCAAATAGGGCTATCTTCTGTATACCACCCCTACCTTGTCAAAACACAACTGATTGGCTCAAACGCATTAAGAATGAAAGACATTCCACAAATTAACTTTTACCAAGTCACACCTGTTAATTGAAATCCATTCCAGGTGACTACCTCATGAAGCTGGTTGAGAGAATGCCAAGAGTGTGCAAAGCTGTTATCAATGCAAAGGGTGGCTACTTTGAAGAATCTCAAATATATTTGGATTTGTTTAACACTTTTTTGGTTACTACATGATTCCATGTGTGTTATTTTATAGTTTGTATTCACTATTATTCTACAATGTAGAAAATAGTAAAAATAAAGAAAAMCCCTTGAATGAGTAGGTGTGTCCAAACTTTTGACTGGTACTGTATTACAAATACAAAACTGAAATATCACATTTACATAAGTATTCTGACCCTTTACTCAATAATTTCCTGAAGCACCTTTGGCAGCAATTACAGCATCGAGTCTTCTTGGTTATGATGCTACAACATTTGCACACCTGTATTTGGGGAGTTTCTCTCATTCTTCTCTGCAGATTCTCTTAAACTCTGTCAGGTTGAATGGGGAGCGTTGCTGCACAGATATTTTCAGGTCTTTCCAGAGCTGTTCGATCGGGTTCAAGTCCGGGGCTCTGGCTGGGCCACTCAAGGACATTCAGAGACTTGTTCCGAAGCCACTCCTGCGTTGCCTTGACTGTATGCCTAGGGTCGTTGTCCTGTTGGAAGGTGAACCTTCACCCCAGTCTGAGGTCTGAAGCAGGTTTTCATCAAGGATCTTTCTGTACTTTGCTCCGTTCATCTTTCCCTCGATCCTGAAAAACAGCCTTACAGCATGATGCTACAACCACCATGCTTCACYGTCGGGATGGTGCCGTGCTTCCTGTAGGCACTGTATGTTGAGGGGGTATGTAGTAAAACTAGATTTAATTTTCTTTCCTTGCCTTGTATGAGAGGTGTCACCTGAAAGGATTCTACATGGGACTGGAGTCACACCATTCTGACCGCTCAGCCATGGGTCCACATTATTTACCTCAATGACAAGTGTATCGCATATAGGCTACTGACAAGCCCACAAAAGGATCACAACAACTACAATACATGTGATGGAGATAATGGCGCTGCATTGGAAAGTGGACATTTTAAGGCAACATAACTTGTTTAGTCTGGCCAAGAGAATATAGAACCATTATAGTATAGTTCCTTCAATACTTACAGTACACCATTGCACTATTTTGTGTATTGTTTTTTTCCCCCACTGATCTTAACTTTTTTTGTACATAATGTTTCCGCCATCATTTCCTATGACCGAAAAAAGCTTTTGGACATTAGAACAGCTATCACTAACCTCGATTTGGACGAGGCCTTCTACTTCAATGAGATGGAGGCGAAATACATTAAGACTGTAATATACTATACTTCTCTGAGTCATGGCTGAACAAGGACAATATACATCTAGCTGGTTTTTCTATGCGTCGGCAGGACAGAAGGGCAGAGCCCGGTAAGATCTCTTTGTTAACAACAGCTGGTGAGCAATCTATAATATTAAGGAAGTCTCGAGGTTTAGAATACCTCATGATAAGCTGCAGACCATACTATTTACCATACTATAGCTGTCTATTTACCACCACAAACTGATGCTGGCACTAAGACCACACTCAACAAGCTGTATAGGGCCATAAGCAAATAAGAAAATGCTCTTCCAGAGGCGGCACATCCAATGGCCAATGATTTGAATGCAGGAAAACTGAAATCCATTTTACCTCATTTCTGCCAGCATGTCACCTGTTTAACTAGAGAAGAAAAAAAACACTCTAGATGACCTTTCCTCCACACACAGAGACATACAAAGCTCTCCCTCCATTTGGCAAATCTGATCATAACTCTATCCTCCGGATTCCTGCTTACGAGCAAAAACTCAAACAGGAAGTATCAGTGACACGCTCAATACGGAAGTGGTCCGATGAAGCGGATGCTTCACTAGCACAGACTGGAATATGTTCCGGGATTTATCCGATGGCATTGAGGAGTTTACCACATTGGTCACTGGCTTCATTAATAGGTGCATCGACGACGTCATCCCCACAGTGGCCGTGTGTACATATCCCAACCAGAAGCCATGGATTACAGGCAATATTCGCACTGAGCTAAAGGCTCGAGCTGCCGCTTTCAAGGAGCGGGACTCTAATCCGGACGCTTATGAGAAATCCCGCTACGCACTACAATGAACCATCAAACAGGCAAAGCATCAATACAGGAATAAGATCGAATCCTACTACACTGGCTCCGACCTCTTGTATTATTTATATCTTAATGTTTTTGCACTGACTCTTGAACTAGGTCTATGCACGCTCACTATACTCCATCAACACACACTATACTGACACTCCAACACACACACAAGCATATTGACGCCACACACGCTGCTGCTACTCTGTTTGTTATATATCCTGATTGCCTGGTCACTTTTACCCCTACCTACATGTACATACTGAATTACCTCAACTACCTCATACCCTTGCACATTGACTCAGTACTGGTACTCCTTGTATATAGCCTCGTTGTTATTTTGTTACCATTTTTATTGAGCAAATCTTTCTTACTTTTTAACTCTATTGTTGGGAATTGGCTCGTAAGTAAGCATTTCACAGTACAGTCTACACCTGTTGTATTCGGCGCATGTGACCAATAAAACGTGATTTGATGTTGGTCTTGTCAAGTGAATCAAAATCAGGGTTACAATACCCTATAGCCAGCTTGGGATTGAATCATTAACCTGCTAGTAAGTAGTCTGGTTCCCTAGCCATAAAGGTCTATTGTACTTCTGCCCAGAGCTATCTTCATTTTGGCACTTTTTCACACTACTCATGACTTGGCAGGTTTCGTAGTGTGAGCAGGGAGGGGAGTGGAGGAAGAGGAGAAGCACTCTTCACACTAATTGGAATCCCACCCTACCTATTGCTAGCCAAGACCATTGAAGGGATGGATGGTCTCGGTGTCCCTCATAACTATGCAGATAAGTCATCCATCTCGAGGGTGGCCAAGGACCACTTCGGACAAAGAGCTGGGCAGTGGTGTTGGTTTCCTTGCCAACCGGGACCTTTAGTGGTCACTATTAAGTAGAAATGCTCTCAATTAAGGCCTTGATCATGGATGAATGACAAACATTTACAGTGCATTAGGAAAGTATTCAGACCCCTTGACTTTTTCCACTTTGTTACGTTACAGCCTTATTCTAAAATTGATTAAATAAAAATCCTCATCTATATACACATTATACACCATATGACAGTGAAAACAGGTTTTAATTATTATTATGATTATTTTTTACAAATGTATAAAAAAACAGAAATACCTTAAGTATTCAGACCCTTTACTATGAGACTCGAAATTGAGCTCAGGTGCATCCTGTTTCCATTGATCATCCTTGAGATGTTTCTACAACTTGATTGGAGTCCACCTGTGGTAAGTAGCCTAGTGGTTAGAGCATTGGGCCAGTAACCGAAAGGTTGCTAGATCGAATCCCCGAGCTGACAAGGTAAAAATCTGTTGTTCTGCCCCTGAACAAGGCAGTTAACCCACTGTTCCTAGGCCATCATTGTCAATAAGAATTTGTTCTTAACCGACTTGCCTAGTTAAATAAAACATTTAATTAATAAAAAATTCAAATTGGACATTTTTAGAAAGGCACAGGCCTGTCTATATAAGGTCCCACAGTTGACACTGCATGTCAGAGCAAAAACCAAGCCACGAGGTCGAAGGAATTGTCCTTAGAGCTCAGAGACAGGATTGTGAGGGTGCACAGATCTGGTGAAGGGTACCAAAAAATGTCTGCAGCATTAAAAAGGTGGCCTCCATCATTCTTAAATGGAAGAAGTTTGGAACCACCAAGACTCTTCCTAGAGTTGGCCACCCGGCCAAACTGAGCAATCAGGGGAGAAGGGCCTTGGTCATGGAGGTGACCAAGAAGCCGATGGTCACTCTGATAGAGCTACAGAGTTCCTCTGTGGAGATGGGAGAACCTTCCAGAAGGACAACTGTATCTGCAGCACTCCACCAATCAGACCTTTATGGTAGAGTGGCCAGACAGAAGCCACTCCTCAGTAAAAGGCACATGACAGGCTGCTTGGAGTTTGCCAGAAGGCACCTAAAGACTCAGACCATGAGAAACAAGATTCTCTGGTCTGATGAAACAAAGATGGAACTCTTTGGCGTGAATGCCAAGCTTCACATCTGGAGGAAACCTGGCAACATCCCTACGGTGAAGCATGGTGGTGGCAGCATCATGCTGTGGRGATGTTTTTCAGCAGCAGCGCTCAGGACCTCAGACAGGGGTGAAGGTTCACCTTCCAACAGAACAACAACCCTAAACACACAGCCAAGACAGGAGTGGCTTCGGAACAAGTCTCTGAACATCCTTGAGTGGCCTAGCCAGAGCCCGGACTTGAAAATCTTCTCTGGAGAGACCTGAGTAAATKAATTACAGATTTCTTGAGTTATCTTAGATTAATTCTGACTATTTTGAGGAAGTGAACAGTCGTGGCCAAAAGATTTGAGAATGACACAAATATAAATTTTCACAAAGTCTGCTGCCTCTGTGTCTTTAGATATTTTTGTCAGATGTTACTATGGAATACTGAAGTATAAATACAAGCATTTCATACGTGTCAAAGGCTTTTATTGACAATGACATGAAGTTGATGCAAAGAGTCAATATTTGCAGTGTTGACCCTTTTTCAAGACCTCAGCAATCCACCCTGGCATGCTGTCAATTAACTTCTGTGCCACATCCTGACTGATGGCAGCCCATTCTTGCATAATCAATGCTTGGAGTTTGTGGGTTTTTGTTTGTCCACCCCCTTCTTGAGGATTGACCACAAGTTCTATATGGGATTAAAGTCTGGGGAGTTTCCTGGCCATGGACCCAAAATATCGATGTTTTGTTCCCCRAGCCATTTAGTTATCACTTTTGCTTTATGGCAAGGTGCTCCATCATGCTGGAAAAGGCATTGTTCGTCACCAAACTGTTCCTGGATGGTTGGGAGAAGTTGCTCTCGGAGGATGTGTTAGTACCATTCTTTATTCATGGCTGTGTTCTTAGGCAAAATTGTGAGTGAGCCCACTCCCTTGGCTGAGAAGCAACCCCACACATGAATGGTAACAGGATGCTTTACTGTTGGCATGACACAGGACTGATGGTAGCGCTCACCTTGTCTTCTCCGGACAAGCTTTTTTCCGGATGCCCCAGACAATCGGAAAGGGGATTCAGCAGAGAAAATGACTTTACTCCAGTCCTCAGCAGTCCAATCCCTGTACCTTTTGCAGATTATCAGTCTGTCCCTGATGTTTTTCCTGGAGAGAAATGGCTTCTTTGCTGCCCTTCTTGACACCAGGCCATCCTCCAATAGTCTTCGCCTCACTGTGCGTGCAGATGCACTCACACCTGCCTGCTGCCATTCCTGAACAAGCTCTGTACTGGTGGTGCCCCGATCCCGCAGCTGAATCAACTTTAGGAGACGGTCCTGGCGCTTGCTGGACTTTCTTGGGCGCCCTGAAGCCTTCTTCACAACAATTGAACCGCTCTCCTTGAAGTTCTTGATGATCCGATAAATGGTTGATTTAGGTGCAATCTTACTGGCAGCAATATCCTTGCCTGTGAAGCCCTTTTTGTGCAAAGCAATGATGATGGCACGTGTTTCCTTGCAGGTAACCATGGTTGACAGAGGAAGAACAATGATTCCAAGCACCACACTCCTTTTGAAGCTTCCAGTCTGTTATTCGAACTCAATCAGCATGACAGAGTGATCTCCAGCCTTGTCCTCGTCAACACTCACACCTGTGTTAACGAGATAATCACTGACATGTCAGCTGGTCCTTTTGTGGCAGGGCTGAAATGCAGTGGAAATGTTTTTGGGCGATTCAGTTAATTTGCATGGCAAAGAGGGACTTTGCAATTAACTACAAATCATCTGATCACTCCTCATAACATTCTGGAGTATATGCAAATTGCCATCATACAAACTGAGGCAGCAGACTTTGTGAAAATGTATATTTGTGTCACTCTCAAAACTTTTGGCCACGATTGTATACTGGCTATGGCATCTCAAAATGGACAAACAAGACAATATCCACTTTTTTCAAGCGAATGTCTTTTAAGGGTGTATGCGAGCACTCGTTCGGTTCGCCTAGCCAACATTGGCTAGCCGCCAGCTCAATTAAGAGGTTCTGAAGCATGCTGACGCCTTTAGAATCAGGTAAGTTGGGGTAATATTGTTTGTCAAGTTGCCAAGCAGTATATTTTATACACAGAGGATGGGGCCATACTGGAGATGCTCCATAACTTGCACAAACAGGAAAAGCAAAGTATGAGACTTAGTCTCTTTTACAAATCGAGAGTGAAATACACACTAATCTCTAACATGTAGGCTCAGCATTCCCTAACAGTCCCATTGCAAGTCAGAATGTTGAACAAAGTTAATTTCAATTTACTTTACCTGACAATTTTGCCCCCATGTCAAAGGTAATCTGAGACAAAATATCCACAGGGAAGCGTTATCAACCAAACCTTCAGTACGCTGGTCTGTATATTGTTTTTTTGCACYCTACAAACACTTGCACAATATGGCTGAGCCTAACCGAACCACAGACCGAACGTTGTCCCACGTAATCATATGGCAAATTCCACAAACACTTCCAGCTGATTGAGAGGAAACGCGCTTCGGTCGACTATGTTTGACTATTGTTCGGATTATTGTGCATAATGTTCAATGCGTCAGGAGATTGAAAATACAAGCGAGAGAAATTAGGGTAAACGACACTTTCCTGTGGATACCCCATCTCCACCTCCTACTGTCAAAAGGACCAACACCACAGAAAACCGATAGAGTAAATATAATTTTATTCAACATTATGGCTTGTAGATTGTCTTTTTAGGCAGACTTCTTTCAGATTGTTACCATGGTTACCCCATGGATATTCATACTGATGTTTAGGCAAAAGGATGCTCAAAGTACAACCAGAAAACAACCACACTGTATTATTGTGATACAATCACTCATGTAAATAGAAACATATACATACTGTGTGTGTGTGTGTGTGTGTGTGTGTGTGTGTGTGTGTACTGTTTCAATATTGAAATGAAATGTGTTAACATAGGCTACTGCCATTCAATTAAACGTTATTATTGTTTACAAAATTCGGCATCTCATATTCTAAACATATAGAAAATTCAAACCATTCAAACCATGTCTACATTCCCCAGCAAAGGCACAGTAGGAAGTCAATTGCGCTCAGCTGAGCTAGGCCTGACAGACAACCAGATTGAACAGGCAAATTCTTTGGAAGTGAAAACAAGCAAGTCACTATCCTACCCTGTGATTGTAAAGATACATCGCTTTCTAAATTCAGTAGAACACACATACTTGCGTCATATTGTTCAAAATCGTCAATATAGCGGGTTACAACTCCATATGCATATTGTAATGGATTAGCAAAGGTTTTGGAATGAATGTTCATGGAAAGGACTGGCCACACCAGGCCTCTTGTCCACAGAATAAACTGCCGACTCGTAACTAAAACACATTTACCTCGTATTTCCGAATCCACTTGGACTTTTTTAAATCACCAGTTTCACTCAGATACATTTGTAACAGACAATTGTTACAATTGTGGGTAAATTGATCATGAGAATGTCTACCTCGAACACTGGTTTCAATCCGTGTTTCAGATTAAAATGGGGAGAAAGTGAATACATACCATCGCATTCTCCCTGCATCCGTCAGGTCAGCGCTTGCCGCAGCCCTGGTCGCCTGATATGCATGGACATAAGAAACAAAAATAACGTGGCTCTCCTGATTCCCAGACAGAACTAAGTAGGTTATTATTGTTTGCTTACATATTAATTGTAAATCTACATCTCGATGGTTTTCTAATCCATTGATCTGTTCGTCTTTTTGTGATAATAAAACTACAAAGGTAAAAACATATTTTTTTCTTTTTCTCTCCTTGTTAAAAATGAAAGTCGTATAAAAGCTTGTTTCGCCGTCTTCTCCTTGCTTCACCACGTTGCTTTTGACGAATTATTATGTCCATTGTTGTGGCAACATTATACTRGATCGATCATGCACGGGACACCGGTCGAGTTTGCTGCACTTCCTGTACAATGTTTCTTCTAAACAGCCCTAATGCAACAAATTGGTAACGTCCTTATCAATTTAACAAGAGATGGCTTGTGTGAAAGTGTTTTTTTTCCAGCTTCCCAATAATGGCGACGGCCCTTCTCCCAGAGCTAATTCTCTTCTCCTTTTCTCTGAAAAAAAAGCAGCTACGGAGACAGACGCGGAGGAGACTCGCCCAGCGGCGCGCACACACAACTGCAGCACGTACAGTATTTACAAAGGCGAGACGCTGCTGTCATGCCGACACGCGTAATCGCCATCACTGTTATAAATATGACTTTAGCCAACATATGTCAAGCTCCCATAAATTAAATTGGCTTTGGTATCTCTGTGTCAAGACCACTTAGGCTGCATTCATGCTTTTCTCTATTGGCATCACCTGCTTTAGTAGGCCATATATATTTGTCTTATACTATTAATATTGCGTCCTACTCTAAATTCACCCAATGCATCATAGTAGGCGTAATATTTTTTTTAATGATTATTAGGCTAATCTATGAAAGGCCATTCCACCACAATTTTTTGGGTCGATACTTACTCTACATTTGTAGATACTTAACTAAAAATGTCGAGATACTATATAAACATTTCGAGATCCTATCCTAAACATTTGAGCATTACTTTTGTGAGATAATTGTTTTTTGTTGTTGTTTTTTTTACAGCTTTAGGTAGGTTAGAGAAGCCTATGCACCAGGGGAAGTGGTAAGGCACGTATTTATAGCCTAAATCAGGCATATTTATTTGTGTTAAGAGAAAATGTGAATGTGATCAAATTTAGTTCAAATTCAAACCTCGGGTGGCTAGGCTACCTAGACCTTATCAATCCAAAATGATTGACTGGAATTAATCAATCAACACAATAGTGATTAAATACTGTTTGAGTAACTTTTTAATTACAGATGCAAAAGGCCCACATGATGCCCTGGCCTATATTGTCCAATAGCAGTTGTTGTCTAGTTTTTATAGAAGCCCATTCCCGCTCACCCAAAACATTTTTTAAAGTCGATATTATCTCAAGATTTTTAGATATATCAAGTCAACATTTTGAAATACTAATTCGAGATACTACCTAAAAATGTCGAAATACTATCTAAACATTTCGAGATATAGGATATGTTTCTTCATTTGTAGCATTGTGTGGTGATTTCCATCTATTCATGTTGCATAGATCAGCACAGCAATAACCTTCCAGGTAAAGACATTCCTGTGGTCCATTAAGCTACACATTGTGTGTGTGTGTCAATGTCCTGTTTAGGACAATAAATATAAAATGTATATGTTATCTGACAGAGTTGATAATATTGTGCTGCTTTTTATGATAATTTGGGTTATTCTTTTCTGTGGCTTAGCTGATATTGTAATATGTGTAATTAGAGGGGCGGGGGGTTACCTACTTTGTCCATGTCTCAAGACTCCCCATGTCTATTGTTATACATTGATTGGTTGGGGTGTATTTGTGGCCCTGATAAGCACCTAATTTTCTTAATTTCTTACATCGGCAATGGACAATATCATTGAGGACTACTTCCGGCTTGGATTCACACAACATAACAATACGTTTTCAGATCATAGAGAGAGTTCTAAGCAGGAATCAGCTCTTGCGGGTTAAAAACAAAACCGATGGAGCAGAGGTGCTCTCTTTCATACAACAGCAGCTTCAAACATTAGGTCAACAGCATGGCTACTGGTGAATGCACCAGAAATGTTGGATGGCCTGAATAGTTACCGACAGGGAAACTGTCAGTCAACTTCTGTGCCTCCTGGATGTGTCACTTTGGGCCCAGCACTGGAAATCAAAGAATTGAGCGTTTATGGCTCACTCTGAGAAGCAAATGTTGCTAGTTTTGGATGGACCATTTTGACCAGCTTAGAGGAGATGGGCACTTTGCACACATTTTCCTAGACACATTTCTGATCCAGTTTTGAGTATTCTGATTTAGTACGCATGTCATTGTACTGTGTGTATTCCAGTACATGTGCAAATTAACTTAATTTGAGTATCCTTTATAACCCTATGAATTTCCAACTTTATGTACAGTATCAATAACATTGTCTCCTGGTAAGCAACTTTTTAAGCCTCTCTTCAGCTATGTGTCAAATCAGTGTCAACTAATGTGCAAGCTCAGTGGAATCCCACATTATTTCCTCTGTCTAGGAGGAGCTGGATCAAGTGGTTTATGCATGGAGCAACCACTGAATAAGGCCATCCCACAACACTCTGGCTCCCAATGGTCGGCCAATAATGATGTATGCGTTCCCCAACCTGTACGGAGCCCAGAACTACTTACAACCTGTGGACCGTAGGGAAGCAGATACTTGTCGGGAGGACTGTGCTTTTAAAGACCTCACTTGTAATGAGGATGTGTTTCACCTTTGTGTTGAACTCATGGCAGAACACCACCTTATAATGTCTGATGATCTGTATGTATGAAATTATAGACTTCATCAAATGATCCTTGATGGACTGGGTGTTGAGGATTATAGCTTCTTCTCTCACTTAAAGGGCCAATCTGCAGTTGCTACATACATTTTTTTAACTTATAAACGGGAGATCCGTGGGGCGACGCACAATTGGCATAGCGTCGTCCGGGTTAGGGAGGGTTTGGCCGGTAGGGAGGGTTTGGCCGGTAGGGATATCCTTGTCTCAGTATGTAAAAATGTAATAAAATGTATGCACTCTACTGTAAGTCGCTCTGGATAAGAGYGTCTGCTCTTGACCGGTAGGGATATCCTTGTCTCAGTATGTAAAAATGTAATAAAATGTATGCACTCTACTGTAAGTCGCTCTGGATAAGAGCGTCTGCTAAATGACTAAAATGTAAATGTAATACCTAGTCAGTTGTACAACTGAAATGTGTCTTCCGCATTTAATCCAACCCCTCATAATCAACATCCAGCGTCCGGGGAACAGTGGGTTAATGCCYTGCTCAGGGTCAGAATGACTACTTTCTACCTTGTCAGCTCGGGGATTCGATCCAGCAACCTTTCCCATACTGGGCCAACACTCTAACCACTAGGCTACCTGCCGATACTGTACGTACCCATTGAATCGTGAAGAATAGGCTATAATATATCTAGATCTGACCAGGAAACATACAACTACCTTTGTTCTAACAGAGGTATTATCCAAATTGGTTTTCATCAAGGATCTCTCTGTACTTTGCTCTGTTCATCTTTCCCTCGATCCTGACTAGTCTCCCAGTCCCTTCTGCTGAAAAACATTCCCACAGTATGATGCTGCCACCACCATGCTTCACCGTAGGGATGTTGCCAGGTTTCCTCCAGACGTGACACTTGGGATACAGGCCAAAGAGTTCAGTCTTGGTTTCATCAGACCAGAGAATCTTGTTTCTCATGATCTGAGAGTCTTTTATGTGCCTTTTGGCAAACTCCAAGCAGGTGCCTTTTGGCAAACTGGAGCTCTGTCAGAGTGACCATCAGGTTCTTAGTCACCTACCTGACCAAGGCCCTTCTCCCTCGATTGCTCAGTTTGGCCGGGCGAACAGCTCTAGGAAGGGTCTTCGTGGTTCCAAACTTCTTCCATTTAAAAAAAATGTTGGTACCCTTCCCCAGATCTGTGCCTCGACATAATCATGTCTCTGAGCTCTACGGACAATTCCTTCAACCTAATTTCTTGGTTTTTGCTCTGACATGCACTGTCAACTGTGGGACCTTATATAGACAGGTCTATGCCTTTCCAAATCATGTCCAATCAATTGAATTTACCACAGGTAGACTCCAATCAAGTTGTAGAAACATCTCAAGGATGATCAACGGAAACAGGATGCACCTGAGCTCAATTTTGAGTCTCATAGCAAAGGGCCTGAATACCAATGTAAAAAAGGTATTTATGTTTTTTTATTTTAATAAATTCACAAACATTTCAAAAATTGTTTCCGCTTTGTCATTATGGGGTATTCTGTGTACATTGGGAAGGAAAATGATTTATTTAATCCATAATCTGAATTAACTGTATATCGCTGGATGTCCTTTCCTGTGTGTCATGGTAGTTGGAAAAAACATGGAATTCTGCACTTTTCTTCCCGTTGGCTGTAGGTCTTCCTAAGCACCAAAGATCTCTGTCATCTCCTGTTTCAGTGGATAGAGTGTAGTAGCCAACTGCTCTATGATGTATGCTGGCTCTTGAATCAGAGTTTTGTGCAACAACTCCTCTTCCAAGTTGTCTGCTTTTGCCTTCTTTTGACAGCTGTTAATATCCAGGATTTCTGTCAACGCCTCTGGATCTACACTGCTGAAATCCGACCGACAGACCTCTAAGGTCAAGTGCTTCTTTTCGGTTATGTACTTCAAGAAGTTATCCAAAAGCTGTTTGTTCCAGTATTGCTGGAGCCACTTTCAAAAGTAGGTATCGCTCCTTTTTCCATCCTACTGCAATAATGTGGCCTACACTTTGCCACTCCTTTTCCCCAAAGTCGTATCGATGAAATGGCAACTTGAATGTACTACCCATGGTACACTGGTTGTAAAACTCCCAGAACTCAGATAAACAGTCCCTCAGAACTCACATTTGCGGGTCCCCCCACCTCACCTGGCAATGACTTGCACAAAAGTTTTCTTCTTCCTCTGATACATAATCCACCCCACTTACATTTTTCTGTTGTTCTGCAGAGCATTTCTTGATTTTGTCTCCCCACATGAGCCCGCTTCCTGTGGCGATTGATCTGTTGACTGATCTGTTGACTGATTGCTCTGTTTGACTGATGGCTCTGTCAAACAGTTTTGCTTTTCATTTCAAAGGGCATTTTGTCTTCTGCCTGCAGTATGTGAGAATGGCAAGGCCATCCTCATAGGATGGTAGGTAGGTGCGCAGCTGCTCATCACTCATGTGTGGAAGCACACTATCATCAATCTAATGCAGGAAAGAAAATAACTCTTCCTGAACTCTTCATGTGATAAGGATCAGCACTGCTGCTCACAATAGCTTGATTACAGGTAAACAACACTATCTTGATTTAACCTACACTTTTGCACCTTCTCCATCTTTCTTACAGTATCCCCCGGAACTTTCATGCCTCATAGGAAACTATAAAAGTCATCCATCCTGCACACACACATTTGACATGAACACTTCAACTGATGATTTCGTCAAAATGATACAATTACCTTAATTAACCTTTCTCTATAGTCCAATACATTGAATCCAACACACAGCAAACCACTCCATAACAGTTATATCTAAAAGTGAARCAATAGGCCTACATTTTAACATTATTTTAAAAATTATATTTCCTATCCAAATAAAAATGCTTTGTCATTAAGTTATTATTTTCTACAATGTACGCATCTTGGGGGTTTCTATTATTGTGATTACATTTTATAGGCTATTGCTGCCCCCTGGTGTAGCCTACTGTTGTGTACTTGTAGGCCTATTTGTAAATAACGTTTTTACAAGTCTATATGCATGGGGCCAGTGCTACTACAATGCAAGTAACAATTTAGTTCGAAGACAGGTCGAATATATGCAATATATACATTTTAAATTCCGTCAGAGCTGCACACACCACACCAAAATTATATATTTGATCATTGATGACGTACTTCCAAAACTATTTGCGCACGGGGAGGCAATAGAAGCATTGGAACGAGAGGACAGAACACCATGGTTACAGTTCGTCTGCCACTTTTCTAATGGGCTAGCTAGTTTGAGAGGATTACGGAGCTCGTGTGATTGCATAAATAACGGGAACATTAACTAAAGATACAACTTCAAGGTAAGATTTAATTCCAGCATTTTCTTCTTTGGCTAAAGCATTGCTTCAATTAGATGAAATATTACATTTATAGTGAAGGCAACAGGCTACTCAAAGGAGGACCTCGTCATCATCCAGCGGATAAAAACACGATAGATACCGATAAATTCCACTTTATGATACAAGTATCAAACTTGGTACAATAATACTAGTCTCTTTAGTTAGTCCACTCCCTGTACTCCATGTACCAAAGAGATGGGCCTTTCTGCCATCTTCAAATATGAACATTCTATCATTAATGAGTTCTAGAAGAACAGAAGATTTGATGCTGATTCGATCACCTTCACAGATATCCTCCAATCACAACGATTATGCAAATATTTGAACTATCACTTTTTTTCTCCACAGAACATGGCACAGATAGAACAATGAGACAGATATTTCACCGGATGTATAAATGTGAAGCATTCGGTTGACAGTTTCACTCACTACCAAATATGGTAGTAGGAGGAAGCCCAGTGGCCGGCAGGGAGAGACGATGGAACAAAATGGATTTTGGCCCACATGCTGCGAATTTACTCATCGATTAAACATTTGATCTTAATTCAGTTTTCTGTCCCCAAAACTATAATATATTATGAACAGAGTGGACTTMGTTTTTTTGTATACTTTTTTTGTAAACTACCATTTGCCAAAGTTTTAAAAAATTGCGTTGTTTAGAAGGCGTACAAAGGCGAATTGAGCACACCGCACTTTACAGAGTAGGCGTCCCCTAACGGAAATATGCAAATTATTGCTAGAATGCGGCAATAGGATCTCGCTAGCTCGTGCTTGGCTCTTCCCACCTCCTTGCTTGTTCTGCCCACTATGGCTCATTTGTTCCCATTTGAAATGACAGGTTGTGGTCTATTTTGGTTTAGTTATAAAAATCTTTGATGATGGTATCCGGTTACTAAGCAACTGTTTTTTGTTTGACGAACTGTTTTAGTCTGGACAAAATTTTATTGATGGGGTTACATGTTTAATAATGGGTTACCTGTTTCTCTGCTGGTATTGTATTTCACCTAAAGTGACGTGTACAGGGCAGGTTTCCTGTCACGTTTCTTAAAATTGAAACTAAACAGAATATGTAAGGGATAATCAACGAGGGGCAATGGAAAATAATGAATGACACGGAGTTGCATTATTTTCCAGCAAATGCATATAAGCTCTGAGTTGATTATCCCTTTTTATATTATCGCTATAATTTAACACATTTGACGCAAAWWWWWTTKTTCATTTGCAGGTAAAAATGTGTTAAATATCCACTGAAGTAGGTAGCAAGTTAACTAGATAGGTACAGTAGTAGCCTTGGTAACCAAACAAACAKAATTGCTAGTTTAGCTATCCAAACCATCAGTCATAGCTTGCTATTATGAAAATCGAATTCAACAATGCAATTAATGTTTTCAATTCGACTTTTGCTTTCAAAAGCAGATCAAACATAGAGCATGTAAGAATGAACTATACAGGGATGCAAACTAGTCACCTTTCGCCAAATTCACTGTTTTTAATCCAGAATAGGTCAGCTACGTGATTCGTGTAGATCCGATAAAAAAATAAATGTTGGGGGGGCTCTAATATGCGCGTTTGGGTCACTAATGGCTGTAAGCGAACCAGTGATGCGTGTTTTGAGCAATACTGTCTGTATCCAAGGCTCGAGCCTGGGCTCAGCCAGTCGTTCACATAACAGAATGCAGCACGCGACTGAAAGAAGAGACAACCAGCTAGCTTAATTACAGCATCAGAACGTGCTCTGGAAAGACAGCGGAGAGTGGAAAGGCAGTTTGCCAGTTACAACACACTAGCGCGTCACCTGATCAACAACGAAGAGGTAGGTGAGAAGCCTGGAGATGGAGGTGAGAAGGTGATGAAGCGTACTTCATGAGCTGTAACCGAAAAACAACTGGCATTTGGAAAGTTTGAGGTTAGGGAGCAAGTGTGGCGAAACAATACTTGTTAGCATTGTTAAGTATCTTGCTACAGTACCTGGATCAAATTCTCCATTAGCTAGCAAATGTTGAGCAACTTTAGCTAACTTAGCTGATCAAATAATTTAGTTTATAATGTGAAAATTTGATAAATTAACGTTTCAACATCAGATGAGGTAACGTTAACTCGAGGAACCAATTAGCTACAGTATTAACTGGTATACGACTCGTTGCCGTTCCTCAAGCTATAACGTTAATTGCTCACTGGACTCTGCAAATCTGTGTTAACTTAGTTAATTAGTTAGCTATCTATGAACTAATGTTTTCCATCTATGTGGTTCATTTCAGAATGAGAGGATTAGGTGAAAATGAGGCTTTGCTTGTTTAACAAGTAGATTCAGGTATCAAGTGTAGCTGGAGCTGGGCCTGGCTTAAGCTGGATGCCAGTAGAGGTGAAAAGGAACACCACACACTTTCCGTGGATAAGGTGGATAAAAAGGGGTATGCCAGGTGTACAGCCAACAAAGGGTCTCATTCTCTGCTGCTGGCACATTGTAGAACAGATGTACACAGGCAGAAAGTGTGCAATGTAATAACATGCAGTGTAGCCCAACTGGCCCATTTACAACTGTGACCTGGCCAAGATAAAGCAAAGCAGTGCGACACAAACAACACAGAGTTACACAYGGGATAAACAAACATACAGTCAATAACACAATAGAAAAATCTATATACAGTGTGTGCAAATGTAGTAAGATTAGGGAGGTAAGGCAATAAATAGGCCATAGTGGCGAAATAATTACAATTTAGCATTAACACTGGAGTGATAGATTTGCAGATGATGATGTGCAAGTAGAGATACTGGGGTGCAAAGAGCAAAAATAAATAACAATATGGGGATGAGGTAGTTTGGTGGGCTATTTACAGATGGGCTGTGTACAGGTGCAGTGATCAGTAAGCTGCTCTGACAGCTGATGCTGAAAGTTAGTGAGGGAGATATAAGTCTCGAGCTTCAGTGATTTTTGCAATTCGTTCCAGTCATTGGCAGAAGACAACTGGAAGGAAAGGCGGCCAAAGGCAGAGTTGGCTTTGGGGATGACCAATGAAATATACCTGCTGGAGTGTGTGCTACGGGTGGGTGTTGCTATGGTGACCAGTGAGCTGAGATAAGGCAGGGATTTATCTAGCAAAGACTTATAGATGACCTGGAGCCAGTGGGTTTGGCGATGAATATGTAGTGAGGGCCAGCCAACGAGAGCATACAGATCGCAGTGGTGGGTAGTATATGGGGCTTTGGTGACAAAATGGATGGCACTGTGAWAGACTACATCCAGTTTGCTGAGTAGAGTATAAGAGGCTATTTTGTAAATGACATCGCCGAAGTCAAAGATCGGTAGGATGGTCAGTTTTACGAGGGTATGTTTGGCAGCATGAGTGAAGGAGGCTTTGTTGCGAAATAGGAAGCCAATTCTAGATTTAATTTTGGATTAGAGATGCTTAATGTGACTCTGGAAGGAGAGTTTACAGTCTAACCAGACACCTAGGTATTTGTAGTTGTCCACATATTCTAAGTCAGAACCATCCAGAGTAGTGATGCTAGTCGGCCGGGCGGGTGCGGGCAGCGATCGGTTGAAAAGCATGCATTTAGTTTTACTAGCATTTAAGAGCAATTGGAGGCCACGGAAGGAGTGTTGTATGGCATTGAAGCTTGTCTGGAGGTTTGTCAACACAGTGTCCAAAGAAGGGCCAGAATTATACAGAATGGTGTCATCTGCATAGAGGTGGATCAGAGAATCACCAGCAGCAAGAGCGAAATCATTGATATATACAGAGAAGAGAGTCGGCCCAAGAATTKAACCCTGTGGCACCCCCATAGAGACTGCCAGAGGTCCGGACAACAGGCCCTCCGATTTGACACACTGAACTCTATCTGAGAAGTAGTTGGTGAACCAGGCGAGGCAGTCATTTTAGAAACCAAGGCTGTTGAGTCTGCCAATAAGAATGCGGTGATTGACAGAGTCGAAAGCCTTGGCCAGGTCAATGAAGACGGCTGCACAGTACTGTCTTTTATCGATGGCAGTTATGATATCGTTTAGGACCTTGAGCGTGGCTGAGGTGTACCCATGACCAGCTCGGAAACCATATTTCATAGTGGAGAAGGTACGGTGGGATTCGAAATGGTCGGTGATCTGTTTGTTAACTTGGCTTTCGAAGACTTTAGAAAGGCATGGCAGGATGGATATAGGTCTATAACAGTTTGTGTCTAGAGTGACTCCCCCTTTGAAGAAGGTGATGGCTGCGGCAGCTTTCCAATCTTTAGGGATCTCAGACGATACAAAAGAGAGGTTGAACAGGGGTAGGATTGAATAGGGGTTGCAACAATTGCGGCAGATAATTTTAGAAAGAGAAGGTTCAGATTGTCTAGCCCAGCTGATTTGTAGGGGTCCAGATTTTGCAGCTCTTTCAGGACATCAGTGTCTGTATTTGGGTGAAGGAGAAGGGGGGGGCTTAGGCAAGTTGCCGCGTGGGGTGCAGAGCTGTTGGCCGGGGTAGGGGTAGCCTGGTGGAAAGCATGGCCAGCCGTAGAAAAATGCTGAAATTCTCGATTATCGTGGATTTATCGGTGGTGACAGTGTTTCCTAGCCTCAGTGCAGTGGGCAGATGGGAGGAGGTGCTCTTATTCTCCATGGACTTTACAGTGTCCCAAAACTTTTGGGAATTTCTACTGCAGGATGCAAATTTCTGTTTGAAAAAGCTAGCCTTTGCTTTCCTAACTGACTGTGTATATTGGTTCCTAACTTCCCTGTAAAGTTGCATATCGCGGGGGCTATTCGATGCTAAAGCAGTGCACCACAGGATGTTTTTGTGCTGGTCAATGGCAGTCAAGTCTGGAGTGAACCAAGGGCTATATCTGTTCTTAGTTCTACATTTTTWAAATGGGGAATGATTATTTAAGATGGTGACRAAAGCACTTTTAAAGAACAACCAGGCATCCTCTACTGACGGGATGAGGTCAATATCCTTCCAGGGTACTCGAGCCAGGTCGAATAGAAAGGCCTGCTCGCTGAAGTGTTTTTGGGAGCGTTTGACAGTGATGAGGGGTGGTCGTTTGACCGCAGACCCATTACGGACGCAGACAATGAGGCAGTGATTGCTGAGATCCTGGTTGAAGACAGCAGAGGTGTATTTAGAGGGCAGGTTGGTCAGGATGATATCTATGAGGGTGCCAGTGTTTACAGATTTGGGGTTGTACCTGGTAGGTTCTTTGATCATTTGTGTGAGATTGAGGGCATCTAGCTTAGATTGTAAAACAGCCGGGGTGTTAAGCATATCCCAGTTTAGGTCACCTAACAGTACGAACTCTGAAAATAAATGGGGGGCAATCAATTCGCATACGGAGTCCAGGGCACAACTGGGGGCTGAGGGGGGTCTATAGCAAGCGGCAACAGTGAGAGACTTGTTTCTGGAAGGGTAGATTTTTAGAAGTGGAAGCTCGAACTGTTTGGGCACAGACCTGGATAGCATGACAGAACTCTGCAGACTATCTCTGCAGTAGATTGCGACCCCGCCCCCTTTGGCAGTTCTATCTTGGCGGAAAATGCTGTAGTTGGGGATGGAAATTTCAGAATTTTTGGTGGCCTACGCCAGTATTCAGACATGGCTAGGACATCAGGGTTGGCAGAGTGTGCTAAAGCAGTGAATGAAACAAACTTAGGGAGGAGGCTTCTGATGTTAACATGCATGAAACCAAGGCTTTTACGGTTACAGAAGTCAACAAATGATAGCGCCTGGGGAATAGGTGTGGTTCTGGGGTCTACAGGGCCTGGGTTAACCTCTACATCACCAGAGGAGGAGTAGGAAAAGGGTACGGCTAAGGGCTATAAGAACTGGTCGCCTAGTGCGTTGGGAACAGAATAAAAGGAGCAGATTTCTGGGCATGGAAAATAGATTCAGGACATAATGTACAGACAAGGGTATGGTAGGATGTGAGTACAGAGGAGGTAAACCTAGGCGTTGAGTGACGATGAGAGAGGTTTCGTCTCTGGTGGGACCAGTTAAGCCAGGTGAGGTCTCCGCATGTGTGGGGGTTGGGACAAAAGAGCTATCTAAGGCAAGGTGATTGGGACTGAGGGCTCTACAGTGAAACCAGGCATATTGGCATTAGAGAGAGGCATATTGACATTAGATAGAGGCATAAAGCAGTCACAGGTGTTGATCGGGAGACGGGTAAATGGAGATGAATGGGCAGAGCGGGTCAGTTAAGTACATACAGGACCTGAGTTCGAGGCTGCGGCCGACAGATTAACAAAATGAGGTACCGTGTTATTGAAACAGTCCAGGGGGCATCAGCTGTGTAGCCGAGTGATCATAGGGTCCAAAGAACAGCAATAGGTGAGTCAGGGAGCCGTTCAGTAGTCAGTACTGCGCTTGGCGAGTGGGAGACACGGCGCTTAGAAAGCTAGCGGGCCGGGGCAAGAAGTTGGGTCTTTGGCGTTGAGACCACATCGGGCGACCACGTCGGCAGGCCAGTCGTGATGGATCGGCAGGGCTCCGCGTTGACAATAAAGGGTCCAGGCCAATTGGCAATAGAGGTATTGTAGCCCTAGAATTAGCTGGTATATGGGCCTAGCTCGTGGCTAGCTCAAGGCTAACTGGTGCTTGCTTCGGGACAGAGGCGTTAGCTAACAGTAGCCACTCGGTAGCAGCTAGCTAGCTGCGATGATCSGGTGTAATGATCCAGAGCGGCAGGAATCCGGTGATGTGGTAGGGAGAAGCAGTCTGATATGCTCTGGGTTGATATTGCGCTGTGCAGACTGGCGTGTATTGTCTGAGCTAAAGCTGGTGGTGTCCGAGCTAAAAGGTGAAAACCGCTAGCCGTGGCTAACAAAGACTAGTAGCTAGTTAGCTGGCTAGCACCTGACGGAGGTTCCAGTTATAAGGAATAAAAATAGCAGATCCGTACCACATTGGGTGAGGCGGGTTGCAGGAAAGTATATTTAGTTCGTAGATAGAAAGTGAGATTAAAATGTATACCTTTTTTTTTTAAATTACGTTTATTTACATGGGATAAGACAAAGACAAACACAACACACGACCGACTGCTACGCCATTTTGGCTAATCCCTGACAATAGCCATTGAATTCTACCGTGCTGATATCCCGTGAGTTATAGGGAAATAATGCATGCTCTAGAATGCTCTTCAAGCCAGTCAGAGACAAGTATTCAACAATGCCATAGTATAACATATTATATATCATTGCAATCAATAGACTTCAGGGAACGCTCATATCATTTTTTGGAGTGTTTACATTTAAACTATTGGAACTAGCCATAAAAACATTTACAAAAAACAGTAAATTGGCACACATTTTCACCACTTTTCTACAAAAAATGTCAAAGGTATGGCATCTTTGGGCAATTTTATTGTGTTTTCCAGACCCCCTCAAACATTTTAAGCCATCATTGGGCTGTAGAGTGGAGCCTTCAGAGTGGAGCAGCATACTACTTGTTACGCTCGTTGATGGAAGGATCGGACCAAGGTGCAGCGTGGTAGGCGTACATCTTTCTTTTATTGATGACACCGAAAAAACTACAAAACGAAACACACAGTTCTGTAGGGCTGGAAAGCAACAGTACAAAAACAAGATCCCACAAACTACAGGTGGCAAAAGGCTGCCTAAGTATGATCCCCAATCAGAGACAACGATAGACAGCTGCCTCTGATTGGGAACCATACCCGGCCAACAAAGAAATAGAAAACATAGATTGCCCACCCTAGTCACACCCTGACCTAACCAAATAGAGAATTAAAAGGATCTCTAAGGGCAGGGCGTGACACTACTGATATGAACTTTTTCAACCAAGTTGATTTCACCTGTTGACTCTCTCTCAATGCAACACGTTTGTTACTAATTAATTATCAAGACTGCTCTGATAACCTTTAGTTTGTATTTAAATCCTGCCAAGCCATTCCTCAGTTTCTTTCCAGTTGTGTGCATCACAGTACATTTATTTCCTATTTTCCATGTATATTTTAGTTGTCATAACATTAAGATGTCATGTAATTTCCTTATTTTCATTACTTGAGATGTATTGGTTTGTCACGACTTCCGCCGAAGTTGGTTCCTCTCCTTGTTCGGGCGGCGTTCGGGCGGCAGTCGGCGTCGCCGGTCTTCTAGCCATCATTGATCCACTTTTTATTTTCCATTTGTTTTGTATTGTCTTCCCACACACCTGGTATCAATTCCATCATTACATSTTGTGTATTTAACCCTCTGTTCCCCCCATGTCCTTGTCCGGGATCGTTTATTGTAAGTGCATGTGCATGTTTATCTGGTGTGCGACGGGTTGTGTACCCATTGATTGTTTGTTCTGATTCTGGTGGTTTTTATTATTAAACTGCTCCGTTGTAAACACAGTTTTTGCTCTCCTGCGCCTGACTTCTCTGCCGCCAGTACGCACCCCTTACAGAATTCCGGACCACTATATGGAGTCAGCAGGAGCAGGTACCCGAGGAATAGGGGTGGAGGAGCGCGTCCGGGAGCACGCAGCAATGCTCCACCATCTTGGCACCGTCATGGACCGCGTTGTCCAGACAATGGACCGCTGGGAGAGACAGGGAGTTCTACCAGCGCCTCCACCAGCACAACCGGGGTCTCCACTACTCGCCCCCCCTTCTCCTGGTCCCAGTGGGATTCGTCTCTCCCTTCCCCAGGAATACGATGGGACGGCTGCGAACTGCCAGGGGTTCCTGTTGCAGCTAGACTTATACCTGGCAACCGTACACCCGGCTCCTTCGGGCCGCGAAAGAGTGTCCGCCCTCGTCTCGTGCCTCACCGGGAAAGCCCTGGAGTGGGCCAACGCTGTGTGGAGAGAGGGAGATGCGGCATTGGACCAGTTTGAGGAGTTCACCCGCCTCTTCCGGGCAGTCTTCGACCACCCGCCCGATGGTAGAGCGGCGGGTGAACGCCTGTTCCATCTGAGGCAGGGGACGAGGAGCGCCCAGGAGTTCGCCCTGGAGTTTCGGACTCTGGCTGCCAGGGGGGGATGGAACGACAGGGCCCTGATCAACCATTATCGCTGCAGTCTGCGCGAGGACATCCGTCGGGAGTTGGCCTGCAGAGACACCACCCTCACATTCGACCAGCTGGTGGACCTGTCCATCCGGCTGGATAACCTGCTGGCTACCCGCGGACGTACAGATCGGGGTCTGTTGGTTCCATCCCCCCGCACCCCCTCTCCGATACCCATGGAGCTGGGAGGGGCGGTGCGGAGGGAGACCGGTAGAAGTTCCAGCTCGTGCACCATATGTGGCCGCTGGGGTGACACTTCCTAGGTGCCGGGTTGATTCCTCTGCGTATCGAGGCAGCAGGCAGGACGCTCTGGCGTCACCCCAGGTGAGCCGGCACCATTCTCACCCAGAGCCCTCTGTTGCACATATGTTTTTGTATGTCACTTTTCCTGAGTTTTCCCCGCATTCCCAGCATAAGGCGCTCGTCGATTCAGGCGCGGCTGGGAATTTTATAGATCGTTCGCCCATAGTTTAGGGATCCCCATTGTTCCCGTGGCTGTGCCCTTCCCCGTTCACGCCTTGGATAGTCGACCATTAGGGTCAGGGTTGATTAGGGAGGCCACCGCTCCTATGGGTATGGTGACGCAGGGGGGTCACAAGGAGAGAATTAGTCTCTTCCTCATTGACTCTCCTGCGTTTCCCGTGGTGCTAGGCCTTCCCTGGTTAGCTTGTCATGACCCCACTGTTTCTTGGCAATGGAGGGCTCTCACAGGGTGGTCGCGAGAGTGCACAGGGAGGTGTTTAGGGGTTTCCGTTGGTGCTACCACGGTGGAAAGTCCAGACCAGGTCTCCACCGTGCGCATTCCCCCTGAATATGCCGATTTGGCTCTTGCCTTCTCTAAGAAGAAGGCGACTCAATTACCACCCCATCGACGGGGGGATTGTGCGATAAATCTCCTGGTAGACGCCTCACTTCCCAGGAGTCACGTTTATCCTCTGTCACAAGCGGAGACRGTGGCTATGGAAACATATGTCTCCGAATCCCTGCGTCAGGGGTACATTCGGTCCTCCACATCACCCGCCTCCTCAAGTTTCTTTTTTGTGAAGAAGAAGGATGGAGGTCTGCGCCCGTGTATTGACTATCGAGGTCTAAATCAGATCACGGTGAGATACAGTTACCCGCTACCTCTCATCGCCACAGCGATTGAGTCAATGCACGGGGCGCGCTTCACCAAACTAGATCTCAGGAGCGCTTACAACCTGGTGCGTATCCAGGAGGGAGACGAGTGGAAGACGGCATTCAGTACCACCTCAGGGCATTATGAGTACCTCGTCATGCCATGCAGGTTGATGAATGCTCCATCAGTCTTCTAAGCCTTTGTAGACGAGATTTTCAGGGACCTGCACGGGCAGGGTGTAGTGGTGTATATTGATGACATTCTGATATACTGCGCTACACGCGCCGAGCATGTGTCTCTTGTGCGCAGGGTGCTTGGACGATTTTTGGAACATGACCTGTACGTCAAGGCTGAGAGGTTCCTGTTCTTCCAGAAGTCCGTCTCCTTCCTAGGGTACCGCATTTCCTCCTCGGGGGTGGAGATGGAGAGTGACCGCATTTCAGCTGTGCGTAATTGGCCGACTCCCACCACGGTAAAGGAGGTGCAGCGGTTTCTTGGGTTTGCCAATTACTACCGGAGGTTTATCTGGGGTTTTGGTCAGGTAGCGGCTCCCATTACGTCACTGCTGAAGGGGGGCCCGGTGAGTTTGCAGTGGTCGGCTGAGGCGGACAGGGCTTTTGGTCACCTGAGGGCTCTGTTTACCTCGGCTCCCGTGCTGGCCCATCCGGATCCTTCTTTGCCGTTCATAGTGGAGGTGGATGCGTCCGAGGCTGGGATAGGAGCCGTGCTCTCTCAGCGCTCGGGTACGCCACCGAAGCTCCGCCCCTGTGCCTTCTTCTCGAAGAAGCTCAGCCCGGCGGAGCGAAACTATGACGTGGGGGACCGGGAGCTGATGGCTGTCGTAAAGGCTCTGAAGGCGTGGAGACATTGGCTTGAGGGGGCTAAACACCCTTTTCTCATCTGGACTGACCACCGCAATCTGGAGTACATCCGGGCAGCGAGGAGACTGAACCCTCGCCAGACAAGGTGGGCCATGTTTTTCACCCGTTTTGTGTTCACCCTTTCCTACAGACCAGGCTCCCAGAACGTGAAGGCAGACGCATTGTCCCGGCTGTATGACACAGAGGAGCGGCCCATGGATCCCACTCCCATACTCCCAGCCTCCTGCCTGGTGGCGCCGGTAGTGTGGGAGCTGGACGCGTGTCCCGCTGGGCGTCTGTACGTCCTGTCTGCTGTCCGTGACCGGTTGATCTATTGGGCCCACACGTCACCCTCCTCTGGTCATTCTGGGATCGGTCGAACAGTGCGCTGTTTGAGCGGGAGGTACTGGTGGCCTACCTTGGCTAAGGACGTGAGGGTTTATGTTTCCTCCTGCTCGGTGTGCGCCCAGTGTAAGGCTCCTAGGCACCTGCCCAGAGGGAAGCTACACCCCTTACCCGTTCCACAACGACCTTGGTCGTACCTGTCGGTGGATTTTCTTACCGATCTCTCCCCCTCACAAGGTAACACCGCGATCCTGGTCGTTGTGGATCGGTTCTCTAAGTCTTGTCGTCTCTTCCCTCTGCTCGATTAGCCTTACTTCGGAGTTTCAACCCGAGAGTAATGGGTAGATGGAGAGAGTAAACAAGGATGTGGGCAGGTTTCTGCGGTCTTATTGCCAGGACCGGCCGGGGAAGTGGGCGCCGTTCGTGCCCTGGGCCGAGATGGCACAGAACTCGCTTCGCCACTCCACTTACCTCTCTCCCTTCCAGTGCATACTGGGGTACCAGTCGGTTATTGCGCCTTGGCATCAGAGTCAGACCGAGGCTCCTGCGGTGGACGACTGGTTCAGGCACGCGGAGGAGACATGGGAAGCTGCCTGTATTCACTTTCAGCGGGCCGTGGTGCGCCAAAAAAATAACACAGACGGTCACCGCAGTGAGGCCCCGGTGCGAACATCGACCCGAAACCTGCCCCTCCGCCTTCCCTGCCGGAAGCTGGGTCCGCGGTTTGTGGGGCCATTTAAAGTCCTGAGGAGAGTGAACGAGGTTTGTTATAGGTTATAGCTTCCCCCCGATTACCGTATTAACCCCTCGTTCCATGTGTCTCTCCTCAGGCCGGTAGTGGCTGGCCCGCTCCAGGAGTCTGAGGTGCGGGAGGTTCCTCCACCCCCTCTGGACATCGAGGGGGCCCCGGCGTACTCCGTTCGCTCCATACTGGATTCGAGGCGTCGGGCGAGGGGCCTTCAGTATCTCGTGGAGTGGGAGGGGTATGGTCCGGAGGAGAGGTGCTGGGTTCCGGTCGAGGACGTGTTGGACCCTTCAATGCTGCAGGAGTTCCACCGTCTTCCTCCGGATCGCCCTGCGCCTCGCCCTCCGGGTCGTCCCCGAGGCCGATGTCGGCGCGCTGCTGGAGCCGTTCGTCAAGGAATGGGTACTGTCACGACTTCCTCCGAAGTTGGGTCCTCTCCTTGTTCGGGCGGCGGTCGGCGTCGCCGGTCTTCTAGCCATCATCGATCCACTTTTCATTTTCCATTTGTTTTGTCTTGTCTTCCCACACACCTGGTTTCAATCCCATCATTACATGTTCTGTATTTAACCCTCTGTTCCCCCCATGTCCTTGTCCGTGATTGTTTATTGTAAGTGCATGTGCACGTTTATCTGGTGTGCGACGGGTTGTGTACCCATTGATTGTTTGTTCTGATTCCGGTGTTTTTTATTATTAAACTGCTCCGTTGTAAACACAGTTTTTGTTCTCCTGCGCTTGACTTCTCTGCCGCCAGTACGCACCCCTTACATGGTTTAATAGATTCATCCTTATTACCTTTACCTTGTATGTCATGCAACATGATTATAATGTATCTCCTTTGTTGCAGAACCACACACAAATCCAACTTTACCATGTCCAACCACAAGTCCTTAGTAAATATGTGAACTTTGGCACCGTCTCTGTTCTCTGATTGCTCTCTGACCGGAGCCCCTAGTGACATCTATCCAACCAATTACCTATCTTGGGTCTCTTAGCCTATTTTCCAATGGGCATATTGGAAATCACTGCCAGGAGGGTAATGGACTAAATCTGCAATCGCACTATAGCCAAAAATACTTATTTAGACATGCCCTTGCTGTGTGAATTGGGTGGCTCTATCACAAATTCCAAAACATTTTCAAGTAGACGTGATGATCTCTGAATTATTGTCTATTTTATCTGTGAGGTTTATTTAGTGGATAGATAACTAACAGGAAATTTGAATGGCAGCCATTTTATAAAAATGGCCACCCTGGTTAACTGACAGTCTTCCCAGGCTGCCTCCAATCTTTAAAATGTTCCTTAAGGTATTTAGTATTAGTGTACCAGGTTTGATACTTGTATCATAAAATGGAACAATTATTTCACCTGCCCTCTGGACTATCAGGCCTAGCTAACTATGGTGTTTTGTAGCTAGCTGAGTGCAACATTTGATAGCTTTATAATAATGGTCAAAACAATTACCCTTTATCAGTCCAAGCTTGTATTGCATAGGCTTCAGAATTGTTACATTGTGGAACATTTACAGTGTCTTCAGAAAGTATTCATACCCCTTATTGTACGTTTTGTGTTACAGCCTGAATTCAAAAATGAATAAATATAATTTTCTCACCCATCAACACACTACCCCATAATCACAAAGTAAAAACATGTTTTTAGAAATGTTTGCAAATTTATTGAAAAAGAAATTTACACCCGTGTCAATTTCTAGAAAAACCTTTGGCAGAGATAACAGCTGTGAGTCTTTCTGGGTAAGTCTCTTTCCACCTGGATTGTGCAACATTTCAAAATTATTCAAACATGATCATTTCTAGACAACCACCACATTTCAAAAAATTATTCAAAAATGATCATTTCTAGACAACCATTTTCAGGTCTTGCCATAGATTTTCAAGTAGATTTAAGTCCGGAACATTTACTATCTTCTTGGTAAGCTACTCCAGTGTAGATTCTGCCTTGTGTTTTAGGTTATTGTCCTGCTGAAAGGTGAATTAATCTTCCAGTGTCTGGTTGAAAGCAGACTGAACCAGGTTTTCCTCTAAGATTTTGCCTGTGCTTAGCTCCATTCCGTTTATTTTTTATCCTGAAAAACTCCCCAGTCCTTAAGAATTACAAGCATAGCGATAATGTGATGCAAACACCACTATGCTTGAAAATATGGAGAGTGGTACTCAGTAATGTGTTGTATTGGATTTGCCCCAGACATTTTATTGAGGAAAAAAAGTGTATAGCTTTGCCACATGTTTTACATGAATACTTTAGTGCCTTGTTGCAAACAGGATGCATGTTTTGGAATATTTTTATTCTGTACAGGCTTCCTTCTTTTCACTCAGTCAATTAGGTTAATATTGTGGAGTAACTACAATGTTGTTGATCCATTGTCAGTTTTCTCCTATCACAGTCATTAAACTCTTAACTGTTTTAAAGTCACCATTGGCAGCATGGTGAAATCCCTGAGCGGTTTCCTTCCTCTCCGACAAGTGAGTTAGGAAGGTTGCCTGTATCTTTATAGCGACTGGGTGTATTGATACACCATCCAAAGTGTAATGAATAACTTTACCATGCTAAAAGGGATTATTTTTACCCATCTACCAATCGGTATCCTTCTTTGCGAGGCATTGGAAAACCTTCCAGGTCTTTGTGGTTGAATCTGTGTTTGAAATTCAATGCTCGACTGAGGGACCTTACAGATAATTGTATGTGTGGGATACAGAGATGAGGTAGTCATTCAAAAATCATGTTACACACCATGTTACACATCATGTTATGTGACTTAAGAACACAATTACTCCTGAACCTATTTCGGCTTGGCATAACAAAGGGGTTGAATACTTATTGACTCAAGACATTACAGCTTTTCAGTTTTTATACATTTGTATAAAATGTGAAAAACATAGTTCAACTTTGACATTATGGGGTATTGTGTGTAGACCAGTGACCAAAAATCTACATTTTATTTTCAGGCTGCAACACAACAAAATGTGGAAAATGTCCAGGGGTGTGAATACTTTCTGAAGGCACTGTATTATTAATTATTCGTAGGCTAAATTCTTATCATTAAAATCACACTCAAAATGTATTGAAGTAACCTAATAATTAAACATTGTAAAACGAACACACTTTTGCTCTTGTTTTTACTTTGCAACTTGTATAATTTTGCCAAAAAGTTAAGCACTTTTGTCTTATGTATTGAATACAAGATTGTATTTTATTTGCAAGAATAAAAATGTATCTAACCAAACTGCTATATTCTCCCGCTGACCCTAAAATGTTTGGGTTATTTCAAGCAACTATTGAATTTATAGACAATTTCACAGTGTGTTACGTTTTGTAATCATGCCTAGGTTATAGTTTTGACAGGTGAGGAACAAGAGTTATGCAATGGAGCAGTATATTGCTACCATCATTGTTAGATAGCCTTATGTAGACTTGATTCTAAACTGTTGTCTCTGCTGTAAACTTCAGTTCTGTCCTCTGTCTTCAGCAGATGGTCAACTGTTTACACACAACATTGAAAGTATGTGATGACTTTGTAACCCATCCCCTTCCTATTAACTACTTATAACTTGCCATAACCCCTTTCTCCTATTAACCACTTATAACTTGTTATGAGCTAACATTTAAACATTTCGTTCCAATGTCCCTTCAAGCCTTATGGACATGGAGGAGGTATGTGGTGGTCTGTGATCTCTGTGCCTAACCAGCTGGGTGTGGACTGTGTTTTCCTCCTCTGTTAGATCAGCTTGACCTCGGAATGAGCCTCCCTCCTCACTGGAAGGTGATATGTTTTTTCTTTGTGTGGTGCATGAGGGAACATTATCTGACGTATTTCTGTCAGCTGCGGAATGTCCAAACATGCAACTGTATTGCCAAGATCAAGCTCCCTGCAAAATGATCCAGTTTCTTAATAGCTTATTAAATTTGACCATGCACTTTGTTGCTTAAACTAAAGTTATTAAACTGCCGTTCAAATATACACATGTGCGTAGTCACTCAGTTGCTTGTTTACTGTAGGCCTACAGTGCATCTGTTGTTGTTTTGTTTGTTGCTTGTGTTTGCATGAGCCATGTCCTATTTTTAGACATACCGCACAGTGTCTTTTTATTTTTTATTTATTTAACCTTTATTTAACTAGGCAAGTCAGTTAAGACGGCATACCCCAGCCAAACCCTCCCCTAACCCGGACGATGCTGGGCCAATTGTGCCCCACCCTATGGGGACAGCCGATCACAGACGGCTGTGATACAGCCCGGGATCGAATCAGGGTCTGTAGTGACGCCTCTAGCACTGAGATGCAGTGCCTTAGACCGCTGCGCCACTCGGGAGTTTCTGTCTATGCACCGGTGCCGGATCTGAGCTCACTTCCTCCTCTCCTCTCTGCCAGTTCCTGTTTTAAGGCAAACCATGGTAGTTTCCTGAAACCTCAACCTGACAATGCCTGTAGTCACTCACCTCCATATGAGTTTGTGTGGTTTAAGCTAAATCTCTACATAAGTCAGATGGAGGCACACATAGCAAGTGTTGCACTGAGTGTCTCTGGAGGACAATCCCATGGACAGGGGGAGTGAATGACACTCCAGGAAATAGGCTTTTGTAGGGAGTGGGTGAGGCTTCAGAGGAACAGCTCTATTGTTTTGTCAGGGAGATGGTGCCTTAGGCTGAGTGGAGGTAAAGAGGGGGATTAAAAGGGAGAGGGAGCAGATGGGGGCTGTGGGAATCCAACACAGATGGACAGCGAGCAGTAGAAGGTGTGTGATACTGTAGACTCATAGACTAGACAGAGCCACAGGCATAGTAGCAAAATTATTATTTTTGCTGTTTACACAACCTCACAATGACCTCCTTTCTAATGCACCTATAACCTTTTTTCTGGACAAAGCACTTCTCTCACAGAACACTGTTTAAGCTTCAGTGCTGTATAATACATTAACAAACTGGGTGAAGGGGAGTAGGAGTGGCAGAATAAAGGCTGAGAGAAAGGGAAAGATGTCTAGCAAGAGTTGGCATGTAGAGATCAAGATGAGCTTACTGCTCTGTGCCAGGGATTATACCTGATACTCATTAGTCTACCTCTTTTACGCTGTCACCACTCACCACACATACATTGTGTGTGTGTACTTGTGTTTGTGTTACTGACGTCCGTCTGGTCTTCCTATTAATATTTGATGTATAAAATGTGTGTGTGTGTGTGTGTGTGTGTGTGTGTGTGTGTGTGTGTGTGTGTGTGTGTGTGTGTGTGTGTTGTGTGTGTGTGTGTGTGGGAGAGAGAGAGAATGACATCCAGTGGGTAATCCCCTCTGGCCTTGCTCAGTCTTCCCGCCCCAAATGATCATTATCATTCCTCCATGGTTCAGCATGCCAGTGATGGAAACGGCAATAAAAACACAATGAGGGGAAAGAGCATGTCCTGCTGTTGTAGTGTATGGACTATAGGCCTAAAGCCTATCAATGCTGTTTCATGTAGCTTTTATCAACATGTGTATTTGTTGGATATAGAGGCTACAGTATCATGCACAATGTTGCTGTTTTTGAGTTGGTCATGTAATTATATGTCATTTCACGAGTTAGTCGGCGGTTGCAGACTATGCTACTAGGAGAAGGACTGAACATAAAGATCAGGAAGTTATTTAGGCATTCTGTTATGTTAAAAAGTGTTTTAAAGCATTGTTGTTTATTGTTATTGCGTGAAAAAGGGTGGAGAAATATCATGCACTGTGGGTCCCTTAGGATGGGGTGGAGAGATATCGCTCACAATTCTGCACACACCCTTAAGTGACCCTGTTCAGAGGGGAACAGAGAGAGAGAGAGGCTCCATCTGGAATACATTATTCAATTCCACAAGGCTGGATATCTGATGATGTTGGCAGAGAGAGAGAGGGAAGTTGGGGAGTGTTGGTTGAGAGAGGAGGAAGTTGGGGGGTGTTGGGTAGGGAGAGGGAAGTTGGGGGTGTTGGGTAGAGAGAGATGGAAGTTGGGGGTGTTGGGTAGAGAGGAGGGAAGTTGGGGGGTGTTGGTAGAGAGAGAGGGAGTTGGGGGTGTTGGGTAGAGAAGAGCATGGAAGTTGGGGGGTGTGGGTAGAGAGAGAGGGAAGTTGGGGGTGTTGGTTAGAGAGCAGAGGGAAGTTGGGGGGATGTGGGGTAGAGAGAGATGGAAGTTGGGGGGTGTTTCTGGGTAGAGAGAGATCGAAGTTGGGACGGGCTGTTGTGAGAGAGAGAGGGAAGTTGGGGGGTGTTGGGTAGAGAGAGAGGGAAGTTGGGGGGTGTTGGGTAGAGCCCGACCGATTAGCCTATATCCGTTCACTGCTGATATAGGTCTTTAGGACAATAATTCCACCGATAACCAATATTTAATAAATGAAAAAGGATGAAAAAGGTAATCACATGCTTATCCAAACACTTTTCTAAAGATGTCATTATCACAATGTAAGGAATCATCATTTGAGCATATTTCTTGGACAATACCTCTTTTGGATGGCAATTTATTAGGGCTGGGAATTGCCAGGGACCTCACGATACAATATTATTGTGGTACTTAGGTGCCGATGCGGTATGTAATGCGGTTCTCATGATTCTACAGTATATGTATTGTGATTAGTGATGGGGGGAAAATCGATACAGTTATCGATTATGTTTGACGATGTATTGTATCATTTTGAAAATATCGCAATATTATTGTTGTGCTAGTTTGCTGTTCTTGCCCCAAAACTCCAGTATTTCTCCTTAATAGCTTGTTCTCCATCTTATTTTTAAACAGGGAGCCAATTTGTTATTCCCATGACTAATCGAAACTAGTTTTCTCATGGCTCTCTCTTGTCCATCTGCAGCAGCAATAAAAATAAAGCCTTTTGTATATTAACACTCACACTTGATTATTTTCCCTCTTACTAGCTAGCTCTGATAGCCGCTTTATTGAGGAAAAATGTACTTACTATGACAGTGCATTAATTTTAAGATCACAAACTGTAAGTCGCTCTGGATAAGAGTTTTTGCTTAACGACTAAAATGTAAATGTAAAAGATGGAGAACAAGCTATGAATGAAAAATACTGACAAGTTTTTCCCCCATCACTACAATTTATGAGAACAGTGTGGGAAAATGACACTTTGTTATCAGAAGTTTTGCTCACCAAAAAATCTGAATCAGTATCGGACCCCAAAAAACATATTGGTTGGGCTCTGGTGTTGGGTTTTTAAATGATAGTATTAGTAACTGAAAATCATACCAGATATGGAGGCGCTGTCCYCAAATGGTCCCTGCTATCCGGGATCTGACATCACCACATTGAAGTTGACATTTAAAATAGTTAAGGTTATGGTTAAGTAAGGGTTATGATTAAGGGTAGGGTTTAGGTTAAGGATGTCCCAAGGATCCAAGATAGTACTAACCATCCTCAAACTGAAGTCAGGGGGTGAGGTCACTGTAGAGTGAAAGAGACTGTCAAATAAGTGCACTGCTGCTCCACTATGTGTATACTGTACATATGGGGTTAGTGGATATATCACTAACACACTCACAAAACGTGTGAACAAATGTGTGAATATATACCAGTACTCTACGAACATATTTCATATATATAGATAGTGGCAGAGTAGTTACATAAGCCTAAAGTAATGAGACATATCTGCGCTGGGGTTGTTGTAAGAGAGTGATACATCTTGTGTTTGCATAGTTTTTTTTCCATTGATGGGAAGAGAGCCAATGAGAGGGTTAGGTATGAAATTCATCTTGTTGGTGTGACAGTTCTATTGCTATTATCGCCTATGAATCTGTCTCAGCTTGTAAGAGAAGAAGAAGAGAAGAGAAGGAGGGAGGGAGGGAGGGATAGAAAAAATGCACTCGGGCCACGTCATGTGATTTTTGTTTGTATCATTTTTTATAGAGTTTCAAAACGGTTACATGTTTCTTAACGTCCATGGGCTGTTAGCAGATTTTTCCAAACCTTTTGAACTCTTTTCTTTGGCCCGGCTCAGCCAGCATACTTTCCCTCGTCTTTTTTTCTCTCTCTCTCTCTTTTTTGGAAGGTGCTCCGGTCCAAGTGTGTGACGTGTTAGCGGAGTTACAGCCTGTGTTTCACAGTGGTGATTTAAGGACTTGCGGACGAATGGAGGAGAGGATGTTTACTTGACCTGTCAATGGGACTACAGGGCTGAAGTTGTAAACAAGTTGAACTGCTGGTATTTATTTAGGCTTGACGCTGTGTGCTTTGTCCTCATAGTGTGGCACAACGGACAGAGAGAACAGCGGGAGAGCATGGTGTGAGGGTGTGTATCTGTGTTTGGAAGAGAGAAACAGACTGACAGAAACAGAGACAGCATGTAGTGTGTGTGAAGGAGAGAGTAACTGTAACCTGGATCTATTGCTCATGGACAGAGGGAGGTAGATGAGCCACTAGAACCCCTAGGGAGTCTTCCTGATTTTGAGGGAGGACCACTGACGCCAGAGAGGACCAGAGAGGGAGATCAACAACACTAAGCTAGGACAGGATGAGGTACCGAGGCAGGGTAAGATCCTTATCCTTTCTCTACATGCTGCTCATAACATGTCATAGGTGTGTGTGTGTGTGTGTGTGTGTGTGTGTGTGTGTGTGTGTGTGTGTGTGTGTGTGTGTGTGTGTGTGTGTGTGTGTGTGTGTGTGTGTGTGTGTGTGTGTGTGTGTGTGTGTGTGTGTGTGTGTGTGTGGGGGGGGGGGGGCATTTTGTCAGTCCCCACAAGCAAAAAAGTGGGGACATTTCATCAGTCCCCACAAGGAAAAAGGCTATTTTAGGGTTAGGTTTAGAATAAGGGTTAGGTTGGGGCTCCCGAGTGGCGCAGCGGTCGAAGGCACTGCATCTCAGTGCTAGAGGCATCACTACAGACACCCTGGTTCGAGTCCAGGCTGTATCAAAACCGGACGTGATTGGGAGTCCCATAGGGCGGCGCACAATTGGCCCAGTGTCATCCGGGTTTGGCCGGTGTAGGCCGTCATTGTAAATAAGAATTTGTTCTTAACTGACTTGCCTAGTTAAATAAAGGTTAAATAAAAATAAAACAATTAAATAGGCTTAAAGGTTAATGCTAGAGATCAAATCAAACTTTATTTGTCACATGCGCCGAATACAACAAGTGTAGACTTTACCGTGAAGTGCTTACTTACAAGCCCTTAACCAACAGTGCAGTTCAAGAAGAGTTAGGGTTAGGGAAAATAAGATTTTGAATGGGAATAAATTTTTTGGTCCCCACAAGGATTGTGAAACAAACATTTGGACTATAGTTCTCCCACCATTACTATGAGTCATTGCCTGGGACTGGCACTAGGCTCTCCTGGGATATACTGTAGCTGGTGGCTGGTATTTTTCCACTCTGTCCAGTGCTAGCACATCCATGCTGGAGAGACAGCTGTGGAGCTGGTGTGTGTCCACCCATAGTAGGTATGTCTGGGGACGGAGCAGAGGGGCACCTTATAAGGAAGAGACTGAGGGGAATCAGCCCAGCGCTGCTGACTTAAGGGGCCCAGAGCCAAGTCCCGCTGAAGCCTCCCTGCTGCCTCTCATAGATGCATCACTCACAACCCTCTTGGCTCCATAGGACTACATAACCCTCAACCCTCACCTACTTGTTGTGTGTATGTACTGACATGTACAGTATGTGTAACTGATAGATGCACACACACACACATACTACATATTAATGTTTTTAAATGTATGTTAATTATGAAGTATTCTGTCTGTAATGCATTTCTCATTATGTGTCGGACCAGTAAGACTAGCTGTCGCCGTCGGCGTCGGCTAATGTGGATACTAATAAATCAAATCAAAATAGGACTACAACACCCACAAGACTCTCTACTCCATAAGACTAAAACACTCACATCCCTCACTACTACGGGTGCGTTCATAAATTCTCGCTGGAGTGCCAGAGCGCCCTCAGAGTGTGCTCTGGGCGTTCGTAAATTCAGAGCGTTGTCAGATTGTCCGTTCGTAAATTCAGAGTGTTTCGCGCTCTGAGCATTCAGAGCACACACTGGAAGCTCTGGCCAAGGAGTAGGGTTGATCCGAACGTTCTGACCTCACAGCGGCAGTCAAGCACCCAAGTTAACTGGCTAAAGTTAGCTAACTGGCTAGCTACTTCCAGACATAAATGACAGAACTCACTTTGTCCATTTTATTTGCCCTAGCAGAGCTATTTAGGCTGTTTTCATGTTATCCAGAGGGTTTGTGACTGTAACTGTACTGCTGGAAACAATTTAATTACGCTTTTTTGCCAACGTTTAATGATACCGGCCATATTCAATGGGTGTGGAGCGTTCGTAAATTCATCAGTTATACGAACGCACCCTACATAGCACAGTATTGCAGCAACAACAGCCCTCACCGCTCTATTGGACTACAACTTCCACAATCCTCACTGCTTTTCAAGACTACTCCACTCACAGCACTCACTGCTCCATAGGATTGCAACACACAAAACTACAACACCAACGACTACAACACCTACAGTTGAAGTCAGACGTTTACATACACCTTAGCCAAATACATTTAAACTCAGTTTTTCACTATTCCTGACATTTAATCCTAGTAAAAATTCCCTGTCTTAGGCCAGTTAGGATTACAACTTTATTTTAAGAATGTGAAATGTCAGAATAATAGTAGAGAGAATGATTTATTTCAGCTTTTATTTCTTTCATCACATTCCCAGTGGGTCAGAAGTTTACATAGAAAAACTGAGTTTAAAATAGTATTTGGTAGCATTGCCTTCAAATTGTTTAACTTGGGTCAAACGTTTTGGGTAGCCTTCCACAAGCTTCCCACAATAAGTTGGGTGAATTTTGGCCCATTTCCTCCTGACGACAAGTGATGTAAATGAGTCAGGTTTTGTAGGTTTTCCCTCCTTGCTCCGCCAACGACAGCTCATTTTCAGTTCTGCCCACAAATTTTATGGGATTGAGGTGCAGGGCTCTGTGTGGCAATTCTTTACGTGTCCGCTATCTCTCCACATTATTGACGTTTGTTGTTCATAAGGGCTTTTTGGTTATCCAGCACATTTGGAGGTGTGCTTAGGGTAATGTCGTTCCTCCATTTAAAGGAAGACCCATTTGTGAAACGCTTTAAACTTCCCTGACTGATGTCTTGGAGATGAGTTGCTCCATTATTACCACATAATTTCCTTCCCATGTGGCCATCTATTTTTGCTAAGTGCATCCAGTCCTCCTGCAGCAAAGCAA